>NC_090653.1:36615179-36938949 GCF_040937935.1 Hyperolius riggenbachi | reverse complement strand
AAACTTGCTTAAAACAGAAGGTATTTGGGATTATTTATATGATGTCTCCCATAATGCATCACTGCTGAATGTGCAAATCATTATTTTGTTGTCCATGTAAGATAAACACACCTCCAGAACCGCTGGGAAGCAATCATGTGTCAGCTTATTAATTGTACAGAGCCACACTAATCCAACATGCATACAGACTGTTTCAGACTGGTTGGTCCTCATCAGTGCATGGCATGGATTAATGTGGATCTATGTGGTAGGAATAAAACACCCAGAGTTAGGGCCCGTTCACACTAGGGGCATTTTCGGCCTTTTTTCAAGAGCAGGCAATTCTTAAAATCGCCCACAAAACGCTTGTGCAACAAATCTTTATGAGAAGGTTCATATCAGCGCGGCTTGTGCGCTGTGTGTGCAGCAAAGTGGTGCCTGGACCATTTTTGGGGAAATTTTGCCTCACTGGAAGGTATAGGAAAAACGCAAACGCTCACAAAATCGATTTGTGCAGCGATTGCATTTGCGTTTTTAACAATAAATACATTGTATTTATTATTTTCCAGGTCAAAGAGTTCACTTCCCGACTTGCATCAGGGAGTGAATTAATAAAACACTCGGGAAAAGTGCTTAGAAAAGCGTTTTTCACAAAAACGCAACGCCCACCCAAGCGCTGGGAATCCAAAAAAATAAAGAAAAACGCTCCGAAAAGAGCCCAACGCAAACGCTAACGCGAGCAGAATGCAATGTGAATGAGACCTTACAGATTGCCCAGTATGCTCATGGTGAACCAGAACCAGAACTCCTAGGAGTGAGTGGCTGGATGGTGTAATGGTTAAGGGCTCTGCCTCTGACACAGGAGACCAGGGTTCGAGTCTCGGCTCTGCCTGTTCAGTAAGCCAGCACCTATTCAGTAGGAGACCTTAGGCAAGTCTCCCTAACACTGCTACTGCCTATAGAGCGCGTCCTAGTGGCTGCAGCTCTGGCGCTTTGAGTCCACCAGGAGAAAAGCGCTATATAAGTGTTTGTCTTTAAGGGGCTAAAAAGATCCCTATTAGTTAGCCCGTACACACCCCTAGGAGTTCTGGTATTACCTTTTTTTAAATTTAAATTATAATATTAAACATACATTTAAAAAAAAAAAATTCTATCCAATTTTTCTAACACATCTATTAAGATATTAATCGAAACATTTTGAAAAAATAGATACTTTTTTAATCCACTCAAAAGATATTTTCAACTTTTTTCTATACAATTGAATATTTTTTTTTATGTAAATCGATTGATTTTGTTGCACGGAGTATGGCTGCTTTTAGCTAATAAATAGTCAGACTTTATTTCTGTGGGGACCCTTTTATTTACTCAGACTTATCCAGCTCGAAATATAAAATTTATAGCAAAACGGATTACAGTATACAGGTGAAAGTCAAAATATGTCAGTATCCTGAAAATGTCCATTTATTTCATTTATTCAACTTAAAAGGGGAAACTAATATATGAAATAGGAACCCTTTGCAGGTGATTAGGATGAATTAGCTGATTAGAGTCTGACACTTTGAGCCTAGAGTATTGAACATTGTCACAATATTCCAATGGACTGCGATTGTGATTTTGGGGTTCTCATAAGCTGTGAGCCCTAATCATCAAAATGATAACACATAAAGGCTTGAAATATCTCGCTTTACATGTAATGTGTCTATTTCATATACTAGTTTCAAATTTTAAGTTGAATTACTGAAATAAAATGACTTTTGCACGATATTCTACTTTTTTGACTTTCAACTGTATGACAGGTTCCCTTTAATTTACAAAAACTTAAGTTAAAGCAGAAAAAAATATGCAGAATACACTGAATCTCCAATAATCTCCTCTGTGCTCTCCTCACATCATCTGCAGCACTCAGGCTTTAGGGTTGTTGGAGGAGTCAGAGCCGACATCCGAAGCTGTGAGAGAGAAAATAATGATTAATCTGTATAAATTAGATGATAATTATGCTGATATTATCGAACAATGACCCCCATATACAGTACAGAGACCCCGCCACACACTGTGCTTTCCCTCTACAGACGGTCTATGCACAGGGCTAATAACAGGAGACTGCTGGGGGAGCACTACTACTACAATATAACACAGATATTGATACCCCATGTTACAGCACAGAGATCACACCACACACTGCGCTTTCCCTCTAGAGAGGGTCTGTGCACAGAGCTAAAAATGGGGGGCTGCTGGGGTATCACTACTACTATAATTTAACATAGATAATGGTGTAATATTTGCTGCATTTCATATTTAGGGTAATGATTACAGCATTTCTTATGTTTGCTGAATTTCATATGTGGGGTAATGTTTTCTGCATGTAATATGTGGGGTAATGACTGCTTAATTTCCTAGGTGGATAAGATGTTTGCTGCTATTCATATGTGCGGTAATGTTTGCTGCATTTTGTAGGTGTGATGTTTGCTGCATTTCATATGCAGGCTTATTTTTGCTAAATGTTATATGTGGGGTAATGTTTGTTGCATTTCTTTTGTGGGGTGATGACTGCTGCATTTCTTATGTGGAGTAATGATTGCTGTATTTTATATGTACTGTAACATTTGCTGTATTTTTACAATGTGGGGTAATGGTTGCTGCATTTCATATGTAGGGTACTGACAGCTGCATTTCATATGTAGGGTACTGGCAGCTGCATTTCTTATGTAGGGTAATGTTTTCTGCATGTCATATGTGGGGTAATAATTGCTGCATTTCAAATGTTGGTGTAATGTTTGTTGCTTTTTATATGTGGACTAAATATTTTCTGCTTTTCATATGTGGGGTAATGTTTTCTACTTTTCATATATAAAGGGTAATGTTGGCTGCATTTCTTATGTAGGGTCATTTTGGCTCCATTTCATAAGGGAGGTAATGACTGGATTTCATATGTGGGATAATGTCTGCAGCATTTATTATGTAGTGGAATGTTAGCTTCATTTCACATGAGGGTGTAATGCTTGTTGCTTTTTATCTGGGCACAAAATATTTGATGCTTTCATATGTGGAGTAATGTTTGCTACTTTTCATATGTGGCCATAAAGTTTGCTGCTTTTCATATGTACACCAATGTTTGCACCATTTCATATATGGGGTAATGACTGCTGCATTTCATATGTGGATTATTGTTTGCTGTATTTCTTATGTTGGTTAATGTTTGCTGAATTTAATATGTGGGGTAATGTTTAGTGCATTTCTTACAGTTAGGTCCAGAAATATTTGTACAGAGACAATTTTTTCTAATTTTGGTTCTGCACACAATGGGGTTGATTCACTATACTGTGCTAACTCATAGCACAGCTGCCCTACCGTTTTGCATGTGTTGTAACGCGCACATCGGTTTACACACGCAAAAATTCGGGCGCCCATGCTACGAGTTACCACAGTTTAATGAATCAACCCCAATGAATTTTAAATGAAACAACTCATGCAGTTGAAGTGCAAATTATCTGCTTTAATGCACTGGCGTGAACAAAGCAATTGCATAAAAATATGTCAACTAGAGCATTTTTTTAACGCAATACCTTCATTTCAGAGGCTCAAAAGTGATTGGACAAATTAGGGTAACTGGAAATGAAAGGTTTATTTCTAATATTTGGTTGAAAACCCTTTGCTGACATTGAAACCCTGAAGCCTTGAACTCATGGACATCACCATATGCTGGATTTCCTCCTTTTGAATGCTCTGCCAGGCCTTTACTGCAGAGGCTTTCAGTTGCTGTTTGTGGGCCTTTCTGTCCAATTTTTAGATTTCAACAAGTGAAATGAATGTTCAACTGGATTAATATCAGGTGACTGACTTGACCATTCAAGAATTTTCCACTTCTTTGCTTTAATAAACTCCTGGGCTGCTTTGGCTGTATGTTTTGGGACACTATCCATCTGTATCATGAATTTCTACTCAAAAAAATTGGCTGCATTTAGCTGGACTTGAGCAGGCATTATGTTTCAAAACACCTCAGAATTCATTTGTCTGCTTCTGTGGTAATGTACAGTCACTGCATAACTGTTCACTGCACCTGTGTGTGTGACAACTGCACATTGTATTGATACCAGTCAATGCATACCTTTCACTGCACCTTTGTGACAGCACACAGTTTTATATACCAGTCACTACATAAATGTTCACTGCACCTGTGTGTGTGACAGCTGCACATTTGTAATACCAGTACACGCATACCTGTTCACTGCACCTGTGTGACCACACGCTGTTTTATATACCAGTCCGTGCATACATGTTTACTGCACCTGTGTGACAGCTGCACATTGTATTGTAATACCAGTCACTGCATACCTTTCACTGCACCTGTATGACTGCACATTGTATTAGTCAAGTCAGTGCATACCTTTCACTTCTTCCCCCCTAATATGGACAAAACAGGCAGAGGCAGGCCACCTGGCAGGTCTGTTCGAGGTCATGCTGACGTGATTTTGTGCGGCCCTGGACCAAAGTACAGTGCTCAAAAGAAGGCACGTGCCATCAACTCCCAAGATTGTCAGGACGTAGTTGACTATTTAACACAGAACACCTCATCTTCCGCAGCCACCAATGCTACTACAAGCACCACATCCACTCCATTTGACACTTGGCAGGAGTTATTTGGTGGGGAATTAGCTGATTCACAGCCATTATTGTTACAATAAGATGAAGGCGTTAAGCAAGTAACACCACCTCATATGTCTGAGTTAGGCGTCACTATGGACGTAAGCTGTGAGGAGGAGGATGAAGTACCTGCTGTTGGTGTAGTTTGTGAGGTGTCTGATACAAGCAAAGCTGTGGAGGATGATTATGATGATTGATGACGATACTAACATTGATGTCACGTGGGATCCTACTAGACATGATGACCGGGGGACAGTTCAGAGGGGGAGTCAGAAAGGAGTAGGAAAAGACAAGTTGCTGAAAGAAGAAGGGGGAGCTCGTCATCAGAAACAGCTCGTGACAGTGTCTGGTGGCATGTATCGCCACCTATGGACAGCCAGCCAACATGCCCTTCAATGTCAGCTGCTGACGCCACCATAGTGCCATCATCCCAGGGCTCAGCGGTGTGGAAATTTTTGTGTGTGTCTGCCTCAGATGAGAGCAATGCCATCTGTACTCTCTGCCACCAAAAATTGAGCCGTGTAAGGGCCAAGACCCGCGTAGGGACAACTGCCTTACGAAGGCACATGATGAAAAAGCACAAACTGCAATGAGAGGACCACCTGAGCAAAAGCAGAACACAAAAGTAAAGCCACCCTCCTTCTCCTCTTCCTCCTTCAGGTGCATTATCTTCAGCCACTTTCTCCCTTGCACCTTCACAGCGACTCTCCTCCACTCCGCCTCTCACCTTGAGCGGTTCCTGCTCCTCTGCCTACAGCAGCAGCCAGGTGTGCGTGAAGGAAATCTTTGAGTGGAAGAAGCCAATGTCTGCCAGTCACCCCCTTGCCCGGCGTCTGACAGCTGGCTTGGCGGAACTGTTAGCTCACCAGCTGTTACCATACCAGTCTGACAGCTGGCTTGGCGGAACTGTTAGCTCACAAGCTGTTACCATACCAGCTAATGGACTCTGAGGCCTTCCGAAAATGTGTGGAGACACCGCAGTGGAAGATACCAGGCCGCAATTATTTATCAAAAAAAGGGAATACCCAAACTGTACCATGAAGTTGAAAGGCAAGTGGTGTCATCTCTGACACACAGCGTTGGGTCAAGGGTCCATCTGACCACAGATGCCTGGTCTGCAAAGCATGTTAGGGCAGATACATTAATTACACAGGCCATTGGGTCAACCTGGTGACCGCTGGCAAGCAGGGAGAGCGTGGCAGTGCAGCGGACCGCCGTCACGTGACTATACACTTCCTTCTTCAACCCGGAAGGAGGAAGTGTTTGTTCATGTGACAGCGGATTGGAACGCAGCATGGGAGGGGCCGAGGGACGTAGCAAGAAAACGGCTGATGGGTAAGATGAAACCCCCCCCCTAGCCCACCTGCACAGATGCTATAATTAAGTGGATGAATGCTGCATTTCTTATGTGGAGTAATAATTGCTGTATTTTATATGTGCTGTAACATTTGCTGTAGTTTTACTATGTGGGGCAATGGTTGCTGCATTTCTCAGGTGGGGTAATGTTTGCTACATTTCATATGTACGGTACTGACAGCTGCATTTCTTATTATGAAATAAAAAGCAGAACACGCAGCCGGCACTTTGCCAGCCGCGTGTGCTACCTGATCGCCGCCGCAGCGCGGCGATCAGACGCGTGCAGCGGCGAAAGAGGGTCCCCCCAGCCGCCCGAGCCCAGCGTAGCCGGAACAAACAGTTCCGGCCAGCGCTAAGGGCTGGATCGGAGGCGGCTGACGTCAGGACGTCGGCTGACGTCCATGACGTCACTCCGCTCGTCGCCATGGCGACGAGGTAAGCATAACAAGGAAGGCCGCTCATTGCGGTCTTCCTTGTTAATTCTGATCGCCGGAGGCGATCAGAATGACGCGCCCGGAGCGCCCTCTAGTGGGCTTTCATGCAGCCAACTTTTAGTTGGCTGCATGGAATAGTTTTTTTTTAATTAAAAAAAAAACCTCCAGCAGCCGCCCTGGCGATCTTAATAGAACGCCAGGGTGGTTAAGTACCCAGGCTTACAGGACATCCTAAAGCAGTCCAGGAAGGTGTGTGGGCATTTCAGGCAGTCCTACATGGCCATGGCATGCTTGGCCGATATTCAGCGGAGAAACAACTTGCCGGTGAGGCGCTTGATTTGCGATAGCCCGACTCACTGGAATTCAATGCTCCTGATGTTTAACTGCCTGCTACAACAGGAGAGAGCCGTCAACCGTTGCCTGCAGGCTCATGTGGCCATTTAAGGAGGTGACAAACATGGTGAGTCGCAGTGAAGGCGCCATCAGCGACTTGATCCCATATGCTTTCTTCCCGGAGCGTGCCGTGAGTAGAGTGGTGGATCAAGCTGTGGAGAAGCGTGAACAGGAACAGGAGGAAGAGTTGTGGGATCACTTATCAGCTGACCCAGATGTTTCCTCAACACCTGCCGCAGCACAGTAGGGATGCTCATTCGGATTCCGCGGAAATGCAATTTCCGCATCGGAATGCAGAAATTGGTAATGCAAGTGCGTTAGGCGGATTTCCGCCGGAAATCGTGGAAATTCCACCCGACTTTAACATTGATTTTATCAAAAACTATAAGGTCTTTTTGAAAACTTTTTTTTGCATCTTGTTCACAAGATTCAGTTTAATAACCCCTGAAAATTGTTTGTGTGTTTGTAGGACTTACGGAGGCTTTGCTATTAACCGCTAAAGTCGGCAGATTTTTACTGTAATGTAAAATGCAGAAAATCTGCTTCTGCCTATTTTCTGCATTTACATTACAGGAAAAATCCGCCGAATTTAACGGTTAATAGCAAAGCCCCCGTACGTCATAGAAACACCACGTTTTCAGGGTTTATTAAACAGAATCTTTTGAACAAGATGCAAAAAAAAGTTTTCAAAAAGACCTTACAGTTTTTGCGAAAATCGATGTTAAAGTCGGGCAGAATTTCCACGATTTCCGGCGGAAATTCCGCATTGGAATGCGGAAATTGGTAGCCGAAAGCGGAATCGGTATTTGGCAATGGCGGAATGCGGAATTACCGCGGAATCGGAAATTGGCATTTCTGACCATCCCTACAGCACAGAGGAGGGGGGAGGAGGAGGAGGAAGAGTTGTGTGGGGAAGAGGAGTCAGATGAGGAAGGTGTTTTTCTGAGGAGGAGGAGGCGGAAGAACAACCGCAGCAGGCGTTGCAGGGGGCTTGTGCTGCTCAACTTTCCCGTGGTATTGTTGTTCGTGGCTGGGGGGAGGAGGAGAACTTACCTGACATCACTGAGGAAGAGCAAGAGAAGATGCATAGTACATCCAAATTTGTGCAGATGGCGCTTTCATGCTGTCCAGCCTGTTGAGGGACCCCCGTATAAAAAAACTCAAGGGGAATGACCTGTACTGGGTGGCAACACTACTAGACCCTCGGTACAGGCACAAAGTGGCGGAGATGTTACCAACTCACCAGAAGACAGAAAGGATGCAGCACTTGCACCACAAGCTGGCAAGTATGCTTTACAGTGCGTTTAAGGGTGATGTCACAACACAACGGAATAAAGGTGCCACTGCCAGTAATCCTTCTCCCATGTCCACGCAGGCAAGGACAGGACGCTCTAGCGATCTCATGGTGATGCCGGACATGCGGACATTCTTTAGTCCAACGCCTTGCCTTAGCCCTTCCGGATCCACCCTCCACCAACGCCTCGACCGGCAGGTAGCCGACTACCTGGCCTTAACGATGTAGACAACAGCGATGAACCCCTGGACTACTGCGTGCTTAGGCTTGACCTGTGGCCAGAGCTGTTACAATTTGCCAACCAACTTCTGTCTTGCCCTGCCTCAAGCGTCTTATCAGGACCTTCAGCGCAGCTGGAGGCATTGTCACTGAGAAGAGAAGTCTCCTAGGTCAAAAGAGTGTTCAGTACCTCACCTTTATCAAAATGAATGAGTCATGGATCCCGGAGGGCTAAGTCAGTCCCCGCACACAGCATCTCTGCCTGCATGCCGTGTGACTGCCTGCCCCAAGACTAAGTCGGTCCCCAGTCCCCACACAGTATCTCTGCCTGCAGGCCACTTGACTGCCTTCTCCGCCACCACAAACAGGGTCCAGGACTCCAGGTGGATTCCTGAACGCTAACAAAAAACAATAATTATTTTTCCTGGTGCGTGTACATGCCTGCCTAATTTTTCTTGCCGCTCTGCGTCTGCAACAACAAAACAAAAGGCATGAACATGTGTCAATTCCCCTTCGTGATTGTTACCTTGCTGCGGTGAAGGGGCTTTCACAATGAAGAAATGACCGCCGGCTATATGAAAGTTTTGGGGGGCACACCCAAGATAATAAGGTCGTTGCTTCATTGTGGACAGACCAAATTCAATCAGCTGGACAGTCACTGTTGTTCTATCATTGAGCTACCTCAGCCGGCGACCATATGGGCTTGAAAACCGCTATCGCCTGCACTCTCGCCATGTTGCGCAGTAGTCCAGCACGGCCGTCACTATACAAACAGCTGTTTGCAGTGCTTTACACAGTAAGTTTGGTCTGTCAGTGTGAAGCAGTACACTAATTACACTACCTGATTAATGTATACACATGCAAGATGTTTTAAAGCCCTTTATGCCTCCAATTTAGCATGCAATGTGATTTCTGCCCTTAAAACGCTGCTGTGCGTAAAATCCTGATTTTTCTCCGGGACTTTTGTCATGTATCCCACTCCGCCATGCCCCCCTCCAGGTGTTAGACCCCTTGAAACATCTTTTCTATCACTTTTGTGGCCAGAATTAATGTTTTGACGTTTTGAAAGTTCGCCTACCCATTGAAGTCTATTGCGGTTCGCAAAGTTCGCGTTCGAGGTTCGCTAACCTAAAATCGGAGGTTCGAGCCATCTCTATCGGTAGGTCACCCTGCAGTGATAAGGAGTCTTGCCCAATGGCTCCCTACTGAATAGGTACTGGCTTGCTGAATATGTAGAGCCAAGATACAAACCCTGTTCTGCTATGTCAGAGGTGGAGCCCTTAACCAGTATCAAGCAACTAGATTGCAAAAATATTTTTATTGCATTTTAGGAAAAATGTTACTGTAACAATTGTGACAGTTTAATGATATAATGTGATATTTGCGGTTAAACAAAAAGAATTTCATAATGATAATTGTTAACTGTTCCACTGCTAGGTGTGCTAGATAAAAACATTCACACCTGTAAGCACATATTGTCGCCCTTGAAAAAGTAACTTTGAAGAAACCGGTTGGGTGGTGTATGGTGGAGTGATCACGGATCGACACTGAACAATGACTAAAATTCATGGCGTGTTGGTGCTGAAACTGCGTAATCCCCTGCACCTGTTTAATTTCACTTGAATATGATTTTAAAACGGATCTTTACTTAAAGGAATACTGTAGGGGGATTGGGGGAAAATGAGTTGAACTTGCCTGGGGCTTCTAATGGTCCCACACAGATATCCTGTGCGATGCTCCGGCCCCGCCTCCGGTTGACTTCTGGAATTTCAGACTTTAAAGTCTGAAAACCACTGCGCCTGCGTTGCCATGTCCTCGATCCCACTGACGTCACCAGGAGCATACTGCGCAGGCCCAGTATGGTCTGGACCAGCGCAGTAAGCTCCTGGTGACATCAGCGGGAGCGAGGACATGGCAGCGCTGGCGCAGTGGTTTTCAGACTTTAAAGACTGAAATTCTAGAAGTGAACTGGAGGTGGGTCCGGAGCATCGGTGAGTGGCAGCACGGGCACAGGATGTCTGTGGGGGACCATTAGAAGCCCCGGGTAAGTTCAACTAATTTTCCCCCGACCCCCCTACAGTATTCCTTTAATGCATCCCGGAATTATTTGCATGCACGGAGCTCCCAGCGGAGTGGAGCAAGGCACCCAGCTGTTCCTGCACAGCAAACTGATCAATTAGGGGAGAGTGGTGATCCTGGCAAAGCAGCTTGATCGAAGAGGATTAACTAGCATCTTTGTGACCTCCGAGCCTATGCCCGATGGGCTGGTTGTTCAGTCCCCAGCATCTGGTGAGTGCATTTGCAATAGCTTGGTAATGGAGTGCAGAAGATCTGTGCAATACTTCTGAAGCTTGTGGCATGTTTACTGGATTCTGTGGGAACTAAAGCGCTTGTTTTGTGGGGAGAATTTGTGTGGCTATTCTTTGTCGACTATCTGCTCTGGTGGTGACCTCTGCTTGTACGAGAACCTGCTCTGTTGCCAAGCTTGGACCTGCTCAACTTATCAAGTATCGACCTAGTACTGTTCTGCTGGAGGTGTGTCCTAAGTCTGCCTGCATGCCAGCCTGGAAGCTGCTCTCAGTCAGTCCTTCCCTCCATCAGCCACTGGAGAGATCCTTAACTGGTCTACAGTTCAAGCGCACCTGCCCCCCTTGCCTTCTGTCTCAGCATCAGGGGTCCTGGGCGTGGTTTGCAAGAGAAGCACTTCCTATTGACTATGCCTCACCTGATAGATATTCTACACACTATACTGATAAACTGGAAAAATACATAATGAAATACTTACTGCTAGTGGGATTGTAGACACTCTTCTTTTCTGCAATTGATAACAGTAATAAAATAAGAAGCAAATAACACTAAACATGAGCTCCTTACAACCTGATGAACAATGATAGAACAATATGGGAGGTATCGGCTGTGATATTATGTAAACAGCGGGTCTTGCTCACCTCTTTCCATAGATGGTCACCATCTCCCATATAGCAGTGTGGTACGGTATAGACTGCACTTTCTGATGAAGGGGACCCTCTGTGGCCCCGAAATAATTGTCAATCTTTGTGTTGGCTTATGATGTGAAGAATAAATACTTCTGAATTTACAATTGGTGTGCTTACCGAACTTAGACTGTGCTACTACGCATCGGGTGTGGCTTGACAACCAGGTTATGCACCCACTCACTCAAGCGGCAAGGTGTGCCACTCCAAACCTACTACCTTTCCATCAGGGCTGGGCCGAGGCATAGGCTGGAGAGGCTCCAGCCTCAGGGCGCAGTGTAGGAGGGGGCGCACAATTCATTCAGCTGTCATTCCTAATTGTGTTTGAAGCACAGAGAAATAAGAAAAGGGCATATATGACAGAGACTGCAAGCCAGATAACTAGATATTAAGGTGTTGGGGAGGTTATGGGCCCTGTGGACCTCTTAGGCTAATAGCAATCAGTGTGTGACGGCTGGGGTGGGAGGGATGGAGGGGCGCACTTTGGTCTCTCAGCCTTGGGTGCTGGAGGACCTTGTCCCGGCTCTGCTTTCCATATAGCAGTGTAAGTGACTGTCACAGTCAGGGGGTTTGGAGGTCTCAAATTCAATAAGGGAATAATTTATATATCACCGCAGATAAGCCAACTATTTGATATCCACATTTTGAATGTAAACTGGGGGGGGAGGTAGTTGACCTATCTGTGGGTGACAAGTGTGGGGACCCCGTATATAGAGCGCACTTCACTATGTATAGCTACCTGTCCTCACTGTGGCTTGCATCCTCTAGTGCCCCCGGTAGCTTCTGAACTGGGCGCTAGAGCTCCAGACTCACTGTCATGTGACCATAGACTGTCATGTGACCATAGTGATCCTGGAGCACTGTCATGTGACTGCAGTGAGCCTGCAGCACTCTCATGGGACCGCAGTGAACCTGGAGCTCTAGGGGCCAGTTCAGAGACTGCCGTGGTCACTAGAGGATGCAAGCTAGAGTGAGGACAGGCAGCTACACACGCTGAAGTACACTCCAATGCATACTCTGCACCCGCCGACATGCTCCAGTGCACACTCAGCATGGAGGATACAGCGGTACATGGGGGGTCAGCTTTTGGCCTACTATTTAGTTTGGGGTGATTGGTATATGTGTGGGAAAGCCTATCCAGACATATTTATGGTAATAAATAAACTATCTCCACCTCAGACTATCCTGGGCTCCTGGCTGCAGTGCAGGAATGTGAAGGTTTCTATTTTTGCTCTGTGTAACCTGCAGTTATCCTCCTACCACCTGCTGGACTCCATGGCCTTGTGATAGAGCCACTGATCCATGGATTGGGACAGGTCTGAGCAGTTATGGTGGATGGATCCTTACTTGTGGTGTTCCATTTATGAATTATAAACAGTGTGACTGGCTGCCTCAGAGTGCTAGGAGGGGGTGCAAACAGCTCATCTGTGTATGTAAACTGTCACCAGTACCAATCACAGATGATCATTTCAAGTGAATTAAAGGAATCATCAGGCAAAATATACAAAGTGAGATCTACTTACCTGGGGCTTCCTCCAGCCCCTGGCAGCTGATATGTCACTCACCGCACCTCCAGTGGCTCCCGGTCCCCTCTGTTGGAGATTCAGACCTCGCCAGGTCGGCATCTACTGTGCATGCATGAGCGCCGCTTGTGGTCGCACTGACGTGGTTTGGAGTGTACTGCGCAGGCACAGTGGTTCTGCACCTGCGAAGTACACTCCAAACCACGTCAGAGTGACCACAAGTGGCGCTTGTGCAGGAGCAGTAGATGCCGAACTAGCAAGGTTGGCATCTCCAATGGAGGGGACTGGGAGCCACCGGAGCTGCGGCAAGGGACATATTGGCTGCCAGGGGCTGGAAGAAGATACAAGTAAGTATATTGCATATTTTGCCTGCTGATTCCTTTAAAGGGAAACTCCAGTGAAAATGTAAGAAAAAAGTGCGTTTACATAATTATGTATAAATGATTAAGTCAGTGTTTGGCCATTGTAAAATCATTCTTTTGCCTGATTTACATTCTGACATTTATCACATGGTGACATTTTTGCTGCTGGAAGGCGATGTAGCTGCTGCTTGCTTTTTTGGCCGTTGGAAACAGCTGTAAACATCTATTTCCCACAATGCAACAAGGTTCACAGACTGGAAACTGCCAGGACCATGGTCCTCACAGTTTCCTGTGGGAGGGGTTTCACCACAATATCAGTCATACAGAACCCCCTGATGGTCTGTTTGTGAAAAGGAATAGTATTCTCATATAAAAGGGGGTATCAGCTACTGAATTGGATGAAGGTCAATAGTTGGTCACGGTTTCTCTTTAAGTCTGTGAACAATCACCCCTGTCTAACATGATGGAAAGTCACATGTGGGAATAATAAACAGCTCTGATAAGAGTCAGTCCTCCTGGTGTGACACTTACTCTTGTATAGGATGACTCCAGCAATAACTGCAGCAACAACAAGCAGACAGCAGATGGCAGCAGCAGCAGTCCCAGCAGGAGGGAGGCTATTGTCGGGTTCTGGGAGAGGAACACAAAGGAAACATGAGATATGATAATCAGTGGTGCTCATCCAATATTCGGGAATCCGAACTACCCAGATAATCTGAACTTTTTGCACTATCCAAACTTTGAATGAGAAAGAGAGAAAGAGAGAGAGAAAGAGAAAAAGAGAGAAAGAGAGAGAAGGAGAGAAAGAGAGAGAGAGAGAGATTTAACGCCCACTTCCGGTTTTCAACCCGGATATCCAAATCCGGGCGGATATCTGGGATAATGCGATCAGATATCCGATTCGAATTCCAAAAATTTCAGACTCGGATGTCCGATTCGGATCGGATATCTGGGTATCCGGATCCGAATTGAATCCGGATTTTGAAAAGGGTTATCCGAGCAGCACTGATGACAATGCTGAGATCCCATCTGTAAAGAGCTGAATACAGAATACTCTGCAGTCAGACATGTGTAATTGTACATAGTAGTGACATGTGACAGGACTGCTGATATCTGGTTGGCTGCAGCTACCTGACAGTCAGAGCCTAAGCTATAGACAGAACTCAGGTACAGAAGACAGAAGGGTAAATACGTCATTAAACGCTGAGCTGGGAGAAACTAGAAAGGAACCAATTGACTATTTTGAGCTGCAGTGCTGCTCACAAGTTATGTATCTTTAAAGGCAACTGTGGCCTTAAAAAGTTCTGTAAATAGTGTGCGCTGTTCAGAGGAAGATGGAGATGACAGGCATTACTTACCTTCAGGAGGAAGGGGGAAGGGTGATCGCTCTCTATAACCCCATCTATATGCTTTCCACCATCTTCTTCAGCCAGACCCATAGTGCCAAGGCCTGAAGTGCCTGTGGCGGTTTCGCACATTCCTGGCTGCCGCAATGCATGCTGGGAGATGAAGTCCTTCAATATGAGTACATCCTTACTGTTCAGCACATGCCTCCTCCCAGCTCCTCCCTTATGTGGGTGGTTAAGGGATAGGGGGAGGAATATGGACCACTTACATACTGCAGTTCATTCTAGCTACCGGAAGTCAGCATTGCTAATGGAGCCAGCCATGTGAAAACCCAGTACTCCACCCCTTCCACATCACTGGCCAATTAAGAAGTGAGGCGGATTCCACCGAAAATAATAGAAAGTGGGAGTCAGGCACTCTGTCACATTCCTACAGAGAACAGAAGGAGGGAAGGTGAGCGGCTGCCTGAGGCACACCCCTACAGAGAACAGGGGGAGGGGAGGTCAGTGGTTGTCTGAGCCACACCCCTACAGAGAACAGGGGGAGGGGAAGTCAGTGGTTGTCTGAGCCACACCCCTACAGAGAACAGGGGTAGGGGAGGTCAGTAGTTGTCTGAGCCACACCCCTACAGAGAACAGAGGGAGGTAAGGTGAGCAGCTGCCTGAGCCACGCCCCTACAGAGAACAGAATAAGGGGGAGGGGAGGTCAGTAGCTGCCTGAGCCACATCCCTATAAAGAACAGAGGGAGGTAAGGTGAGCAGCTGCCTGAGCCACGCCCCTACAGAGAACAGAATGAGGGGGAGGGGAGGTCAGTAGCTGCCTGAGCCACACCCCTATAAAGAACAGAGGGAGGTAAGGTGAACGGCTGCCTGAGCCACACCCCTACAGAGAACAGAGGGAGGGAAGGTAAGTAGTGTTATAAACTGTTCTAATCACCTTTTTCTCGTCAGCAGGAGTTTGCAAACACGACTCCTCACACAGCAAGCAGGAGATAGACTTTCTCAGGCTTCTTCAATATTCACGTTATTTATTCAGGAAACAGAAATACAGATAGATACAGTTCATCATATCCTAGCCATGCCAATCTTCATGTTGCGTTACAAGCTTCTTGATTAAACTTCCTGCTGAAGTCAATCAGGTACCTTCTTTCTAAACTACGTTACACTAGACTACCTATGTACAGCATACATTATATCAGATTACAGAAAGGAATGAACATACTTAGAGGTCCCAGTCAGTATTGAAGCATAGCAGGAATCAGAGAGAGAGCCCCCTTTTTCAGCTCGTCCGGCTATTAATACCGACTAGGAAAGAGTTAACTGTGATCTCATCTTCGCCATCCTCTAGATCAGACTATTGGTGGACCCCCTCGTGGTGTCATCATACACACCTACTCGATCAATATTCAATGAGGCTTTTGACATACATACAAGAATTTGGTGTTTAGTAAATATGGCTGATGTTTACTGTTCTAGTGGTGTACATGCACAGGTCAGGGAGACCTGTGGCCTTGTCCATAGAACAGCTTCTTGGTATGTTCTAGTTCTGCTGACAGAACTGCAGATTTTCTCTCTAAGAGAAAATCCCCTTAAAGGGCAGGTCTGCTCCTCAAGCCTTTTTGACTAACTCAGTCCAAATAACTGAGGCCTACTTAAATTATAACAATCCCCCCTAAAAAGGCTTGACCCGCAGATCCCAGCTTCTGAACCCACCAGTACCTGGTTTCTTTTCTTTAGGTTTCACTTTTTGATGTTCGTGCTCACACAACTTCTCTGCTCTAGGCGGTTATCCCTGGAAGAGAGAGAGCAAGACCTCTTGGTCTTCCTGTAACCAGGCTCTCTGGGGAGGCCCTACTTCTAAGTCCCTCTATACCACATGCTCAGCATTTGCGTCACTTGCGTATCACTCACAAACTTGCATGACCACAGAAAAGTGAAACTCGTTTGGTTGTTACACAACGGAGCAGTGCCAGGTGCCTTCTAAAAGAGCGCCTTTATACAATCAGCTCCATCACCGGTACTACTAAACCTATACCCGTAACCCTGTATATCCCTTAATTTAAAAATATTGGTTCATGAGATTGTTTATGAGGCACCAATCTCTTGACCAGGTTAATTTGTTTTACGTAATTTTAACACACAACCTCACCTGGATAATGATGCCTAAAGTTGTCATCCCCATCCAGACGACCAGTGGGTGTAGGAAGAACTTTTGACCTGCAGAGGCCCAGTCCGAGTATCCCTGGAACATCACCGGAAACCTTTTCCACCAGGTCAGACTGGAACTCACCTGCTTATTTTTGTGTTCTACCTCGTTAAGATCACCTGGATCATGGTGAAATCTTACCTCTAACTTAGTGTACTGTTTGTTTAACCGTTGTAACAAAGTGTGGTCGTCTTGGATCAAACCCTGTTCCCCTTTGTCCCATGTCATGTTCTCCTTCAGGAGGGGAACTTCCCGTGAAACTTTGAACTTTAGAGTTCTCTTAACAATTTGAGAAATAACGTCATCAAACCTAGATGACTGGATCCATATGGGATCTCCGCTCACCCAATATGTTCCCCTTGACAGATCCCCCTTATCGGAACAATTATGAAAATGTACCTTGAATGTGTCCTTAGACATGATGCTAAAAAAACAAACCTTTCCTTCAGCCACCGGAACTATCGGTTTGGCTTCAGGGTGGATCTTTTGAATGGTAGCCTCGCATTCTGTGTTATTGAGCCCGCAGGCTTCTTCACTAAATTTGACTTGCCCCGGCAAACACAGGTACCTCTGGGTGAATTTCCCGCATGAGGACAACTCTACTCGTTTCACCTCCCCGTCTAGCACCAAAAAAGGTTGACCTCTCAGGTCATGATGTAAGACATGTGTTGAGGTGGGAACTAAGGAAGTGGCGGTGCCTAAAGGAATGTTGCACCGTTTCCATTTGTTTACCCAAACATCTTGAAGCTTCCATGCAAAAGATCCTTTTCCAGAAAAAATCGATATACCTCCCCTTGTCCAATCCCTGTTGGACAGGATCTTTAAGCATCTCCCTGACAAAATATGTCCCCAACTGTCCTGATTGGACCTCTTCCCCCCTTATGTCCTGAGGCACACTATGTACCTGAGGTCGGGAAGACTGTACTCTCTGCAATCTTTCAATTAAGAGTACCTCTTCACTTACCCAACTAGCATGAGGATAAGCGGCTGCATATGGACTGTGTAATATCGTCCCCTTTTGTGACCCGTGTAATGTGAATGGGGTTCCCTGTGTTGGCTTTCCCTCCCCCGGGATCGCTCTCCCCACCCTCTTTGTCACCTGGAAATGTGGCTCGTTCTCGATTTTTACTTCTTGTTTTGAGAACCACCACCCCTCGGCTTTCCAGCCTTTACGTGTGTATAGTTGTTTCAGAGGCACTCTCTGTTGGTAGTTCCAGAGTGTGATGTTGTCCCCCGCGTCTCTCCGGCAGGAGAATTGACGCCTCCTGCTCGTTCCTCTCCAATCTGGAACCATCTCACTCTGGATAACCAAGACAAGGTACCCCTGAATCACACACTCCACCTTTTGCATGTACCCATTGTACTGCAATGTACCTTTTAACAAAACTTTGGATCGGTGCATCGATTCTGGGAGTGTGACATTCAATAGCAGATTTACACTGCCATTCAATTCATACTGCCCGCATACCTGACCTTTCAGACCTTTCACCCACCTTGTGCCATGAAATTTGTTTTCACCTGGCACAAGTGCTCTTTTCCTCCATCCCTGCATGGTCCATCTGTGCCAAGCGGAGGGAGGTGTGAAAGGATTAGTACCTTTGTCACCAAACATTAACATGCTTGGGCCTTGCATTCTCATTAACCCCTTATTATACATGAGAATGTCCTCTCTTTGTTCTCCTCGGACGAAATGGCAACCTAGGATCACAATCAGCACGGTACTCTTCATTATAAAAGCACCACCTTGGGAAAGAAAAACATTAGCAACTTGCACTATGCTTTGCTCAGTCAGTTTTTTTAGTCGTTTTCCGATCTCAGGAATCTCGTGTTTTAGTCTCTTTCCAATTTCAGGAATCTCGTGTTTTAGTCTCTTTCCAATTTCAGGAATCTCGCTGTTCTCCAACCTCAGATTGGCATCTGGAACCTTTCGCTTATCCGACTGACATCTCCATCTTTGCTGCCAGCACTGCAGCTGTCTCGAGTCCATATTGCCAAACTCCTGAAATCGAAATACAAACAAATCAATTCTTATTAATGATTTGGGATTCGCCCTGCGGCTTGTACTCTTTACCCTTTAAAATGATCAATATATACCGTAATTGATCTCGTTGCTTTATGGTTCTCATGAACTCTGTTTACTCTTTTTGGTAGATTGGAGTTAAACCTCTCTCCCCTACCCAAGTACTATCCGAAGTACTTACCTGTGTAAAATATGCTCCCGCGGACTTCACCTTTGGAAGCTCTCACCTCATTGCAAGCTCCCTCCACATCCCCCCCTATCTGTACATGCGCGGCCGTCGCATGCACAGATTACGGATGCCACACCTGTTGTTGCTTTGCAGGTGAGCCTGCAATGCTCTTACTCATTATCGCATTTACTTATCTAGAACCTCATTGCGATACCAGCTCTGCTAGAAGTTCTGTGTGTTGTACCCTCTGACCAATGTTTGCCGTGCTACTACCCCCATACTACAAAAAAAATGGCTGCCTCCCTGTAGTAAGGAGCCCTTTACACTGAAACTACACAGGGTGCAGGGCTAAGCATACCAGCGTCACATGCCTGTATGCAGATCCCTGAATGCCCACTTGGTAGGTAGTCGTATGGCAAACCTGTCCTGATACACTGTCACTCTGTAAATGGCAATTCTTTCATTTGTGTAATTGCCCCATGAACTGCTGTCAGTTCTTGTTCTTTGTGCTACACTTGATAGGAGCTGGAAAAAAACATATTTGACCAATCAGTGGACGGAAAAAACGCACAAAAACCAGCCCCAGCCCAGCATAGACCTCTTAGTCAAACTCTGGCCCTGTCCACGACAAAAACCGGAAAAAAAACATCACCGCTCTGCAGCCGCAGCGACGGATACCTGGATTGGTCAACTCCCTTTTTTCCAACTCCGGCATCCCCTGATGCACTGTCTCCCCTTTTCTCTATTGGGAACTCATGCTGCACCACCCGTTAAGGTGCCTCACTTAAAGGAATAATCCCATAAGCAACTCAGTACAGACACTTTCCTGATCTGTGCTGCTACGTGTCTCCCTGCACCTAGCTGGGAAACACTTCCTATCCGTGACCATGCTAGTCTTACAGTAATAGCTTGGTGCACGTATTCTGGCATTCCTTTCCATGGACCCAGGTTATGGGGAAATACTTCAGGATCCAAGATACTCAGTAGAATGTCTCTGTATTTCTACCCCCCTTCCTTTCAGCTACTCTGCCCGGAGCCGCGAGCACAGCCTGACGTGACGTGGATCCCCCCAGCCCCTCCTCCCCCCCTGCCATGACGTGTGGGGGCCATGACTCTTGGGGGCGGGCCCTCCCCACTGCCGCCATTTTGAGTCCTGGACTGCCAACTAAGATGGCTGCTCCCATAGCAACCTCTCAATCCTATAAACATTAGGAGAAAAAAACAAACTCAAACAGAACAAACATTTCATGCATAGTTACACACAGCATCGATACATATTGCAGAAAACCAGCATTCCGCTACATACATTCTTGGATGTCTGCAAAAATCTAAGGAAAAACCCCCGTCTCAGCTGCAATTCTAAATGCTATATACCTTAGTATTACCCAGTGACGTGGAAATCTCTCTCACTACATCGCAGACATAACTCAGAACTGCCCGAGCGCGCTATACAACTCCAAACCACTTTAACTGTTACCATCCCAGCTAGAAACTTCTTCTGAGACGGACATTTATCAGCCGGAGCTGACCAAACAACATTACACATATGCAGACATTTAGAAACATTTCAGCAGCACTGACTGGAACGAGAGAAACTTGCTTTCCTCTCTACACTTTCCACTACGCTCGTGGATTCCCTTAGAGAAACGCACCGAGGAAAGGCAAACAAAAAAACAACTCACCCCTTATCTCAGCTGTAGCTCTAAACTGTTTCCCACCTTCAAAGCAAACCAGAGACATGGGCTGTGCATTCCTGTCTACCCAGCTCACCGAAAAATAGAGAAAAAAAAAACCCAGCTTACCACTGTCTCTCACTCGCTTTCCTCTCTTCTCTCCCCCCCCATCTACTACTCGAAAACCGCCCCTACGCAGACAGCTTCTCTGAGAAAACGAGAGGGAGTAAAAAACAAAACAAACCCAGCAAATACTACCAGCAGAAAAAAAATGCCTGTGACAAATGTGGATGTAACCACATTCTAAACCGTAACATACATTACAGAAACATTAAAGCCCGTACTATGTACGCTTTACACCGAAGGCAAAAAAATACGCAGACTCCAAACTGCAATTAACACAGAATGTACACATTAACAACTCCTTGCACAACACCAAATACAACACAGATAACGCAATATAACAACGTAAATTATACATGCCTGATCTGCGGACTCTTCGCAATTCACCAGCTTTCGCTACTTTCCTCTGCGAAACTTCAGATTGGACTCCGGAACTTCTGGGGGGGCTCCCACATTCACCCACAGCGGATCGATCTCCAGCGGCAGTTGCGAGCAGCCGTAGCCTCGGAGGGTTCCTTCCGACCCAGGTTTAGGCTTGTAACTGCTGTGCACATGCAGTTACAGTGTAACGTCCAAGAGTTTCGCCACTGATTTCCTCGAATTGCAGCCCGTGTGCCGGCTCCCGCACACTCCCCACACCAGCTTATCAGCTTGATAAGCTTTACAGTCCGCGTCTATTCCGCTTGTTTTGCTGTGGAATATCTTGAAAACTTCGGGCCCTGGCCCCTGTCTGCCTGTTTTGCTAGACAGCGAAGGGTTTCAGCACCATTGTTATAAACTGTTCTAATCACCTTTTTCCGGCACCAGCAAACTCGTCAACAGGAGTTTGCAAACACGACTCCTCACACAGCAAGCAGGAGATAGACTTTCTCAGGCTTCTTCAATATTCACGTTATTTATTCAGGAAACAGAAATACAGATAGATACAGTTCATCATATCCTAGCCACGCCAATCTTCATGTTGCGTTACAAGCTTCTTGATTAAACTTCCTGCTGAAGTCAATCAGGTACCTTCTTTCTAAACTACGTTACACTAGACTACCTATGTACAGCATACATTATATCAGATTACAGAAAGGAATGAACATACTTAGAGGTCCCAGTCAGTATTGAAGCATAGCAGGAATCAGAGAGAGAGCCCCCTTTTTCAGCTCGTCCGGCTATTAATACCGACTAGGAAAGAGTTAACTGTGATCTCATCTTCGCCATCCCCTAGATCAGACTATTGGTGGACCCCCTCGTGGTGTCATCATACACACCTACTCGATCAATATTCAATGAGGCTTTTGACATACATACAAGAATTTGGTGTTTAGTAAATATGGCTGATGTTTACTGTTCTAGTGGTGTACATGCACAGGTCAGGGAGACCTGTGGCCTTGTCCATAGAACAGCTTCTTGGTATGTTCTAGTTCTGCTGACAGAACTGCAGATTTTCTCTCTAAGAGAAAATCCCCTTAACCTCCCTGGCGGTTTATTAAAATCCGCCAGGGGGCAGCAAATACGTTTTTTAAAAAAAAAAAAATTTCTTTTTCATGTAGCGAGACGTCTCGCTACATGATAGCCGCTGCGCAGCGGCATCCCCCAAGCCCCTCCGATCGCCTTCGGCGATCGGAGATCAAGAGATCTCGTTCAAAGAACGGGATCTCTTGGAGGGCTTCCCCCGTCGCCATAACGACGGGGCGGGATGACGTCATCGACGTCGTGACGTCAAAGGGGAATCCGATCCACCCCACAGCGCTGCCTGGCACTGATTGGCCAGGCAGCGCACGGGGTCTGGGGGGGGCGGCTGCGGCAACCCGTATAGCGGCGGATCGGCGGGTAGCGGCGGCGATCGGAGGTTACACGCAGCTAGCAAAGTGCTAGCTGCGTGTAACAAAAAAAAATTATGCAAATCGGCCCAGCGGGGCCTGAGCGGTGCCTCCTGGCGGCATAGCCCGAACTCAGTTCGGGCTTACCGCCAGGGAGGTTAAAGGGCAGGTCTGCTCCCCAAGCCTTTTTGATTAACTAAGTCCAAATAAATGAGGCCTACTTAAATTATAATAAGTAGCTGCCTGAGCCACTCCCCTACAGAGAACAGAGGGAGGGGAAAGGGAGGTCAGTAGCTGCCTGAGCCACTCCCCTACAGAGAACAGGGGGAGGTGAGGTCAGTAGCTGCCTGAGCCACTCCCCTACAGAGAACAGAGGGAGGGGGAGGTGAGGTCAGCTGCCTGAGCCACTCCCCTACAGAGAATAGAGGGAGGGGAAGTCAGTAGCTGCCTGGGCCACACCCCTACAGAGAACAGTGGGAGGGAAGGTAAGTAGCTGCCTGAGCCACACCCCCACAGAGAACAGGGGGAGGGGAGGTCAATGGTTGCCTAAACCACACCCCTACAGAGAACAGAGGGAGGGAAATTCAGTGGCTGCTTGGACCTGTTGTGTTGTCCTGTGGTACTCTTCCATGCTGAACCTCGACATGCATAGTGGCCGCGAGGCGGCATGGCGTGACGGAAGTATCCAAATCACTGTAATGCTGCTGCAAAGTCTGCAGCACATTCCCACTTGATCCGTGCCTACGCCACAGAGTAGGCACAAAGGGTGAGGCAGTGAGTGTGCGTGACAGGAGTGCGGTGCGGCGGGCATGCAGGAACTGACATGAATCACAGTGACAAAATTCCTGACCAGCAGGAAGTACTTCACTGAGCAGGGGGCGGGCATATGCATATGACCCTGTTGCCGAACAATGGCACAGGGTCATATGAAGACAGATTTCTGTGGTGAGGTGATAGAGCGGCAGGTTTTCTTGCCATGAGAATACCACACGGTTAAGCCGGCCTCAATAGTATATCGCTTAGATCCAGTTTGTCTGCAACCTTTACAGCTCCCACAGCGAAACATACCAGGAGGGGGAGGAACTCTATCAAGCATCGCGCCACCAGCACTTCTTGGCAGTTATGAATGGACCAAATGGTCTCATAAGTCCCTCCCCCTCCTGGCTGTGAGGATCGGTGTAGGTCTGACAATTCATTTTATCTCATCATCATCAATCTGCAACACGTGGCAACATTTGGAAAGCACATTTCTGAAATGAGACCGATTTTCAATTCCGATTTTCCCTGAATACATTCAACAGAAAAACGGATCAAAAAACGCAGCATGCAGTAAAGATTAAAAATCGGAATCGGATGTAATATGTTACCTGCAATTGGCTTACTGAAAGTTTTAGTTTCCAAGTGGCCAATGCACTTCACAACCTCTAACACTATGCAGCTCAATGGAAAAAAATTTATGAATGTTCCGTTTATTATCATTCAGGCTGGTTTCACAAATGGTGCACTGCGACTGTCCCATTTCGTGTTTAAATCACCCTGCGGCAAAGTGCACCGGGTGATTTGCTTAACTCCGCCCCACTTAGTGACATGCTTCCTGCTGGACAGGAAGTATGTCACAAATTTTTGAATGATCGACGCATGCGCTACACACCACTACCACAATAATCTATATAGACTGGTGTGGTGCCATTAACTTCAATGACATTGTGTGCCAAGCATTACCACTTGTACTGTGCAGCAACACACTGCAGAGTCTGCATAACTGGTAGTACATAGTGTGGCCAGTCTCATAGAGAATTATGGCTACTGTGATATGGGAGCGGCGGGGGAGAGTACTGCGACATGACGTGACAAAAAGGCCTCAAACTTTCAACGAACCTGCAGAGCTCATCCTTAGTATGTGAGGGGTAGTAGTACTAAAATATCCTGGAGGAGGGGCTACATAATGGTAGCTATGTCCCATCTGGCACTGAGGCCGGCCAGTAACTGATTGTATCCATTTTTTTTTTGCATCCATATTTCTGTGTTTATTTTTGTCATTTTATCCTAAGCAGTTTTTATTTATTTTGTAAATAGTTATTTTTAGAAATAATTTTGTATGTGGTAATCACTTCTTTGCTTATTTGCATACATTGCACACCAGATGGGCGTTCCTGGTATTGTGCCACCCAATGATGTATGAGTGCGCTACCACTTGGGCGATGATTAACCTCCATAGCATTATGCCCAACACTGTGTCGGGCATACCGCTCTCTGGCCCAAGGAGTCCTCCATCCTCTATAATAAAACCTAACTGTCTCTGTGTCCCATCCCTGCACTTCCTGTGTGTGTGCGTCCCGTGTTTTGCGCTACTGCGCATGTGCAGGGAGGGACGCAGAGACTGAGGAGAGCTACGGGAGGATGGGCGGGCGGCGTGTGCGCAGCGGGTGCACGGCGGGCACGCACATGTGTGGTGACTGTGCGTTGGAGAATGAGAGGGAAGGAAAGGGAGGGGAGGAGAGGGGAGGGAGGGAGGTGTGGTTTCAACACAGACCTAGAGCCCCTTTTAAAACGGGCTTAGGTCTACTAGTTAAATGATTTGCTCACATGACTGTAAAACCTTTAGCTAGCACTATGCTAGCTAGTAAAGGTGTCCGGCACCCTCGGATCGCCTGCGATCCCCCCCGTTTATAAATTACCCAGCCTGGTTACAGCGATCGGCGCAGCCTCCCTGCACAGCTTCAGTCTCTCTATGGGGAGGATCGGGTTTGCGCATGACATCATGACGCCGGCAACGTCATGTGCGATACTCCCCATAGTGAAGACATGAGCTGTGCGGGGAGGCTGCGCCGATCGCTGGATCCAGGCTGGGTAATGTACAAACTGGCCGGATCGGGGGGTGCCGGACACCTGTACTAGCTAGCGCTAGCTACAGGTTTTACAACCACATGAGCAAATTATTTAATTATGGGAGCAATAACTAATAAAACCTCCTGAGCGGCATAACTCTCTGAAGGTTAAAGACCCCTGAGTTTGAAAATAGCAGCTTGCGGGTCTGGCTGTTCCAGCCTCGTTTTATCTGGATACATCCGGCAATAAAGAATATTTGCTTGCCCAATACAAGTGCGGATCTGTGTGCTTCCCTTTGGCTATTGGTCACTGAATTGTGCTTCAGGAGTCCAGCTCTGTATTTCTGAACTCCAAATACTTTTCTCAGAGGGGTGAGCGATATTTTCACATACAAGCTACCTACCTATTAAAGGCACACACAGCCTACATTTACAATAAGCTCCTCCCCCTCCTGCTCCCCACAGTGTCACTTACCCCACATGACGCTGAGGTTCTTCTCCAGGCTGCTGTGCTCCACATGGCAGGAGTAAGTGTCGCCCTCCCTTGTTGGCACTTCCACGCTGACTCTGGTCTGATAGGTGCCGTCAGGATGGGGGAGGATGGGACTGGCTTCATCTGAAGGAATATGGTCCTCTCCATTCCTCACCCACTTCACATCCACAGCTCGGGGGTGAAAGCCGTACGCCAGACACTGAAGTCTGGTCACCCCGTCTGGGTGCTGACGGCCCCACACCTTAACCACCGGCCGCACTGACAGGAGAGAGAACACAGTGAGGATCTGCTGGGGGAACAGAAGGGGGCGCTGTGTGTGCTCTGCACTGACAGGAGAGAGAACACAGTGAGGGTCTGCTGGGGGCACTGAAGGGGGCGCTGTGTGTACTCTGCACTGACAGGAGAGAGAACACAGTGAGGAACTGCTGGGGGCACAGAAGGGGGCGCAGTGTGTGCTCTACACTGACAGGAGAGAGAACACAGTGAGGATCTGCTGGGGGCACAGAAGGGGGGGGCTGTGTGTGCTCTGCACTGACAGGAGAGAGAACACAGTGAGGATCTGCTGGGGGCACAGAAGGGGGCGCTGTGTGTGCTCTGCACTGACAGGAGAGAGAACACAGTGAGGATCTGCTGGGGGCACAGAAGGGGGCGCTGTGTGTGCTCTGCACTGACAGGAGAGAGAACACAGTGAGGATCTGCTGGGGGCACAGAAGGGGGCGCTGTGTGTGCTCTGCACTGACAGGAGAGAGAACACAGTGAGGATCTGCTGGGGGCACAGAAGGGGGCGCTGTGTGTGCTCTGCACTGACAGGAGAGGGAACTCAGTGAGAGGATGCTGGGGGCACAGAAGAGGGTGCTGCGTGTGCTCTGCACTGACAGGAGAGAGAACACAGTGAGGATCTGCTGGGGGAACAGAAGGGGGCGCTGTGTGTTCTCTGCACTGACAGGAGAGAGAACACAGTGAGGAGCTGCTGGGGGCACAGAAGGGGGCACTGTGTGTGCTCTGCACTGACAGGAGAGAGAACACAGTGAGGATCTGCTGGGGGCACAGAAGGGGGCGCTGTGTGTGCTCTGCACTGACAGGAGAGAGAACACAGTGAGGGGCTGCTGGGGGCACAGAGGGGGGCGCTGTGTGCGCTCTGCACTGACAGGAGAGAGAAGACAGTGAGGGTCTGCTGGGGGAACAGAAGGGGGCGCTGTGCTCTGCACTGACAGGAGAGAGAACACAGTGAGGGTCTGCTGGAAGAACAGAAGGGGGCGCTGTGTGTGCTCTGCACTGACAGGAGAGAGAACACAGTGAGGATATGCTGGAAGAACAGAAGGGGGCGCTGTGTGTGCTCTGCACTGACAGGAGAGAGAACACAGTGACAGTCTGCTGGGGGCACAGAAGGGGGCACTGTGTGTGCTCTGCACTGACAGGAGAGAGAACACAGTGACAGTCTGCTGGGGGCACAGAAGGGGGCGCTGTGTGTGCACTGCACTGACAGGAGAGAGAACACAGTGAGGGACTGCTGGGGGAACAGAAGGGGGCACTGTGTGTGCTCTGCACTGACAGGAGAGAGAACACAGTGAGGGACTGCTGGGGGAACAGAAGGGGGCGCTGTGTGTGCTCTGCACTGACAGGAGATAGAACACAGTGAGGATCTGCTGGGGGAACAGAAGGGGGCGCTGTTCTCTGCACTGACAGGAGAGGGAACACAGTGAGGGGCTGCTGGGGGAACAGAAGGGGGCGCCGTGTGTGCTCTGCACTGACAGGAGAGAGAACACAGTGAGGGGCTGCTGGGGGCACAGAAGGGGGGCGCTGTGTGTGCTCTGCACTGACGGGAGAGAGAACACAGTGAGGGGCTGCTGGGGGCACAGAAGGGGTTTTGTTGTAGACTGTACTGATTAAAGAACAACTATCAAAGTTAAATAAAATTTTAAAAGACATATAATGTACATTTCCAGTAATTACTAGCAAATAGCAATGCAAAGGCTTTTTTCATCTTTTCATTTCTTAAGTGAAGAAAATATGAAATTTACAGAGAACAGTTTTCACTGTGGGCCTTACTATGGAGGAATGTGCCCAGCACATCCAGCATACAGAAACAATCCTCACTGTCTGTAATCAGCAGCAGAAATATAGCATCACATAGTGTGTAAATAACTTGTCAGCTGTTCCTGTGTCTCTCTGACTAAAGCAGTTCTACAGTAAACAGAGATTGTAGCCAGGAAGAGCTCATTATGAATGGTGGGTGTAAGCATGCAAGTACAGGTATAAAGTAAGGGTCCTTCTCTTCAGATCCTTTCTCTGTACCTGAAAAATATCTCAGCTGTTCTAATATGATCTGTGAGAAAGCAGTGTGTGTGGGCAGGGCAGAAACAAACAGTAAATCATATCTCTGTGAATAGGAACAGAGAACTGGCACCTATCTACATGGTACAGCACTGGCCTTGACGCCGACTTTGTTACAAACAGCTGATAAACAAGGTATTCCTTTACCACAGGCTGTGATCAGAGACTTCTGAAAAGCTTTCTGTCGTCACTGGCTAATAGGTCTATAGGTATGTGGGGTTTATAGAATGACAGTTTCTTTGATAGTTCCTCTTTAAAGGGGCACTATGGTGAAAAATTGTAATATTTAAAATATGTGCAAACAGACAAATAAGAAGTATGTTTTTTAAGAGTAAAATGAGCTATAAAATACTTTTCTCCTGTGTTGCTGTCACTTACAGTAGGTAGTAGAAATCTGAGAGAAGCAACAGGTTTTGGACGAATCCATCTCTTCATAGGGGATTCTCAGCAAGGCTTTTGCAGAGGAGAGGTAGGAGGCGCCCTAAGTATTCTTTAGTAGTAGTACACGGATTGAATATGTATTCTGAAATATATATATATTTATAAAAATATATAAACGGTAGATAACATAAATGGTCCTTCCTTACAAAGTAGTCCATTCGTTATAGCTTTAAAATAAACTTTTATTGGGCACTTGTGACAACGCATTTCCCCTATATAGAAGGCTCCTTAAACATGGCCGATGATAGAGGACCATAGTAATTACCATAGAGCTCTATAGACGAGTGAAGGAGGGCGCTGCCTCCCACCTCCCCACCGCCCCCATCTTCGGCGTATGGCCAAACATCTTGCCCTAATTGTCGCGATGACGTCGCACGTCGTTGGGAGCGCGATGATGTTACATAGTTCTGCCCCTCACAACTGTGAGCTATGCGGAAGACGCCACTTCTATTTAAACTCACAGCGGCAACAGCGCCGGTCATAATAGGCGCCCAGGATAATATTACCTCAGCCAAAGGTAAGAGAAGACTTTCTCCCCTACATGTCTTACAAGTTTTATTGTGTTTTATGCTCTCTCTCTCTCACACTCTCAGGGGCCCGCATGGGGACGTCTGCCCTCTTTGTCCCTCATAGCCAGGTAATATATGCCGACTAGGGGCTGAATAAACTCCCCCCTTTTCCCTCTTTCCCTCTCCCCTCCCCCCCCCCCCCTTTTCGTTTCCTTACCACCCCTCTCTCCCCTCGACTTTCCTAACCCTCCTTTCCCTGGTTCATCTACAAGCCTCATATATAATTATTATTGCTATTTACAAGCCTCGTATAATTATTTTCACCGCCATCCATAATCCATTCTACACTGAGCCATATACAGATATTGGGTAGGCCCATTGACTACTCAACCCCAGAACTGGGCAACTGCAACTGATTTCCAATAGACCGACCAGAATATTATTGCAGAGTCTGCTTACATTTTTACCTGCCCTACTATGCAGGATGTGTTATTTCTCCATTTTATTTATATGCCGGCTCTCACTGTGCCTACTTGCCTATGTTTTACTATCTCATGTTTTATGTTATCAACCAGCTTTTTTATTACTATTTTTTTATTATGCTTCACCATTTTATGTTTTTTTTTATTACATTATATATATTATATAATATATGAATTGTAGCAATTGAGGTGTTCTTATTGTCCTAAGTGCCTGGTTTGTTTTTAAAGGCACAATATTTGACCTGAGGAAGCTGGTTAAACTGCGGAACACATTGTCAAACGTGCCCAAAAGTTTATTTTAAAGCTATAACTTTGTAAGGTAGGGCCATTTATGTTATCTACCTTTTATATATTTTTATACATATATATATATATATATATATATATATATATATATATATATATATATATATATATATATATATATATATATATATATATATATATATTTCGGAATACATATTAAATCCGTGTACTACTACTAAAGAATACTTAGGGGGCCTCCTACCTCTCCTCTGCTGACGTCTACCCAGAAACAGGGGTCACCACCTTGGAAGGTGGATTTTTTCTAAGGAGCTGCGATCACCATATTCATAATCACAAGGCCGAGTGGCAGGGCCGGATTACCGACCAGGCAACAAAAGCAGTCGCTTGGGGCCCCATTCAGAGTCAAAGGGGCCCCATCAGCACATAAACCAGCCCTTGCCATCCTGTCAGCGGTGGCTGGATGGTATAATGGTTAAAGGGACTCTGAGCAGTGCAGTAACTATGGAAAGATTCATATCATTTTAAAGCTCTCTTTCTCCTCTTTCCAATGATATATAAACAGCTGCTCTATGCCTTTTAGTTTTCGATATTTTCGCGATCTAAATCGCGGCCACAGGACAACTTTTCTCCAAAGTCAGAGGTGGCTGGATGGTATAATGGTTAAAGGGACTCTGAGCAGTGCAGTAACTATGGAAAGATGCATATCATTTTAAAGCTCTTTTTCTACACTTTCCAATGATATATAAACGGCTGCTCTATGCCTTTTAGTTTTCGATATTTTCGCGATCGAAATCACGACCACAGGACGACTTTTCTCCAAAGTTGGCAGCTCGATTCAGCACAATGCAATGAAATATAAGGAACCCAGGGGGATATAATTACAAACATCATGCTGGTAGGTGTGAGGATGTAATGAATTAGTTGTGGGTATGCTTAAAGGCATATCCACAGGCACTGCTTGGAGTCCCTTTAAGGGCTCTGCCGCTGACACAGGAGACCAGGGTTCGAATCTCAGCTCTGCCTGTTCAGTAAGCCAGCACCTATTCAGTAGGAGACCGTAGGCAAGTCTCTCTAACACTGCTACTGCCTATAGGGCGCGTCCTAGTGGCTGCAGCTCTGGCGCTTTGAGTCCACCAGGAGAAAAGCGCGATATAAATGTTATTTGTCTTGTCTTGTCAAATGATGCCATGCGCTGCTGATTGTCTTCAGAGCCAGGCTCTCCTCCTAGGTCCCCCTCCTGCTACTGTGCGCTCTGCCCACTCCACCCTCCCTTCCCACAGAGAACCACAGCTGCAGCAAGAATGATAGCAGCAGATGGCAAACGCTCACTCACCTATCCATGATCCAAGCGATAGAGATCCCGTCATCTGAAACCCATCTTTCTCTTCTACAGTGTAGCCGCTCGCTCTGAACTTCCTGATTCTCAGATCAGACAGGAAGTAGGAAGTAGTAATAGTAGTAGTAACAGAACGGCAGCACTCTAGAGGAGACAGATGGGCTCCGGATGACGGGACCTCTATTGCTTGGATCGCGATAGGTGAATGTGATTCATCTGGTGCTGTCATTCTCCCCCACTGCGGCTGCCTTCTCTGCTGGACTATCGTATTCACTGGGATGGAGGCTGCATGGTGGCTGTCTAGTTTGGGAGGAAATTTGTTGTTCGGTGGTGGGAGTGGTTATGTAATTCTGTCTGGGGAACGGCTTCCGGTTTGGCGGTGTCCAGAGCTTTCTGCTATTGCCAGGCTGGAGATGCAGGGGGAAAGTGCTGCTGCTGTGATATCTGGCGCCCTCTTCACAGGGGTGCCCCAGCCCCTGAGTGCAAATGTCCCAGCCATTCATCTCTCACTCTGCATTTTGCCACTGCTATTCCCTGCATTGTGCACCCACAGAGGAAAGTGTGCTGTTGCCCATAGCAACCAGTAGCTCGGCTGCCCGGTGTGCGGCATATTGCTGTTCAGCTGCATCTTCTGATTCTATTACGACATGATAGGGGGGCCCAAATCAGTTACTTTGCTTAGGGCCCCATTTAGCCTTAATCCGGCTCTGCCGAGTGGAGACGGTACTTATCCACATGCGAACTACAGTGGTTGCCTGATCGCAACCTAGCCTTGTGAGTATAACTGACACTTATTTTGAAGATACTTCTTCTACTAACGATACTGCACTAGATTGGGATCCTGACTCTCCTCCCGCCCTTTTTTTCTACCTTCCTACCTACTCAGCAAGGCCTTTATTCTTTATAAAACTATTCCCTAAAAAGGATTTAAACAATGATGCTGGCCAGCTTCCTTGCTCGCTACACAGTTTTTTGGCAGTTGGACAGAGCAACTGCCATTCACTAAGTGCTTTTGAAAATAAATAAATAAATCCCTAAGAATCCCCAAATGAAGAGATGGACTAGTCCAAAACCTGCCACTTCTGTCAGATTTCTACTACTTACTGTAAGTGACAGCAACATAGGAAAAAAGTAATTTATGGCTCATTTTACTCTGGAAAAAACATACTACTTATTTGTTTGTTTGCACATATTTTAAATTTTACAGTTTTTTTCGCAATAGTGCCCCTTTAAGAACAAAAATGAACCTTCATAATGTGGCATGGGGAATACTAAGACCACTGGCTTTCTATGCTCAGGAAATTTCTGAGGGTAGAGGTGGAAGTGGATTATGTGCAGACTGATCTGTGAATGGTGTGGTGGATGTCTGGCATGATATTCGGTACATACAGGTAACAGATATTAATGCATTGTGCAGGTCTGCTTCTTGTCTAAGGAGAGATCCTGTGCTGTGTAGGAGGAAGCAGAAGCCGGAGGGACAACAACCCATCATGGGGAAGATGTGTACATAGCTGCTATATGACCCTGGAATACACCTGCTGATTGTACGACTGTACATTAGTTCAATATGTATATGAAGGTCATGCTGATGTCATTAAAAAGTTTATTCAATGCTGGGAAACATGCCTGGCAAGGGAGGGTGACTAAGTAGAAAAATGACATTTGTTTCTTAAAGAGAACCAGAGATGAAGCACCCTCTTGTATTTTACCGTATAAATCAGTGGGAACATGACAGTAAAAACCTAATCTGCTCTTTGTTTCATCGTTCTCTGTTTAATCTGACTGTTATCACCTCTGATAAGAATCCCCAACTGAGCACTCAGTCTGGCTTTGCTATGGAAAGATTATAGCTGAGTCTGTCTTCTCTGGTGTCCTTTCAAGCCCAAGCCTGCCCCCTTGTGGCTCTGTTATAATGACTCAGCTATAATCATTCCCAGCAAAGCCAGACTGAATTCTTATCACAGCTGATAACAGACACTTTTAGCAGTGAGGATGAAACAGAGAGCATGGTAAGTGTTTTCTCTAATGTTCTTACTGATATATATGGTAAAATACACAAGGGTGCTTCGTCTCTGGTTCCCTTTAACCACTTCCGAACCAAGTTAATTTTAATATGCGCTCTGTTTATGGCTGCTTATGCTTGCCAGGGTGTAGTTTTCAATTACCAAGCTGCACAGACACTTCGCTACCGCCGATCGCACCGCACTCCCGTCGCTGTGGGCCACTACCTCTGGCGTCACTATGGCGGCAGAGCTCTGTGATGCAGTCAGGAGCTGATTTCATTGGCTCCCAACCCTGTTATCAGTGTGAGCCAATATGACGGTAGAGCTCTGTGAGCCATTTTCATAGGGTGATCACAGGGTCAGGAACCAATGAAATCAGCTCCTGATCGGCTCCCAGAGCTCTGCCATCACAGCAACAACAGAGTGAGCGGACTGCAGTGACAGGTGAGTGGCATGAATGTTGAGAGCGATGGGTCTGTGCAGCGAGGTGTCAGTAGGCCCCAGTTTTTGGTACTAGCAGTCTCTGGTCATTAAGGGTCCAGAAATAGCTAGAGCGAAAATAAAACAGAACAAAAATGAGTGAGCAACCTTTCTCAAGAGCCCTCGTAGTAGGTATTTGCTACGTCCCTTGCCATAATCTTACATCTCCCAGAATAATGGTAGCATATGACCATTTTCACTGCAACAGCCAAAACAATCCCAGTTAGGACTCGACCCTCAGTGGATATATATCCAATCAATTTTATTGCATGTCACTTGTGGTAGTACAAAGCATAAAAGTCAGCATGACGTTATGAACCACGTTTCGGGCCAAGGGCCCTTTATCAAGTGCTGAGCATTTGATAAATGGCCTTTGGCCGAAACGTCATGCTGACTTTTATGCTTTGTACTACCTCAAGTGACAAGAAATAAAATTGATTGGATATACTGTATATCCGCTGAGGGTCGAGCACTAACTGGGATTGTTTTGACTGTTGTGGACTTTAGAAGGGAGGATTGATGGACCTCTTACCCCATTTGTACTCCCCAATCATAATTATTGATCCCAGAGGCGGGCAGATACACCATGTGTTACATTTTCACTGCAACCTCTCCCCATCCTCCTTAAAGCCAATGGGTACCGCTATAAAAAAGAAAAAGACAGCCTCAATATCAACATATTATTCACTTCAAAAATTAGAGCCCAAAAACTTAGTGTTTAGTCCAATCCACTAACAGCTATACCATATTAGGAACACTCATCTCTAGGGACTAGGATCATCGATCCAAAATATATTCATTCACAGACAAGAAAAATAAGTAGTCCCCCTTGTATCTATCAATAATAGTACTCAAGCCACAGTAATTCTCAAATATAAATTCATATTTATTACTTAATTCAAACAACATGATAGTTAAAAACAATTAAAAACAACAATGAGGATCCCCTGGCCTCTTGCCATCCATGTTCCCTTGTAATGTGATACAATAGATTCACAGATCCGCTCAGTGAGAGTGGAGCCCGGGGTCGTTAGCACGCTGATTCAATGGGCATGTTTAAGGTAAACAGCCACTTATTTGTAATAATAATAGAAAGCTTAATAGCTGTATCAGCGTAGCCAACGATCCAGGGGGCCACAAATGTTATAAAACAGTATAACATACACTGCTAGTTGCACATTTCCTTAACTAGCAGTGTATGTTATACTGTTTTATAACATTTGTGGCCCCCTGGATCGTTGGCTACGCTGATACAGCTATTAAGCTTTCTTTTATTAATACAAATAAGTGGCTGTTTACCTTAAACATGCCCATTGAATCAGCGTGCTAACGACCCCGGGCTCCACTCTCACTGAGCGGATCTGTGAATCTATTGTATCACATTACAAGGGAACATGGATGGCAAGAGGCCAGGGGATCCTCTGTTGTTTTTAATTGTTTTTAACTATCATGTTGTTTGAATTAAGTAATAAATATGAATTTATATTTGAGAATTACCGTGGCTTGAGTACTATTATTGATAGATACAAGGGGGACTACTTCTTTTTCTTGTCTGTGAATAAAAAAGAAAAAGTCAGATACTCACCTAAGGAGAGGGAAGGCTCGGTCCTAATGAGCCTTCCCTCTCCTCTCCCGGTGCCCTCAGTGCTGCACTGGCTCCCCCGTTCGCGTCCGCCGCCGCAGGGACTTCGGAGGTCTTCGGGAGCACTCGGGCTTCCGAAGACGGGCCGCTCCATACTACGTACGCGCGAGTGCGTCATAGAGGGCGCTCGCGCATGCGTAGTATGGAGCGGCCGCGTCATCGGGAGCCCGAGTGCTCCCGAAGGCTTCCGAAAGCTCCCTTCGGCATGCGGAAGTGGCAGTATTTGACCGAACTGGTCGAATACTGCCACGGGGGATCCTGCGCGGGACCGGGCACCGGGAGAGGAGCGGGAAGGCTCATTAGGACCGAGCCTTCCCTCTCCTTAGGTGGGTATCTGACTTTTTCTTTTTTGAAACGGTACACATTCACTTTAAACAGACCTTCCCCCTCTTTTTGGCGGAAAAGTTTTAGAAAGTGAAGAATAAAAAAGGGGAGATCTGTGTTCAAAACACCTCTGTGTATACAAATACCAAATAGTGTAATATGTAGGGATGGGACGAATCCACAATTTCTTCGAATCCGAATCCGGATCCGAATCTAAAAAGGTTCTCGAATATCTCGAACCTTTCGAATCCCGAATCTAACGAATCCTGCACATACGAATTGTGCGATCCGTGGTATAGTTGCCCGCAGTATAGGTAGCCAGGCATAGGTAGCGAGGTAAAGGTGCCTTCAGTATAGCTAGCTAGGTATGGGTGCCTTCAATATTGGTAGCTTTCAGTATAGGTAGCAAGGTATATGGGCCTTCAGTATAGGTAGCAGGGTATATGGGCCTTCAGTATAGGTAGCAGGGTATATAGGCCTTCAGTATAGGTAACAGGGTATATAGAGGCCTTAAGTATAGGTAGGTATGTAGGTAGGTATAGGGGCCTTTAGGTAGGTAAAGGGACCTTCAGTATAGGTAGCAGGGTATAGGGCCTTCAGTATAGGTAACAGGGTATATAGAGGCCTTAAGTATAGGTAGGTATGTAGGTAGGTATAGGGGCCTTTAGGTAGGTAGGTAGGTAGGTAGGTAGGTACGTATAGGGGGCCTTTAGGTAGGTATAGTGGCCTGAAGGTAGGTAGGTAGGTATAGTGGCCGGTAGGTAGGTATAGTGTCCTGTAGGTAGGTAGGTAGTTAAAGGGACCTTCAGTATAGGTAGCAGGGTATAGGGCCTTAAGTATAGGTAGGTATGTAGGTAGGTAGGTATAGGGGCCTTTAGGTAGGTAGGTATAGGGGCCTTTAGGTAGGTAGGTAGGTAGGTACGTATAGGGGGCCTTTAGGTAGGTATAGTGGCCTGAAGGTAGGTAGGTAGGTATAGTGGCCGGTAGGTAGGTAGGTATAGTGTCCTGTAGGTAGGTAGGTAGTTAAAGGGACCTTCAGTATAGGTAGCAGGGTATAGGGCCTTAATTATAGGTAGGTATGTAGGTAGGTAGGTATAGGGGCCTTTAGGTAGGTAGGTATAGGGGCCTTTAGGTAGGTAGGCATGTATAGGGGGCCTTTAGGTAGGTAGGTAGGTATAGATGCCTGTAGGTAGGTATAGGGGCCTTTAGGTAGGTAGGTAGGTAGGTACATATAGGGGGCCTTTAGGTAGGTATAGGGGCCTGTAGGTAGGTAGGTATAGTGGCCGGTAGGTAGGTATGTATAGGGGGCCTTTAGGTAGGTATAGGAGCCTGTAGGTAGGTAGGTATAGTGGCCGGTAGGTACGTATAGGGGGCCTTTAGGTAGGTATAGGGGCCTGTAAGTAGGTAGGTATAGTGGTAGGTAGGTAGGTGTCGCTCCCCCCCGTGCCTCCTCCGCTCACCCCCACGGCCTCCTCCGTCCCCCGTGCCTCCCCCTTGCATAGAAGTGAGCATTGGCTCACCTAACACCTGGCCGGGATTCCCTACCTGCCGCCAGCGCAGAGCCGCAGACCCGCAGACCTCTTGCTTCCTCCTCTGTTCCCTCTAGTGATCGGCATTTGCATACGCGTCATCACTGAAACGCCGGGCGGTTACTAGAGGGAACAGAGGAGGAAGCAAGAGGTCTGCGGGTCTGCGGCTCTGCGCTGGCGGCAGGTAGGGAATCCCGGCCAGGTGTTAGGTGAGCCAATGCTCACATCTATGCAAGGGGCAAGCGGAGGAGGCGCGGAGGGGTCGGAAGAGGACGAGCGGGGGATCGGCGGTTGCGCGCGGGGATTCGGCGGATTCGTTAAGGGGGAAATGGCGTCGGGATTCGAATCCACGAATCTCGAATATTTCCCAATATTCGAGGGATTCGTGGATTCGCCGGATTCGTCGTCCCATCTCTAGTAATATGTATGTACAGTACACAGTAAATACTGTGCGCATCTATACAGGGTATATGGTGCACAGTCACCTCTCCTCTCCAGATCTTCTCTCCCATTGTTGATGTATTTCTTCAGCCACACAGTACAGATATTCTCCAGATAGTTCTTTTGCATCTCTCCCACTCTTTCCTCTGGTTTGTTCCATCTCTGTGTGGTGATCTGAGCCTCATGCATGGCTGGGATCCAGATCCCTCTCTGTGTGTCCAGATACAGGAAATCTCTGCCGTCATATCCAACCTGCTGATACCCCGCAGTGCTGCCATCATCTCTCAGCTCACAGCCGTACATCCTCTGCACAATATGGATCCCTGCAGACAGCACAGAACAGGTTACATGGGAGCAGAGCGTGTGCCGTCAAGTAATGGGAAAAATAATTATGTCTTGCATACAAATTTAACCACTTCCCCACCATGTACAGTATATCTACGCCCCTTTAAACGTCACTTCTGTGCCTGGGGCGTAGATATATGTACCCCCACCGTCGCTGTCCGCATTCCCGCTCACTCGTACGCACGCTCCTGCTTTCGTTCACATCATCGCCTGCTTGCCCAGAGATCAATGAATAAGAACACAGTTCCCATTTATTGATCCAAGTCCCATAGCATTGATTGGCTGCTTCTACGAGAAGCTGCGCAATCATTGTGAAAAAAAAGTACCCCATCCTAAGTACACTTCCTGTAAGCGTAAACAGTACACCTACAGGACACATCACCTGCCCCAATAGGAATGCGAACACTCTCGACCACTGCTACACGGTCTTGAGGGACGCCTACAAAGCCACCTCATGGGCAGCACTAGGCGCATCCGACCACTGCCTCATCCACCTGATTCCCACCTACAGGAGGCGCCTTGAAACCGCAAAACCAGTCCTTAAATCAACCAAAGTGTGGTCAAGCGAGGCCAAGCTTCAACTTCAGGCCTGCTTCGACTGCACAGACTGGAAGGCCCTGGAAGCACCAGACCTGGATGAGTGGGCAGACAACATAAGCTCGTACATTAGGTTCTGCAAGGACTCCTGCATACCAACAAAAACTCACAAACTCTATCCAAACGACAAGCCATGGTTCTCGAAGAAACTTCGGCAACTGCGAAGAAGCAAGGAAGCCGCACACAAATCCGGGAACCAGGAGGAATACAGGAGGGCAAGAAACTTGCTCGACAGAGAACTGAGAAGCGCAAAGAAGGGATATGCAGACAAGCTGAAGGAGGACCTGTCATCAAACGACTCACAAGCTGTTTGGTGGGGACTTAAAGCGGATCCGAGATGAAAAACTAAATATAACAAGTGACTTGTCTATATATCTTATCTAAAGTTTAGATAGTTTACACAGCAAATCTATCTTCAAACCACTTCAACAGTATATTAATATTTTTTCCTGTGATACAATGGGAGCAGACATGTTTTCTGCTTGTCACTATTACACAATTACACACACAGGCAAGCTTATCTGTATCTAGGCATGCTAATCTGCATATTCTGTGAAAACTCCACTCTTATCTCCTCCATTACCCAGGCAACTGATCTGTATCTGCACTGCAGCTCTCAGATTGTGAAAACTCTGCCTCTGAAATCTATAGCTAGTAACACCTTTTTCACCTGCCCAGACTGAAATCCCACAATCCCTTGCAAGCGCCAAGGCACTCTGGAGAAGCTGTGGGTGTGGCTTGATTAGTTTATAGGAAATTAGAGTATTAAAACAAAACAAAACAAGTATTTGGCTTGAGGAATGCCCTATAAACTATATGTAAGGAACACAATTATGCAAGGAGTAAAAGTTCATCTCGGATCCACTTTAAGGCTGCCACGAATTACAACCCCCCCCCCCCCCCCCAAAGTGCACCTCCCAGCACTGAACTCGCTGAAAACCTCAGTGACTTCTACTGCAGGTTCGAGGAGAATGAGACTCCTGCGAGGCTTCCGAAGCTACAGGCTTCAACCAGTACCGCAGTACCACCATGCCAAAACTTGCCCCCTCTGGCCGTAAATGAGTTGGATGTGGCGTGCCACCTGTCCAGACTAAAGGCCAGGAAAGCCTCAGGCCCTGACGGAGTGTCGCCAGCCTGCCTGAAAGCATGCGCACAGCAGCTTGCCTCTATCCTTTCCTCTGTCTTCAACAAGTCCCTACAATGTGGCAAAGTACCAGCATGCTTCAAGAGGTCCACCATCATCCCTGTACCCAAAAAGCAAGGCGAATCCGACCTCAATAATTTCAGGCCTGTCGCCCTCACATCGGTCATAATGAAAACTTTCGAAAAAGTGGTCCTGCCCCTCCTTAAACACAAAGCAGAAACCCAGCTGGACCCGTACCAATTTGCTTACAGGGCAAATAGGTCGACCGACGACGCCATTAATATCTGTCTGGAGCTTGTCAACAATCACCTTGACAAACCAAATTCATATGCCAGGGTTCTCCTCCTTGACTTCAGCTCGGCATTTAACACCATTAGCCCCCAAATACTACAAGAGAACCTGGCTGAGCTCGGGGTCCACCCCACACTCCAACTGTGGATCAATGACTTCCTTACAAACTGATCCCAGGTGGTAAAGCTGGGCTCCACCTCCTCGCAACCAAAGACCACCAACACAGGGGCCCCACAAGGCTGTGTCTTGTCACCATTCCTGTTCTCCCTCTACACGAACAACTGCAGATCCTCGGCGAGCTCTGTCAAGGTAATCAAATTTGCAGACGACACCACCATAGTCGGCCTGATCTCCAATAATGACGAGCAGGCATACCGCCACCGGGTGGACAGGATCTGCCACTGGTGCAAGGAGAACAAGCTGGTCCTCAACAATGCAAAAACGGTTGAGATTATCATTGACTTTAGGAAACATGCCTCCACCCCATCTCCACTGCACATTGGTGGAACGGAGGTGGAGAAAGTGCCCTGTGTCCGCCTCCTGGGCACCACCATCTCCAACACCCTGAAGTGGAAGGCAAACACTGTATCCACCCAGAGGAAAGCCCAGCAGAGAATTTACTTCCTCCGCCAACTGAAGAAGTTAGGCATGTCACGGGAACTCCTGACGAACTTCTATACCGCAACCATCGAATCAGTCCTCTGTTCTTCCATCACTGTCTGGTATGCTGGCTCCACCGAAGACGAAAGACGCAAACTACAGAGGGTCATCAGGTAAGCGGAAAGGATCATCGGGAATACACTCCCTGCCCTAGACTTCCTCTATAATGCCAGACTATGCTCCAGAGCACTGAAGATCGCCAAGGATCCCTCCCACCCTGGCCACCAGTTTTTCAATCAGCTCCCCTTGGGGCGGAGGTATCTGAGGTACCGGTCCATCTCTGCAAAGACCACCAGACACAAAAACAGCTTCTTCCCCTCAGCTGTAACTTCGCTGAACTCTATAAACTCTGCCCGTGCTCTCCCCCCGCAGACCCCCCACGGTGACTTTGACTCTCTGCCTGCAAACCACATGGCAGATGTTTGAAAAAGTATTATGTATGTATGTTTTGTGATGAAGTGATGTCTACTATGTGCTATGCTCTTGACTTCTATGTTTTCTTTATATATGTCCTGTATTCATGTGCCAAACCCAATTCCGGGCACAACCCAGTCGTGCTTGGCGAAATAAATGCGATTCTGATTCTGATTCTGAAAAGGAAATGACTGAGGCCATCTTGTGGCCAAATAGTAAATTTATTAACAAACTTTTTTTTCTCATTAAAGGCATTTTGTTTATATTTAAAAAATTAACAATTTCCCTCCCACACTCTGCCCAATGTATCCAAACATTTTTTTTAATAATAAAAAAAAAATTGACAATAAAAAAAATACATAAAATAGTAACCTTAGGGACTGAACTTTTTTAATATTGCAACAGGATCTGAATAGGATGGCTATATGGGCACATACTTGGCAGATGAAATTCAATGTTGAAAAATGTAAAGTCATGCATTTTGGTCGTACCAATGGTCTAGCACCATACAAAACAAATGGGATACAGTTGGGGACATCAAACTTGGAGAAGGACTTAGGAGTACTCATCGACAGCAAGTTAAATAATCGTACTCAATGCCAAGCCGCTGCAGCTAAAGCTAACAAAATTTTGGGATGCATTAAAAGGGAAATAAAAACTCGAGATGCTAGCATAATATTGCCCCTGTTTAACTCTCTAGTAAGGCCACATCTGGAATATTGAATTCAGTTCTGGGCACCACATTACAAAAAAGATATTGCAGTTTTAGAGCAGGTGCAGAGACGAGCAACAAAATTGATACGTGGGATGGAAGGACTCACTTACCAAGAAAGGTTAGATAAATTGGGTTTATTTAGTCTAGCGAAAAGACTCCTTAGAGGGGATCTAATTGACATGAATAAATACATCAGAGGGCAATATAATAGCTTGGCGGATGAGCTTTTTGTCCCTATGCCTTCTCAAAGGACTAGAGGACATGATCTACGCATGGAGGAAAAACGTTTTAGCCATTTATTTAGGAATGGGTTCTTTACAGTAAGAGTGATTAAGATGTGGAATGCATTGCCACAGGAAGTTGTTATGGCTAACTCAATACCTGCATTTAAAGGGGGCTTAGATGCTTTCTGTAACGATCGGTGGAGCACAGAGAGGATCTGATTACCGGTGATCTGCAGTATCACAGGGAATACAGATATATACCAGATTATAAGTGATCTGCAGTATCACCGATATTCCGATATACCAGCTAACCTCTGTACACCTGAGTAGAGTGTAGTGTTTGGTGTAACAGTAACACTTTAGAGGACTAGGCCTCAGAGCAGTAAGGAGTACTGCACGGAATCCTTCCGAAGCCCTGAACTCTCCAAGGCGGGAGGAGTCAGGCTAAGAGTAGGAAGGTTTTATCTGAGTGTGACACTCTGGAGGAAGTGTCACTAACAGGTCAGGGAACCGCCTCTAATAGTAAGGTCGGTTCTCGAGGTCGGACAAGCCAGGTCGTAACACACGGACAGATAAAGTACAGATTCAGAAGACGGAGGCGGAGTCTAAGGTACAGTCAGGGTTCGGCAACAGGGTATCAGAATGGTAAGGTACAAGATCAGAGTTCAGGAGGATAGTCAGGCACACAGGCGTAGCAATAACCATAGCGTCCATAGCAATGCTACGGCCGCTCTGTCCCTACGCCACAGGGGGCCGCAGCTGAGAGGACTTTTTTTTTAAAAATACATATTTTTTAAAATATATATACACATTTATGATGAAGCCGGGGCCCCCCTCCTCCTCCTCTCCAGTCCCCATCCTCCCCAGTCCCCCTCCTTCCCACGAGTATAGCAGGTGAGGGGGGACTATTTTGGCTGACGGATGGATACTTCCTCCCTGGCCAGCTGCCAGACCCGACAATTACTTTTTAGTTCCGGCCAGGGAGGAAGGAGGAGTGGAGTCCTGACAGGTGGCTGACGATGGGGGAGAGGAAGAGGACCGGAGCAGCTGTGACCCAGCAGAGGCTGCCTGAAGTTCTGGAGGAGCCCCTGGCTGGACCTGGTCCTAACATGCGGCTTAGGTGAGACTTGGGCTATCAGCCTATTATCACTGCTGCTAGTGGCAGAGTTGCAGCTTTCAGCCTGAGCAGGGCCGGCCTTAGCTTTTACAGCGCCCTGAGCGAAGCCTGGTTATGGTGCCCCCCCCCCCCCCCCCACCACCTTCATCCTACACACACACACACACACACACACACAAGGAATAGGTAATATTGGGATGGACAGACAGACAAATATATATACATTGAGAGAGAGACACAGATATAGGGATGGAGGGATATAGGGATGGAGGGATAGAGAGAGAGAGAGAGAGGAAAAAGAGAGAGGGGAGGAAAGAGATAGGAGGGAGAGAGAGACAGAGGGGAGGAAAGAGAGAGGAGGGAGAGAGAGAGAGACACAGAGAGAGGAGGGAGAGACAGAGAGAGGAGGGAGAGACAGAGAGAGGAGGGAGAGACAGAGAGGGGAGGGAGAGACAGAGAGGGGAGGGAGAGACAGAGAGGGGAGGGAGAGACAGAGAGGGGATAGAGAGACAGAGAGGGGAGAGAGAGACAGAGAGGAGAGAGAGAGACAGAGAGGAGAGAGAGAGAGACAGAGAGGAGAGAGAGAGAGACAGAGAGGAGAGAGAGAGAGACAGAGAGGAGAGAGAGAGACAGAGAGGAGAGAGAGAGACAGAGAGGGGAGAGAAAGAGACAGAGAGGAGAGAGAGAGAGAGAGACAGAGAGGAGAGACAGAGAGACAGAGAGGAGAGAGAGAGAGACAGAGAGGAGAGAGAAAGAGACAGAGAGGAGAGAGAGAGAGAGGAGAGAGAGAGAGACAGAGAGGAGAGAGAGAGAGACAGAGGAGAGAGAGAGAGACAGAGGAGAGAGAGAGAGAGAGACAGAGGAGAGAGAGAGACAGAGAGGAGAGAGAGAGAGACAGAGAGGAGAGAGAGAGAGACAGAGAGGAGAGAGAGAGACAAAGAGGAGAGACATAGGCTATCATTCATAAAGCATTTCCGCATGCGGAAATGCTTAATACCGGTGACTTTACCGAACACTCAGCATAATCCCCATTCATAAAGGCTCTTTCCGCATGAAAAGCTGACAGAGCGATACATTTCCGCCTTGTGCGGAGTTTTTCTAGATTAATCTAGAAAAAGTAACAAACACGTCCATTCATAAAGATTAGAGCAAGCGGTATCCGGAAGGAAAATACCGCTTGCTCGACAGTAGCGATAGGCGGGCGGATTACATGTAAATGAATGGGAGGGACCTCCCAAGCAGCATCAGACAGAGGAGCGCACAGAGGGAATCGGGCAGCTTTTATGTTTCCGCATGTCTTCCGCCACGCTACCGCCAGCTTCCTCCAGAAAACCTCCGCACTTGTATCGCAACAGGCAACTTCTTTATGAATGACCACCCAGAAGTCTTAATAACCGGTTGCGGAAAAGAACGGTGTTTTCCCGCACTACCGACTGGTCCTTTATGAATGATAGCCAAAGAGGAGAGACAGAGAGAGGAGAGAGAGACAGAGAGAGAGAGAGAGAGAGAGAGAGAGAGAGAGAGGAGGAAAGAGAGAGGGGAGGAAAGAGAGAGGGGAGGAAAGAGAGAGGGGGGAGGAAAGAGATAGGAGGGAGAGAGAGACAGAGGGGAGGAAAGAGAGAGGAGAGAGAGACAGAGACACAGAGAGAGGAGGGAGAGACAGAGACACAGAGAGAGGAGGGAGAGACAGAGACAGAGAGAGGAGGGAGAGACAGAGAGAGGAGGGAGAGACAGAGAGAGGAGGAGGGAGAGACAGAGAGAGGAGGAGGGAGAGACAGAGAGAGGAGGAGGGAGAGACAGAGAGAGGAGGAAGGAGAGACAGAGAGAGGAGGGAGAGGCAGAGAGAGGAGGGAGAGAAAGAGAGAGAAGGGAGAGAAAGAGAGAGAAGGGAGAGACAGAGAGAGGAGAGAGAGACAGAGAGGGGAGAGAGAGACAGAGAGGGGAGAGAGAGAGGAGAGTGAGAGACAGAGAGGAGAGTGAGAGACAGAGAGGAGAGAGAGAGACAGAGAGGAGAGAGAGAGACAGAGAGGAGAGAGAGAGACAGAGAGGAGAGAGAGAGACAGAGAGGGGAGAGAGAGAGAGACAAAGAGGAGAGAGAGACAGAGAGAGGAGAGAGAGACAAAGAGAGGAGAGAGAGACAAAGAGGAGAGAGAGACAGAGAGAGGAGAGAGAGACAGAGAGAGGAGAGAAGAGAGAGACAGAGAGGAGAGAGAGACAGAAAGGAGAGAGAGACAGAGAGAGGAGAGAAGAGAGAGACAGAGAGGAGAGAGAGACAGAGAGGAGAGAGAGAGAGGAGAGAGAGAGAGGAGAGAGAGACAGAGAGAGACAGAGAGGAGAGAGAGACAGAGAGGAGAGAGAGACAGAGAGGAGAGAGAGACAGAGAGGAGGGAGAGACAGAGAGGAGGGAGAGACAGAGAGGAGGGAGAGACAGGAGGGAGAGACAGAGAGGAGGGAGAGACAGAGAGGTGGGAGAGACGACGAGAGAGACAGACAGATATAGGGATGGAGGGAGAAAAAGAGAGAGAGAAAAACGGGGGGGGGGGGGGGGGAGGGTGAGAGAGAGGGAGAGATAGGGATGGATGGATGGATGGATGGGTGGATAGATAGATAGATAGACAGGATATAGGAATAGATAATCTAGGGACATATATGAGAGAGAGAGACAGAGCTATAGGGATGGATGTATGTTTGGGGGGAGAGAGAGAGAGAGAGACAGATATAGATGGATGGTTGGATGGGAGGAGTAGAGAGAGAGACAGATATATAGGGATGGATGGATGGGGAGATAGAGAGACAGACAGATATAGGGAAGGATGGATGGATGGTAGGAGTAGAGAGAGGGGGAAGAGTAGAGTGACCAGATTTTTGTGGGTCCAACCTGGGACGGGGAGGGGGGCGTGGGGGGGGGGGAAGTGCCGAGGACTGAGGAGCGCGCAGCGGCGAAGATTGGGGGGGGGCCTGGGTCGCGCATCGCGCCGCGCCGAAAAAATGGGCGTGACCATGACATTGTATGGGCGGAGCTAACGTAATGATGTAACAGCGAGGCATAAGAAAGCAGTGTTTACGCCATGAGGTGGACAAATGAGACTTTGCATCATGGTTGTGCAGAAACTGTTTGATGCTAATAGTATACCGTAACCACAAAGCAGCAAACATAGCCATCTATGACCATTAAATAATAAATGCAGTAACAGTTACCCCGGACACCAGAAAATAAACGCAATAGGCAACATGTCAGCACAAAATAACCGCAATGCGGGCAAACATGTCAGTACAAAATAAACGCAATGCGGGCAAACATTTCACCAGAAAAGAAACGCAATGCGGGCAAACATGTCAGTACAAAATAAACGCAATGAGGGCAAACATGTCAGTACAAAATAAACGCAATGCGGGCAACATGTCGGTACAAAATAAACGCAATGCGGGCAAACATTTCACCAGACAATAAACGCAATGCGGGCAAACATGTCAGTACAAAATAAACGCAATGCGGGCAAACATGTCAGTACAAAATAAACGCAATGCGGGCAACATGTCGGTACAAAATAAACGCAATACGGGCAAATATTTTACCAGAAAAGAAACGCAATGCGGGCAAACATTTCACCAGAAAAGAAACGCAATGCGGGCAAACATTTCACCAGAAAAGAAACGCACTGCGGGCAAACATTTCACCAGAAAAGAAAGGCACTGCGGGCAAACATTTCACCAGAAAAGAAGCGCAATGCGGGCAAACATTTCACCAGAAAAGAAACGCAATGCGGGCAAACATTTCACCAGAAAAGAAACGCAATGCGGGCAAACATTTCGCTAGAAAAGAAACAATGCGGGCAAACATTTCGCTAGAAAAGAAACAATGCAGGCAAACATTTCACCAGAAAAGAAACAATGCAGGCAAACATTTCACCAGAAAAGAAACAATGCGGGCAAACATTTCGCTAGAAAAGAAACAATGCGGGCAAACATTTCGCTAGAAAAGAAACAATGCGGGCAAACATTTCGCTAGAAAAGAAACAATGCAGGCAAACATTTTATCAGAAAAGAAACAATGCAGGCAAACATTTCACCAGACAAGAAACCTAATGCGGGCAAACATTTCACCTGGAAAAGAAAGCATTTACTCACCTGGCAGAAGTCTCCGGCCTCTGGCGCGCTGCTCCCGGGACCACCTTCCTCCTCCTCTTGTCTCCCGCGCTGACAGGGCTACGGCAAGATGGCGCCCGAAGCCCTGCACTGGAGACACAAATAGGTCTCCAGTACAGAGCTTCGGCAGCCATCTTGCCGTAGCCCTGCTCGCCTGCCGGTGTCGGAAACAGACACCGGAAGAGGAGGAGGGGGCGGGGCTGCAGGCAATGAACTGGCACGACGTCTATAGACGCCGCTGCCAGTTCATTGAGGAGAGAGTGGCCAGAGTCCCGAGGCCGGGACGTCCCGCTGCTAAAAGCGGGACGTTTCCCGGGACCTCATTAAGCCTGGGACAGCGGACCCCGAATCCGGGACGCGTCCCGGGCAATCCGGGACGTCTGGTCACTCTAGGAAGAGAGACAGAGAGAGAGAGTGAGTGAGTGAGTGAGTGAGTGAGTGAGTGAGTGAGTGAGTGAGTGTGTGTGTGTGTGTGTGTGTGTGTGTGTGTGTGTGTGTGTGTGTGTGTGTGTGTGTGTGCTGCACAAAGTCCGGTCCATTAGAGCTGCATTTTGATCTATGTAAAGCCCCCTGAGTGACTGACCTGCCTCTCTGCTGTCCCCCTTGCTTGCAGTTTGCTGGCACTCTGGGGGAGCTGGGCGATGTGCTCCTGTCACACAGACCTGTGGGCTGCAACAAATTCCCCTCTGTGGTGGCTCCCTCCATCCCTGGCACTCAGACTGCCAGCCATGTAGTTCAGCGGTGGGTGGTCCAGCAGCATTGATGGTCGAATGAGGGAAGACGCTGTATACTTCAAATACAGGAAGTGCTCATTCAGGAAAGCAATTCCTGTATTTGAGATACACAGCGCCACCACTGGGCTCCCTCTGTCATCACAGCTGCCGATTCACCCACAGCTGAACAGGGCTGACAGTGAGTGCCGGAAATCGGAGGGAGCCGCGAGTGAGGGGTATAGAAACCCCTGCACATGCGCCCCTTGGAGGCCGGCGCCCTGAGCGGCCGCTCCGGTCGCACAGGTCAAAGGCCGGCCGTGAGCCTGAGGACGGATTTTACATTGACAGGCGGACAGCTGCAGCTCTCACACTAGTAGCAGTGGTAATTGGCACTTGCAGGCAGGCACTCACCTCCACCTTGTTCCAGGCGATGCAGGTCCGTCAGTCTCCTCTGTAGTGCAACTACTCTGCACTTCCTGCTCCTCCGTTTGGGCTCTAGTGCCCGATGTCAGAAGCAGGAAGTGCAGAGTAGTTACACTACAAAGAAGAGAGAGGGACCTGCAGCCCCTGGAGCAAAAAGGAGGAGGAGGTGAGTGCTGCCTGCCTGTCCTCCCCACTTTGCAGCTCATTCATTCTGGCAGGGGGTGGAGGAGCTATTACACTGGAGGGAGGGGGGGTTGGGACACTTCTAGGTAGGTAGGTGTGTGTTGTTATTATACTGGGGGGTGGGGGAAGGTACAAATCTACTGTACTGTGTGTATGGGGGAGAGGTGGAATAGGGGACACAGCTAGCTATTATACTGCAGAGGAAAGGGGGGGGGGTCAGAAGGGGGCACAGATCTAGCTATTTCTGCTACCTCCAGTATGTACAGTATAAGGTGATACTGTATGCCTGTACTTAAATACTTGCTGCAGTGTTTGCTGATCTCAGCTACCTCCGGTATGTACAGTATAAGCTGTTACTATGTGCCTGTACTGATAGTATACTAGCTGCAGTGTGCGCTGACTTCTGCTACCCCCAGTATGTACAGTATAAGCTATTACTCTGTGCCTGTACTGATAGTATACTAGCTGCAGTGTGCGCTGATCTTTGCTGCTTCCTGTATGTACAGTATGAGCTGTTACTCTGTGCCTGCACTGATAGTAATGTAGCTGCAATATGCGCTGAACTCTGCTACTTCCAGCATGTAACTAGCTGCAGTATGCGCTGATCTCAGGCTACCTCCAATATGTACAGTGTAAGCTGTTACTCTGTGCCTGTACTGATAGTATATTAGCTGCAGTGTCCGCTGATCTCTGCTACCCCCAGTATGTACAGTATAAACTGTTACTCTGTGCCTGTACTGACAGTAAACTAGCTGCAGCGTGTGGTGATCTCTGCTTCCTTCAGTATGTGCAGTACTGAGGAAGAAGGGGATGGGGTCGGTTATGGGGGGTGAAGAAATGGGGGGGGGGGGGCCCAACCACAAAATTTGCTATGGGGCCCAGTGAATTGTAGCTACGCCCCTGGTCAGGCAGGCAAAGGGTCATACCAGATAATCACAATCAAACTAGTACTTTAAGCTATCAACAGAATCTAGCTAAGTGTAGGATTACAGCTCCAGCTGGTCCCGGCACACTTAAGGATCTGACTAAAGGTCTGAGTGCTCCCACGTTGTGTTCGCAACGCCAGACAACCAGCAACTGAACAGCCGGCAGTATATATACCCAGACATCTCTCCAGCACCTCCCTCAGTGCTGGACCAATAAGGAATGGAGCCAGAGTCAGCTGACCAGCCGCGCGTCACTCTAAACCTAGAGGGACTATGAGTCCCAGCCACACCAGCGCTGTCCCTGCCAGCTGCGGGAGCCGTCGCACTGCACGCGGCGGCTTCTCCGCTTTCAGCGCAGTTCATGCGGCATGCGGCGGCTACTCCATGCTGCGCCGCCATGCCGAACGCGGAAGCAGCCGCTCTGCTCTGAGAGCAAGCGGCTGCCTTTCCGCGCTTTCTCACACTTTCCTTGCGTTGAAAGACATCCATGGCTACAATTACTAGGTATTGCCTAATGATGTTGATCCAGGGATTTTATCTGATTGCCATCTGGAGTCGGGAAGGAATTTTTTTCCCTTTTGGGGCTAATTGGACCATGCCTTGTAAGGGTTTTTTTGCCTTCCTCTAGATCAACAGGGATATGTGAGGGAGTAGGCTGGTGTTGTACTTGTTCTCTGGTTGAACTCGATGGACGTATGTCTTCTTTCAACCAAAATAACTATGTAACTATGTAATATGTATGTCAAGAGGGTATATTACTGTTATTTTTTAAATTATGGGCTTGTAAATATTGATGGACGCAAAACTGGAAAAATGCACCTTTATTTCGAAATAAAATATTGGCGTAAGACATTGTGATAGGGACATAATTTATTGTAATAAACAGTAGAAAATGGGCAAATAAATTATGTTGATTTTAATTAAGGTAGCATGCATTATTTAAAACTATAATGGCCGAAACCTGAAACATAATGATTCTTTTTCTTCCTTTTTTTTTTTTCTAATTTTCCACTAGTGTTAAATACAATAGCAGATTTAACATGATGACTAAAATGTATAACAGAGTGCAAGCTATTAAATGAATAGCATTCCAAGACACAAAAGGGTGAGAGCCCTGCCCTTGCGAGCTTACCATCAAAAGGGTTGTATTTAGAATTGTTTGATCTCTCTGACCATCTCAAGTGTTGTTGTGTGTGATTCATATGCATTTTGGTATCCTTGTTATAGGAAAAAATAGCTGCTTATGCGTTTATCATTATATTGCATGTACCGTGGACGATCACTGAAATACCGCTCTGATAAATCACAGCTGTTCCATTTTCCCTCCATGCAGGAGCAGTATGCCACCTGATCCAAAGCCCTTCCATGTGAGGACAGCTGTTTAAAAGAAGGGACTTTAAAGAGAATCTGTATTGTTAAAATCGCTCAAAAGAAAACATACCAGTGCGTTAGGGGACATCTCCTATTACCCTCTGTCACAATTTCGCTGCTCCTCGCCGCATTAAAAGTGGTTAAAAACAGTTTTAAAAAGTTTGTTTGTAAACAAACAAAATGGCCACCAAAACAGGAAGTAGGTTGATGTACAGTATGTCCACACATAGAAAATACATCCATACACAAGCAGGCTGTATACAGCATTCCTTTTGAATCTCAAGAGATCATTGGTGTGTTTCTTTCCCCCATGCACTGAAGTTTCAGGCTGCTCTTTTCTTCCTGCAAACAGCTTTGCCCTTGTTTGTAATTCCTCAGTATGTGAAAGCCCAGCCAGCTCAGAGGACGATTTATCCAGCTAGTAAAAGATAAGAGATAAGAGAGAAGCTGCTCTAATCTAAATAACACACAGGCAGTGTGCAGAGAGGGGCCTGGAAGGGTGAGTTCATAGCAGAACCACAACACTGAAGAACTTGGCAGCCTTCCAGACACAGGCCGACAAGTCTGACAGGGGAAAGATACATTGATTTATTACAGAGACTGTCATAGTAGAAAGTGCTGCAGTTAGCCAGAACACATTAGAATAGCTTTTGGAACTTGTAGGATGATAAAAAACAGGATGCAATTTTTGTTACGGAGTCTCTTTAAGCACATGCTTCATCTTCCATATTCCACCTACAAGAATCAACACCTGCCAGGAGTCCCACGGAAGGTCACCATGCAGGGCTCCTAATTGCTTAAAGTGGACCCAAACCAAACCTTTTTTTTTTATTAAAAATATCTAGTTGCACCACTCTGACACATACAAAGATAAATAAACATTCCTTCAAACCTATGATCATTTCAGTGACTGCCTTTCACCCTTCTCCTTTCATAACTAGGGTTATACTGGGGGCAGCCATGAGCAATTCCTCCTTTCCCGGACACCATCTACTCCACCAGTCTGCCGGATTCTGTCCCGGCAATATGAAAGGAAGGGAGGGGTTCCACCAATAAATGTAAAATATTTTATATTTGTCATCATGCAGCTGAAAAAAGGCTGCTATTTATTATTATAATTTAGAAAATAGATTTTATTTCTGAAATCTTGTATTTTTAATTTGGGTCCACTTTAAAGGATACCCGAAGTGGCATGAGACATGATGAGATAGACAAGGGTATGTACAATGCCGAGCACACAAATAACTATGCTGCGTTCCTTTTTTTCCTTTCTCTGCATGAAAGAGTTAAATATCAGGTATGTAAGTGGCTGACTCAGTCCTGACTCAGACAGTAAGTGACTACAGTGTGACCCTCACTGATAAGAAATTCCAACTATAAAACACTTTCCTAGCAAAAAAAATGTCTTCTGAGAGCAGGAAAGAGATAAAAAGGGTCAATAGATCATAGATATCAGCACTGCCATACTTCAATGAATGTGTCATTGAGCAAAAACAATAAAACAGCTAAAACTTAAAAATTAGATTTAAACATAAAATAAAACTGTGGAATATCTTAAAAAGTCACCAAATTTAGTATGTATATCAAGGCTAACCAAAGGAACATGTAAAAAAAAAAAAACTTACAAAAAGACCTTATACTTTCTGAGAAAATAAATTTTAAAATTTAAAGAGCATTTTTGGTCATTGTAAAGCCCCTGTATATTCTATTGTCACCAGATTTGCTATGTATGTCAAGCTCAACAGTGGAAACTGTTGACTTCTACCGGTTGGAGAAAACAGGAGGGACCTGGACCTCTAGCTAGCAGCCGTAGTCTGGAGCCTGGATGATGTGACAGATAGGACCTGGACCCCTAGTGACTGGACCCCGGAGCTTGGAGGAGGTGACAAATGTAAATATATTTTTAAATGTGTTTTTCCGTTTACATTTTAAAATGGATTTTCTCAAAAGCTTCAAGGTCTTTTAACCATTTTAGCCTTTTGGACGTGACTTTCACATCCAAAAGGCGGCTGCTGCTGCAGTGCTCCGCGCTACCGCACACACACGCGTGCTGTTGTGCCACCCCCTGTTTCCGCGGAGATCAATGAATGGGAACATAGTTCCCATTCATTGATCTAGTTCCCATTCATTGATCTAAGTCCCCAGTAGAAAAATTGACAGCTTCTCATCAGAAGCCGTGGTCTTTCTGAAAAAAATCTGAAAAATTTTGTGGCCAAATAATAAAACTACATGCACATACATTTTTATCACAAAAAGACACAATAAATTACATTGACATTTTACATTTACATTTTTGTTTACCTCCCACACCCAAAAAATACCAAAATAATTTTTTTAAACTAAAAATATTACAATTTAAAAAAACAAAACAAAACATAAATAGTTACCTAAGGGTGACTCTGAACTTTTTAAATATGCATGTGAAGAGGGTATACAACTAATTTTTAAATTATAAGCTTGTAAATATTGATGGACACAAAAATAAAAAAATGCACCTTTATTCCAAATAAAATATTGCTGCCATACATTGTGTTAGGGACATAATTTAAATGGTGTAACAACCAGGACAAATGGGCAAATAAAATACATAGGTTATATGGTAGCATGTATTATTTTAAAACTATAATGGCCAAAAACTGAAAAATAATGATTTTTTTTTCTATTTTTCTGTTAATATTCCTGTTTTTTTTTTTTTTTTTTTTTAGAAAAGATTAATCCTAATCAAAATGTACCACCCAATGAAAGCCTAGTTGGTGGCCGAAAAAAACCAAGATATAGATCAATAAATTGTGATAATTAGTGATAAAGTTATTGGTGAATGAATGGGAGGTGAAAATTGCTCTGATGCTTAGGTGAAAAAACGACTGGAGGCTGAAGTGGTTAACAAAAAAAGAAAAACAAAAACAACATACTCACTGTTTTCTGACCAGGAAGTCTTTATCATTCAGGACAGATGATTTGCACCCATCTTCAGAAGTGTGTGCATTTAAATTGTAATGCCGTAAGGTGTTACTAACTTTAACAAGGAAATAAATCTGTGTGCAGACATGGCCTCTGCTGGATTCATGAATGGTAAGACTGACATTGTCCCCCCCCCCCCACTCCCATGGGCAGCGTTGGGGTGCCATCTAGAGCTGATTTGTGAGGATACCTGCAATGGAAGGACCTAACTAACCTGCGGGCGTGAATATTTTCAGCCAACTCCCTAGAATTCTCTTCAATACCAAAACCCATCCATTTAATTAAATACTGTATTGACTGTCCTCTCTTTTTACTATCCAAATTCTTCTCTATCTTGTATTCCTCAAAACTATCAATATGAACAGGCAATAGAGGACATGAGGTTCTACCTGTAAAGTTACGGGTAACAGCTTTCTTTAGACAAGAGATATGGAAGACAGGATAACCATGTAGGGAGCTAGGTAAAGATAACTTATAGGCAAAAAAGTTCATCTCTTTCTCTTGGAGGGACAATGAAGAGAAAGTGCAGAGCCAAGCCAAATCACCTGGTACAAGGTCTGGACTGCTTCACAATGGCCTCAATTCACTAAGATCATGCTGGAGATAATAAGGCAAGAGAAAACTTACCTCCACACAGTGGGAGAGTTATCTTATCTCTTCATTCCTTAAGTTACCTCCTCGGTAGTTATTTTCCCATGCAGTTAATTAACAGCCTGTCTTTAACTTAAGAATTCTGGAGGTATTTTAAAGACAGAAGAGTTCGCTTTAGGTTTGCCTGAGGTAAAATGTTTCCGGAATACTACATGCCTCATCACCATGGTGATAACTCTAGAAACATTATTAAAGACAGGAGATAAGCTTAGTGAATTGAGGCCAATGTCTGTTAGCAAATGTTTTCTCCCTGATCTGTGATTGTTCCAATATCTCTTGCACCTTTATAACTGAAAAAAGTAATTCTTTTCTGGACCTTTTGTACTGAGGATTCTGATCTGATGTTAGGCACAAAAGGCAAACAAAAAACAGGTGTTAAAGGCAAAGTTTGTGAAAAATGAGGCCTGGTTGGTAGCAGAGTGAACTGAATTTTTATAGGAACACTCTGTAGATAGGAGAGATAACCAGTCATTCTGAGATGTCAACCTAAAGCTCCTCAGAAATTTCTCAAGGGTCTAATTTGAATGCCCATTATGACAGAGCTCTTGCCAACATCTGGAAGTAATCTTGGCTTCCCGATCTTTAACAATATCAATAGGAACTCTATGGATTCTTAATAACTATTTTAAGGAAGATCTCTGCTGTTATGGCTGCCGATGGTATGCCTTTTAAAGGAAAAAAGTGGCATTTTGATGATCTCAGGCCACTGCAAGGTTCTCTGGAGTAATTCCAGGTTATTTGTCACTCCAAAATGGCCAACCTTTTGTCATGCCAGGTCTGTAACAACTAGGAGCAGATATCAGATGGAACAAAAATGTTATCTTGGTGGAAGATGATAACCTGTTTGTTCAGCAGCTTTGGATGAGCATCTTGGGAGGAGGTGGTTTGTCTGATCTGTTTTATAAGTGGTTGCATCAATAGAAAATGTTGAGCTGAAAAGATGGTGTCAGGAGCTTCATCGGGTACAGTCTCTTCATGGAACATGCGAGAAAATACCTCTGTTTTGGAATTATTACTGCCAGGGCAGAGAGTGAAATGAATATTGAAAATGATACAGCCTGCCTAGTCTATCAAGGTTTTAACCAGTTATTGAATTCCTGACAGTATATCTATGCCCCTCGGTAAGACTTTTCCCATTCCAGGGAAGTAGATATACGTACCTTGCCACATTGCCGTTGTGCACGTTCTTGCGCATGCTCCCATGTGCTTTCACATCGCTGTCCCTTTCTAACCAGTGAATGATGATCTAAGTGCCTGTGATCAATGATCAATGAGATGCCAGTGGTCAATGACAAACGTGAAAAGGAAATCAAACACATGTTACTTCCTGTAACATGTGTATACAGTAAACAGTACACACTAGGAAAAAAAGTGGGGGGAATCTAGTGGCCAACTAGTAAAATTACACCTACATGCATTCCATTAATGAAAAATACATAAAATACCCCATTAATTAACCCCTTACCTCCCCTCCCATAGTTACCAAAATAAAACACTTTTATAAAAAAACTAAAGTGACCACTCCTCCCATAGTTACCAAAATAAAACAAAAAGTGACATTTAAAAAAAAAATATCTAAATAGTTTCTTTAGGGACTCAACTTTTTTTTAATATGCATGTATATTATTGTTAGTTGTGCAAAAAAAGGGCTTGTAATTAGTGACAGATGCGAAACTGAAAAAATACACCATTATTTCGAAAAAAAATGTTGTCGCCATACATTGTGATAGGGGCATAATTTAAATGGTGTAATAACTGGTAAAAATGGGCAAGTAAAATACATGGATTTTAAGTACAGTAGCATGTATTATTTTTAAACTATAATGGCTGAAAACTGAGAAATAATGATTTTTTTCCATTTTCTTCTTAGTATTCCCAATAAAATGCGTTAAGAATAAAATAAGTCTTTGCAAAATGTAAAGCCTAATTGGTGGCAAAAAAACAAGATAATAGATCATTTTGTTATGATAAGTAGTGATAAAGTTATTGGTGAATGAAAGGAAGGAGCGCTGAAATGTGAAAATTGCTCTACTCCATAAGAGGAAAAACCCCTTAGTGGTGAACTGTTTAATATCTTGGCTGTGAAAAGGCACTCAAGGTTCTTGTGATCTGTGAAAATAAGGATGGGTTACTGAGCTCCTTGGAGTAAATAGCACCATTCCTCTGGATCTACTTTAATATCAGGGCGCTCCCTATCAGCCACGTCAAAATGTTTATCAGGTATGCTGTTTCCTGGAGAAAAAGGCTATTGGATGGAGGATGGCTTTGGGACCACTGCTGCCTGCTCGGATACCACTTTTCAAAATCTGGATTGGTTTCAAGTGCCACCTGCCACGTGCAAAGTGCCACGTGTCAAGTGCCACGTGCCATGTGCAAAGTGCCATGTTCAAAGTGCCAAGGGCCATGTGCCAAGTGCCACGTGCCGAGTGACTAACTAACTAACTGTCACACTGGCACTGCTCAGCAGCACAGCAGTTCTGTAGTAAGCTAACACAGAAGTACTACTACTCTAACAACTACTAGCACTGACTGCAGTACTACAGTACTAACTACACAATAACACAGTAATCCTATTCCCTAATCCCTAACCTAACCTATACTGTAGCTAGCTAAGGCTAATAGCTGGCCAGCAGGCAACAGCTGGCCTGGTCTGTGCACAGCACACACACAGACACATAGCAGCTGCAGCAGCCTTGCAGCACAGCACACACTCTGACTGTCACACAATGAAATCAAGCTAATAAACATTACAACAATAGTGTAGTGATAGTGAAGGGGTTATTCACTGAACAGCTTTAGGTTTATCACTGTATACAGCACTTGCTAGGCCAGCAGCACTGGAGCATGTCTCTCAGTGAGCATTTACAAGCTTGGATGAGATTTCTCATCATGGCAGCCCTCCTTATTATACAAGGGGGCTGGCCAGGGTTCCTTTCTGTGATTGGGTGCCAGGGCTTAGGCTGGGAGCCCTCTGATGGGCTCAATGAGGTCAGGTGGAGCTGGCCAGTGTTCCCCTCTGTGATTGGTTGCTAGGGCTTCTGCTGGGAGCCCTCTGATTGGCTCAATGACGTCCTGGACGTCATACAGTATCTCAATAGTCGGATTTCTGTGGATATCCACATATATCCGCGGATATCCGCATTGCCAGCAAACTATCCGCAGATAGCTATACGGATTTCTGTGGAGATCCGGTATCTGAATTCGAATCGGATAGCTGAAAAATGGTCGGATATCCAGGTTACCCGGATATCCGGAATCTGGATGAGCTGCACTGTTTGGGATCATAATACTGAGAGCGGATTACCTTGATGGCTTTCAGATTTTAAAAAAGAGGACTGTGTTTCAGGTGTCCAATGGAATGGTTGATGAATTCTAGATTTTTTTTCAATACATTGGCCTCAATTCACTAAGATCATGCTGGAGATAATAAGGCAAGAGAAAACATACCTCCACACATCGATCTTGCCTTATTAAGGTGTAGAGATACGTTTTCACAGTGAGACAGTTATCTTATCACTTCAGTCCTTAACCACTTCGCATTCAGTCGTTTTCACTTTATGCATCTGAGCAATGTTCACCTCCCATTCATAAGCCTATAACTTTATCACTACTTATCACAATGAACTGATCTATATCTTGTTTTTTCCGCCACCAATTAGGCTTTCTTTGGGGGGGGGGGGGGGAAGGAGTACATTTAAGAGCCACTTTACTTTAAATGCATTTTAACAGGAAGAATAAGAAAAAAACGGAAACAATTCATTATTTCTCAGTTTTCGGCCATTATAGTTTTAAAATAATACATGCCTCCATAATTAAAACTAACGTATTGTATTTGCCCATATCTCCCGGTTATTACACCGTTAAAATTATGTCCCTATCACAATTATGTCCCTATCCCGGCGTCAGGGCCGGTTTAAGCAACAATGGGGCCCCAGGGCAAAAAAAAACTGCCCCCCCCCCCCCAACATATACCCCGGAACAAAAATTGGCATTAGGGGACCTTTTTTGCAGCTGGTATAACAGGGTGTGAAGTCCCAATCGGTCAGAGCTCCACATTCTGGCTATCCCAGCCTGCATGGGGGACAAGGGGTTAAAAAGTTTCAGGAGAAGGGACCCCACATAATTTAAAAATTCCCACACTCTAAACATAAAAAAAAATTGGGAAAATAGGAAAAAATGCCAGGGATCTTCATACAGCCATATTGCGGCTGTATAGCGATCCCTGGCCAAAGCGCTGTGGCTGCGTATAGACCCCCTGGAAACCCCGTCAGGAAATTTATTGCACTTTCGTTTGATGCATGTAAAATTACACTACCGTTAGGTTTGCTACTAAAAGTTACATTTACCGCATTTAAAACTATACTTTTTTCCTTCTAAACTTTAAAATCGATTTTCTCAAAAACTATAAAGTCTTTTTGAAAAATTGTTTTTTCCTCTTATTCCTAATGATCTCCTTAACATATCCTGCAAATTTAGGGTTTCTAGCATTTAAGGTGGATTTGCTATTAACCATTAAAGTCGGCAGGTTTTTAAATGTGTTTTTTTTCCTTTGAAACTTTAAAATCGATTTTCTCAAAAACTATAAGGCCGATTTGAAAAATGTTTTTTTCCTCTTGTAGCCACTGGGGGCTCCTACAAGCTCTGGGGCCCTGGGGCAGCTGCCTACTTTGCCTTAATGGTAGCGCCGGCCCTGCCCGGCGTCCTCCTGGCTCTTCTCCGTGCGCCTCCGCTGGCCCCCGTTACGGGTGACACCCGGGCCGGTTGTTCCTGGATCCTTACACTGTTCGTCATCACGGCGGCCGGGGTGACAGGTCTGCGCATGCGCGGTTTTCTATAAAAGTCAGCAAAGCCAATTTATTGTTGTACTGCTCTTCTGTCAAGGGGAACTGCCCATTTCAAAATGGCAGAGAATTTCTGTGGAGAAAACTTTAGTCCCAGGAACTGAATATTCTCCCAATCAAATTTGCATTTCTTCGGCTTGGCATACAATCCAGAATCCATGTGTCCATAAATGGGACAGAACTCTTCTTGACATGCTTCTAATGCTCTCCTAGAGATGCGGAGAAGGCAAGTATGTTACCAAAATATAACCACCATAAAATCCTCAATGAAGTTTCAGAAGATACCATTGATAACATGTTGGAAGGTGGCAGGAGCATTAAACAACCTGAAAGTCATAACCAGATATTTAAAATGACCTAAACAGCAAAGATATGCACTGAAGCTGACACCTTCATAGCACTAGTGTTATGCTGCACACCCTGCGCAAGAGTAATTCGGGGATCCGGCAACCCCAATTGCATCTACCTCCGAGTTGCTGCAACTCAGAGGGAGGAATAGTATTTAACAATGCCAGGGATTTGAGCGGCAGCAGGGTGAGCCTACACCCAGCTTACGGCGATGTTACCATATGTACACCGAAACACGATCTAAAGGCTGTGTTTCACCTAACCTTCTATCTGATTCCGACTCTCTGCACGGAGTACCTAAGTGTGTGCTCGTAGGTTATAAAAAATGCATTCCATATTTGTTTGATTTTAACCACTTGAGGACCGTAGGCTTACACCCCACTAGTGTCCGGGCTATTTTTTACCAATTAGGCCACTGCAGCTTTAAGGCCTCGCTGCAGGGCCGTACAACCTAGCATACAAGTGATCCCCACCCCCTTTTCTGCCCACCAACAGAGCTTTCTGTTGGTGGGCTCTGATCCCTCTTGGGATGTTTGTTTATTTATTTACAAATAGTTCATTATTTTTTTTTAAATAAATGTACCCTTTCTTTTATTTTTATTTCCCTCCCCCCACCGCCAATCACAGCGATCGGCTTTCATAGATATCAGCCTATGAAAGCCGATCGCTCTCTGTGACTCCAGAGGGGACAGCCGTGTCACATGGTTGTCCCCAGTACATCGCTGCCTTAGATCGCAGCGCTGTACACTGTTATTAGACGGTGGATCGATGGGAGACTGATGATGGAGCAGAGTTCCATCATTCAAGCAGAGATGCGCGCGCGATCTCCTGCAAAACTCCGCCCCAGGACTTGACGCCAATTGGCATTAGGCGGTCCTGGGGCTGCCGCCACGTTCACGCCTATCGGCGTGATGCGGTCATTGAACAGAAAGTGTCTGATCAGTATGAAAAATGTGTAAATGAATTGCTGGCGCCATTCCGGATATTTGCATATTATTTCATTTCATGCATGCACAGTATGAAATGGCTAGCGCTAGATGGCATCAGTACAATGCGACTGGACTGACAGCAGACAGAACCAAAGCAGCAGTGAGAGAGAAACAATCACCGCTATACATATGCTCAGGCCTACCCCCCGACCACAGTATTACAGTGACACGGACTAATCAGGAGGATTCCTGGCAGCGTGGGTTGGTGAGCTGAGGGGGGTTGGGGGAAACGTCAGCTCTGCATGCCGCCCCACTCTGGCTGGCTGATGATCCACACAGCCCACATGCATCACAGGGTGGAGGGGACAGCTGTTACTGCACACCTCCGCTCTGCCTATGAAGGGGATACACTCTGGAGAAGATTGTTACTTTTGTGTGACAGCCGTTACCGCATGGCTATGAGGGGGATACACTTGGGGTAAGATGACAACCATCTGCAGCCAAAATTTCCATGCTGATTGTCCTCTCCAGAGTGTGTATTTCCAGTCCACTGGCACTGTGAGGATAGCCTGTAGCATGTAATTTGGTTAGTGATGAAGATCCGGTTTCGCTGGAAACAGGATCCCATAAGTATTCAGGTGAGTATACGGGCTGCTAGTCCTGCCCAACCATGTTTGTTTGTGTGAATGGGCAGTGTCTGTCTCCCCTAACTGTGCCACTAAGCTCCCACCAGGCTGAGCCTTTAGCACTGTACTACCTTCCTATAGAGATGTCATTATATAATTTTCACCCTTCTGGCCTAGGACAATTATCTTTCACATGGCTTTTAAACCTCCAAGGTTTACAGACTCACGTTAAGTTTGAATACAATATGCATTGTTTTTATACTGTCTCTATGTTGATACAGCATTGTACGATTTGTTACAATACTATGGCTGTTGATCTTGTTTCTGTTACTACCAAAATTAATAAAAATTATTGAAACATAAAATGAGTATTTTCATAAAACTTCTTACTTTGTTCAAGCAGCATTGTAGTAAATTACAACTTTGCATGCCCTTGAATTCCTATTGCTTTTGCTCTTGTCCTTTTTTGAAATTGCTCATTATTCTGTGCCTAAGGTCTGCAACATTGCGTTCATTTTTGTAGAAGTCTGCAGTTACAAGAATATCCCTGTTGTTTTAAATCCATGTGAGTTCATTTGTTTATGATTGTTAGTCCAGTTTATTCTACGGAGTCCTATACATTTCACATAGCATTAGGCAGGACATATTAGATGTTTCAGAGGAAGACATGGGTCACAGCTATAACCTTTTCATGAATGACAAAGTCACAGCTATAATCCTGGGGTTCTTCATCACACTGCTCCAGGACTTCTGTTCACTATTACAGGAAACACACATGGCCATCGCTAAAATCCCCCTTGAAATGACACCTGTACCATTTCATTTTCAACCCTCGGCTTATACACAGGTCAATAACTTTTTCCAATTTGTGGGGGGTTAAAAGTTGAGGGTCGGCTTATACTCTTGTCGGCTTATACTTGAGTTAGTATATACGGTATTTGTTACAGCTCATACAAATCCTAAACTAAATCTGCACTGTTTCTACTTCCTGATTCAGGGAAGCAGACATATTGTTTACACCCTGTGCTTTCAAATGGGCTTACCTGCCATCTCTGCCATAGGCAGTCATGTCACATTACAATTTGAGTTTAGACACAAATGAGGGGGAATTAGACTAAACTAAACTCTCAAAATACACACAGGGTGCATTTCTCTATGCTTTCCTTCTGTCCTGTGCAAGAGTTCAGGTTGATAGACAATAATATCCCGTTCTCCAGCAGTGAAAATATATTTAAGTAGTGGGGATTAGAAAAGGGTGCCTGGAAATTTGCCTGGATTACATTAATCTGATCAAATTGGATAGCACATTTACTTTTGTTAGTGGGCCCAAACGAACGTTTACAATCTATATTATGATTGGCTCATAGAACTGATCGTCAAAAGATTTGTATCGTTAATGGTCATCTTAAGACTTGTCTCACCTCCAGTCTGGTTGAATCGCTTCATCACAGTTTGCGCACTGTTCTTGTGAACAGCCTCATTGTTTTGAGCTATTTGTGTTTGTCTCTCCCAGTATTCCAGATCCAGTTTCTTCATCCACTCAGTCTTGGGAAGACACCGGCGGGTGTGACTGTTATAGTTTGATATCTCCCGATCATCCACATATCCCACCATGGAGAACACAGGCAGCCCGGATCCTGGAGCTGAGACTGCTGTAGTATAATACCGCAAAGAGTGACTGTCTGTGGAGACAACATTCAGGGAGAGGGATTAGTGCTGTCACAGGAGAAGTAAAATGCCAATTTTCATGTCAGATGAACGTGAATTTTTCCATTGTGCGATAATTTCCAGCATGTCTAATCTGCTTCTGATTGAGAAAGGGATCAATTTTGAGACCAGTACTGCACAAAATTGATCCCTTTCTTGATTGGAAGTAGATCAGACATGTTCAGAAATATCATATGAGACTGGACCCACAATGAGCAATCACTGTGCAAGCTCAGGGTAATGAAAGACATGACAGACATCAAGCATCCACATTTATTTATTTACTAGTAGACCCAAGCCCATTTAAAAACGGGCTCTAGGTCTTTTTTTACTGCCGCCGCCAGTCACTGCGCATGCGCGCGCCTGCCCACCTCGCTCCCTGGTCCCTCCAGCAGTACGTTACTGCGCACATGCGCAGTAACGAAATATCAGGGACATAGCAAAACTGCTGGACGCAGCAACACAGGGATATTATTAGGTAGGATTCAAGTATTTATATAGTGCCGACATATTACACAGCGCTGTACAGAGTTTATTGTCTTGTTACTAACTGTCCCGCGGAGGGGCTCACAATCTAGTTCCTACCATAGTCATATATCTACAGTGGAGGAAATAATTATTTGACCCCTCACTGATTTTGTAAGTTTGTCCAATGACAAAGAAATGAAAAGTCTCAGAACAGTATAATTTCAATGGTAGGTTTATTTTAACAGTGGCAGATAGCACATCAAAAGGAAAATCGAAAAAATAACCTTAAATAAAAGATAGCAACTGATTTGCATTTCATTGAGTGAAATAAGTTTTTGAACCCCTACCAACCATTAAGAGTTCTGGCTCCCACAGAGTGGTTAGACACTTCTACTCAATTAGTCACCCTCATTAAGGACACCTGTCTTAACTAGTCACCTGTATAAAATACACCTGTCCACAGGATCAATCAATCAAGCAGACTCCAAACTCTCCAACATGGGAAAGACCAAAGAGCTGTCCAAGGATGTCAGAGACAAAATTGTAGACCTGCACAAGGCTGGAATGGGCTACAAAACCATTAGCAAGAAGCTGGGAGAGAAGGTGACAACTGTTGGTGCGATTGTTCGAAAATGGAAGGAGCACAAAATGACCATCAATCGACCTCGCTCTGGGGCTCCATGCAAGATCTCACCTCATGGGGTGTCAATGGTTCTGAGAAAGGTGAAAAAGCATCCTAGAACTACACGGGAGGAGTTAGTGAATGACCTCAAATTAGCAGGGACCACAGTCACCAAGAAAACCATTGGAAACACATTACACCGCAATGGATTAAAATCCTGCAGGGCTCGCAAGGTCCCCCTGCTCAAGAAGGCACATGTGCAGGCCCGTCTGAAGTTTGCCAATGAACACTTGAATGATTCTGTGAGTGACTGGGAGAAGGTGCTGTGGTCTGATGAGACCAAAATAGAGCTCTTTGGCATTAACTCAACTCGCTGTGTTTGGAGGAAGAAAAATGCTGCCTATGACCCCCAAAACACCGTCCCCACCGTCAAGCATGGGGGTGGAAACATTTTGCTTTGGGGGTGTTTTTCTGCTAAGGGCACAGGACAACTTAATCGCATTAACGGGAAAATGGACGGAGCCATGTATCGTGAAATACTGAACGACAACCTCCTTCCCTCTGCCAGGAAACTGAAAATGGGTCGTGGGGATGGGTGTTCCAGCATGACAATGACCCAAAACATACAGCAAAGGCAACAAAGGAGTGGCTCAAGAAGAAGCACATTAATGTCATGGAGTGGCCTAGTCAGTCTCCGGACCTTAATCCAATAGAAAACCTATGGAGGGAGCTCAAGCTCAGAGTTGCACAGAGACAGCCTCGAAACCTTAGGGATTTAGAGATGATCTGCAAAGAGGAGTGGACCAACATTCCTCCTAAAATGTGTGCAAACTTGGTCATCAATTACAAGAAACGTTTGACCTCTTTGCTTGCAAACAAGGGTTTTTCCACTAAGTATTAAGTCTTTTATTGTTAGAGGGTTCAAAAACTTATTTCACTCAATGAAATGCAAATCAGTTGCTATCTTTTATTTAAGGTTATTTTTTTCGAATTTCCTTTTGATGTGCTATCTGCCACTGTTAAAATAAACCTACCATCAGGCATGCTCGGAATTGCAATTTCCCGTTCCGCGGTAATTCCACATACCGCCCATCCGAAATTCCGCTTCCTTTTCATTCTGGCGGTATTCCGGACCAGTTCTGCGGAATTCCGCGGTATACGGATTAAGGATTCGTACTTTTTGAAAAGCATGCTTATATACCATAGCTGGGATTTGAACCCAGGACCCAGTGTGTAGTAGGTATCTGTCTTACCCCCTAGACCATGAACCACACTACATGGTAGTAGGTATCTGTCTTACCCCCTAGACCATCAACCACACTACATGCTACACAGTAGCATCAATTCAATAGAAAAAGTTTCTATTGATTTGATCATAATGGTAGTATGGTACATGCTAGGCCAGCTTTAGCATGTAGTGTGGTCAGAGGTGGGACAAGGTCCTTCAGCACCCAAGGCTGAGACAGCAAACTGTGCCCCCCTATCCCTCCCACCCCAGCCGTCACACACTGATTGCTATTACACTAAGAGGTGCCCCAGGGCACCCAACCCCCCCAACATCTTAATCTCTACTTATCTGGCTTGCAGTCGCTGCCATGTATCACCTTTTCTTATTTCTTTCTGCTTCAAACACAATTGGGAATGACAGCTGAATGAATTGTGCACCCCCTCCTACACTGCGCCCTGAGGCTGCAGCCTCTCCAGCCTCTGCCTCAGCCTGGCCCTGAGTGTGGTTGATGGTCTAGTGGGTAAGACAGATACCTACCACCATGTAGTGTGGTTCATGGTCTAGAGGGTAAGACAGATACCTACTACACACTGTGTCCTGGGTTCAAATCCCAGCTATGGTATATAAGCATGCTTTTCAAAAAGTACAAATCCTTAATCATGCTACTTTTTCTATCGAATTGATCATAATGGTAGTATGGTTTATGCTAGGCCAGCTTTAGCATGTAGTGTGGGTCATGGTCTAGAGGGTAAGGCAGATACCTACTACACACTGTGTCCTGGGTTCAAATCCTAGCTATGGTATATAATCTGCAATTCCCTACCGGATGATGAGAGAGAGAGAGAGAGAGAGAGAGAGAGAGAGAGATTCCGGCCGGAATCGCAGAATTTTTCGAGCATCCCTACCTACCATTGAAATGATACTGTTCTGAGACTTTTCATTTCTTTGTCATTGGACAAACTTACAAAATCAGTGAGGGGTCAAATAATTATTCCCTCCACTGTATATCATGTAGTGTATGTATCATAGTCTAGGACCAATTTACGGGAAGCCAATTATCTTATCTGTATGTTTTTGGAATGTGGGAGGAAACCGGAGTGCCAGGAGAAAACCGACGCAGACACGGAGAGAACATACAAACTCCTTGCAGATGTTGACCTGGCTGGGAGTCGAACCGGGGACCCAGCATTGCAAGGCAAGAGCGCTAACCACTACGCCACCGTGCTGCCCATGGTTCAAGTGTTCTCCCAAGATGGCTTTATTTTCAAGCTAGACATGCCAGCACTACTGAGATTAAGCCAAATTATATGAAGGTCTTAACCCAATTTTATAAAAAAAAACTAGCTGATTGCCCGGCGTTGCCCGGGTATGTATTTGGCTGGTGTTGGCTCCGCCTACTTTTTCTAACCCTAACACACAATTACTCACTGACCAAGTTTGTGAGCTTTGCGGTCTTTGGTATCAATAATCTGCATTGAAATGAAACAAATCTGATTGGGTGTGAGTGGCTCCACCCCCTTTTCTGAATTTGAACCCCAGTCAGACAAATAACCAACTGTACCAGGTTTGAGGCCGCACAGGCACATTAACAGTTCAAGAATGGTACCAATTAAATATTCCCCTTGAAAAGCAACAGGTGAAGTTTGATTCACTTTTGTAGGCTCCACCCACTTTTCTGAATATTAATCCCAGTCACCCAGTGACCAACTGTGCAAAGTTTAAAGACCCTGCCATTAACAGAATGGCTTCAGTTTACATTTTCCCAGTGAAATTTGTATTTGTCTCCACCCACTGATGACCCGGCGTTGCCCGGGTATGTATTTGACTGGTGTTGGCTCCGCCCACTTTCTAACCCTAACACACAAACACTCAATGACCAAGTTTGTGAGCTTTGGGGTCCTTGGCATCAATAATTTGTATATTCCCATAGAAATTAAACAAATCAGATAGGCTGTTTGTGGCTTCACCCCTCTCCAGCATTTTAACTCCAGTAACCCAATGACCAACTGTAGCAGGTTTGAGGCATCTGCTATTAACAGTGTAAAAATGGCAGCAATTTAAATATTCCACTTGAAAATCACCAGGTGAATTTTGATTGGCTATTATAGGCTCCACCCACTTCCCTAAATATTAATCTCAGTCACTCAGTGACCATCTGGGCAAAGATTGGGAACCCTGAAATAAACAGTGTAAGAAGGGCTGCAGTTTACACTTTCCCAGTGAAATGTGTTTTTGGCTCCACCCACTTTTTGTAACCTGGACACAAAGTCACTACTCAATGCCCAAGTTTGTGAGTTTTTGGGTCCTTGGCATCAATAATTTGTATTTTCCCATGAAATGAAACAAATCTGATTCACTGTTTGTGGCTCTGTCCCCTTTTCTGAATTTGAACCTCAGTGACCCAATGACCAACTGTACCAGGTTTTAGGCTTGTGCCATTAACAGTGCAAGAATTGCAGCAATTTTAATATTCTCCTTGAAAAGTGACATGTGATTTTTGATTGGCATTTTTAGGCTCCACCCACTTTTCTGAATATTAATCCCAGTCACCCAGTAACCAGCTATGCTAAGTTTGAGAACCCTGCCATTAACAGTGAAGAAGGGCTGCAGTTTACAATTTCCCAGAAAAATCTGTTTTTAACTCCACCCACTTTTTATAACCTTGACACAGTCACTACTCAATGACCAAGTTTGTGAGCTTTTGGGTTCCTGGCATCAAAATTGTGCTAATGGAAGCAGTTTATCCAGCAAAGAAATCTGGTTCTTTTTGGCTCCGCCCCTTTACTGAATTTGAACCCCAAACACTTAACAACCGACTGTAGCAGGTTTGAGGCCTCTGCTATTAGCAGTGTAAGAATGGCTGCAGTTTCAATATTCCCCTTGAAAATCAATAGGTGAATTTTGATTGGCTCTCGTAGGCTCCACCTACTTTTCCGAATATTAATCCTAGTCACCCAGTGACCAACTGTGTGAAGTTTGAGGACCCGGCCATTAACAGTGTAAGAAAAGCTGCAGTTTACATTTCCCCATGTAAAAAGTTAGTTGTTTTTGGCTCCGCCCACTATTTCTAATCTTGACATACAGTCACTTAATGACCAAGTTTATGAGCTTTGGGGTATTTGGCATCAATAAGTTGCATTTTACCTTTGAAATTAAACAAATCTGATTGGCTGTTTTTGGCCCGCTCCCTTCAGAATTTAAATCCCAGTCTCCCAGTGACTGACTGTAGCAAATGTTAGGCCTCTGCTATTAAGAGTGTATGAATGGCAGCAATGTAAATATTCCCCTTGAAAATCAAAAGGTGAATTTTGATTGGCTGCTGTAGGCTCCACCCACTTTTCTGAACATTAGTCCCAGCCACCCAGTGGCCAACTGTATCACGTTTGAGAACCCTGCCAATAACAGAATGGCTGAAATCAATCTAACAAATCTGATTGGCTGTTTGTGGCTCCACCCCTTTAGTGCATTTGGACCCCAGTCACCCAATGATAGACTGTATCAGGTTTGAGGCCTCTGCCACTAACAGTGTAAGAATGGTAGCAATGTGAATATTCCCCTTGAAAATCAATAGGTACATTTTGATTGGCTGTTGTAGGCTCCACCCACATTTCTGAATGTTCATCCCAGTCACCCAGTGGCCAATTGTGTAAAGTATGAGAACCCTGCAATGTAAAAAATGAAGTTGTTGGCACCGCCCACTTTTTCTAACCTTGACATACAGTCACTCAATTATCAAGTTTATCAGCTTTGGGTTCCTTGGTATCAATACTTTGTATATTCCCATTGAAAAATAAACAAATCTGGCTGTTTGTGGCTCTGCCCCCTTCCTGAATTTGGGCCCCAGTCACCCAGTGACCAACTGTACCAGGTTTGAGGCATCTGCTTTTACCAGTATAAGAGAATGGTAGCAGATGAAATATTCCCTTTGAAAATCAAATGGGGAATTTTTATTGGCTGTTGTAGGCTCCACCCACCTTCCAAAATCTTAATCTGTCACCCAATGACCAACTGTGCAAAGTTTGAGAACCCTGCCATTAACGGTGTAAGAATGGCTGCAGTTTATATTTTCCCAGTAAAAGTTGTTTTGGCTCCGCCCACTTTTTGTAACCTCAACACACAGTCACTCAATGACCAAGTTTGTGAGCTGTCAGGTTCCTGGCATCAAAAATGTGTGAATGGAAGCAGTTTATCCACCAAGGAAATCTGATTGGCTGTATGTGGCCCCGCCCCTTTAGTGAATTTGGACCCCAGTCACCCAATGACCGGCTGTAGCAAGTTTGAAGCCTCTGCAATTAAAAGTGTAAGAATAGCAGCAGTTTAAATATTCCCCTTGAAAATCAATAGGTGAATTTTGATTGGCTGTTGTAGGCTCCACCCATTTTCTTGAATCTTAATCGCAATAACCCAGTGACCAAGTGTGGCAAGTTTGAGAACTCTGTGATTAACAGTCTAAGAATGGCTGCAGTTTACATTTTCCCATTTAAAATGAACGGCTGAAATTTGATTGGCTGTTTTATGATCCACCCACTTTTCCTGGATTTGTAACCTCGGTCACCAAGTGACCAACTGTGCCATGTGTGGGGACTCTGGCTTGATTACTGTGAGAATGGCAGCCTTTTACATTTTTTCCATTGACTTGAATGGGTGGAATCTGATTTGCTGTTTGTAGCTCCGCCCAGGTGTGCAGGGGGGCCGCGAGACCCCCAGAACATATCATCCCAGGTAGTAAGGGATCTGTGTACCAAGTTTCGTTCAAATCGGTCAAGCCGTTTTCGCGTGATCGCGGCACATACACACACACATACACACACACCACACACACACATACATACATCCGATTTTATATATATAGATGTTTAGAGGACACTCCTAGGACTCACGTGCTCTCCTGGCTATATGCACTTCTTGTGGCAGCTAGACCATCCCCTGAGCTCTCCTTCAAACGCAGGTGGAATAGCTTGTTGTCATCTCCATTATCAGAGCACCAATAGGCAAAAGTTTTTCTGAACACCCACAAAAGCTCACACAGACAATGAAATTGAACCAATCGAATGTTACCTCAGCAGGATTTGATTGGTTCATTTTCAAGCTGCATAAATTTGCATAAAAATTTCGTAAAAAATCAACTCGAAGTTATTTGCATCTACTTGACCATCACTACTGCATAGATCCAAACTTAATAACGAGGGCTCTGAAGATATCTGGACCCACACTGGTACCAGATATAGGAGTGCACACCAGATCATACAATTGTCAGGGTCAGGAACTATACGGGCAATCAGCCAATATTCATGGTTTTAATGGGAGGGTTTGGCTTTTGTATTGCTTGGTCTCATGAATAAATATGCTATTTAATCTGATTATATACAGTATATAAGCTCCCTACCTCATTTTTCAATCTTTTGATTTTAGCTTCAGTCTGTATCCTCTTCTCATTATTAATCACACGGTGTGTAGTGTATTTAGTGATGTAGTGAACATCAAATTAAATGTTCGCAAACCGACTGTTCATGGCGGGCTCCATAGACTGAAATGACAAGCTAACGGCCGTCGACTTAAAGGAATACTTAAGTCAAAAAAAAAAAATGACATTTACTCACCTGGGGCATCCCTCAGCACCCCGAAGCTGGATGGTGCCCTCGCAGCCCCGCTCCGACCGTCCTGTCCCCGCCGGCGGCTACTTCCGGTTCGGCGACAGCCGCCGACAGGCTGGGAACGCGGCTGATTTTCCGCGTTCCCAGCCGCTGCTATCACTCTCTATGCTGCTATAGCGTATACGCTATAGCAGCATAGAGAGTGATAGCAGCGGCTGGGAACGCGGAAAATCAGCCGCGTTCCCAGCCTGTCGGCGGCTGTCGCCGAACCGGAAGTAGCCGCCGGCGGGGACAGGACGGTCGGAGCGGGGCTGCGAGGGCACCATCCAGCTTCGGGGTGCTGAGGGATGCCCCAGGTGAGTAAATGTCATTTTTTTTTTTTGACTTAAGTATTCCTTTAAGCGGTTAATAGCAAAGCCCCCTCACGTGCTATAAACACCAATTTTTCAGTGTATGTGGAGGAGAACAGTGGGTACAAGAGGACATTTTTTTCAAAAAGATCTGATATCAGGGTGCAATCGGTGCTCTTCAGGGTGACAGCGGGGGTGGGCGCTATAGGTGCGGTAGGTGGGGAGGAGAGCGGAAAGCAACACAAGAGGGACGACAGAGCTAACGGGACAGGGACGACTAAGTATAACTAGACCATAAAAACATCTTTAAATTTTGGCTCCAAGGCCGAATTGGTCTAATAATAGAGGCTCCTGGGGAACCTTGTAGCCAAAATTTTACAGATGCTTTTGTGCACTAGCTATACTTAGCATAACTAAAGCTAGTGGTAGCTGCAGCATGTCACAGTGGGTGCATGTCATAGATCTTTAATCAGGCCCACAAGTTAGAGGATATTGGCGTGGGAACATTTTTTCAATGGTACAGGTAAGTATTTATTGTTAATTAAGAATAATAAAGGACTTCACTTGTGGTTGCGCTTTTATTTCATTTAATACCTTGAGTAAATGGGTAAGGGTTACTATGTACCCTATATTTATTTCTCCTGGGGAGGGGGCTGGTACCTGGGGGTTCCCCTCTGGCTTCTGACCTCTGGCAGGCTGACAAACACCCTCTGGATTCTGATCATTGGCATGGCTGACAATCATCATTCAGCCTCTGGCATGCCTGATGATCACCCTCTGGCTTCTGAACTCTGGCTTGGCCAGCAACCATCCTCAAGCCTCCGGTATCTGGCATGGCTCATAATCATCATCTGGTTTCTGACCTCTGTGTTTGGCTTAAGAGACTCCAGCTTCTGACTTCTAGTTTGGCTTCAATTCATCCCACCTTTCTACAGCTTCTGCATTTGCTGCCTGTCAAACCTCAAGTTGTAAGTACCAATGTGTTTGTATTTATTGTTAAAGAGAAACTCCGACCTAGAATTTAACTTTATCCCAATCAGTAGCTGATACCCCCATTTACATAAGAAATCTATTCCTTTTGACAAACAGACCAGGGGACGCTGTATGACTGATATTGTGGTGAAACCCCTTCCACAAGAAACTCTGAGGACCGTGGTACTGCTGGCAGTTTCCTGTCTGTGAACCTTGTTGCATTGTGGGAAATAGCTGTTTACAGCTGTTTCCAACTGCCAAAAAAGCATGCAGCAGCTACATCACCTGCCAACAATAAAAAAGGCACCATGTAATAAATGTCAGAATGTAAATCAGGGATTTAAAAGATTTTACAATGAGCAAACACTGACTAAATCATTTATACATAATTATTGTAAAAATGAAGCACTTTTTTATTACATTATTTTCACTGGAGTTCCTCTTTAAGAGACCTTGCTGTACTTGTTCAGCCTTTAGGTGAAATCTAAGTGAATATGACCAGACCTTTTTCTAAAAAGCTGTCTTCTAAAAGCCAAAATAGTATATAATGTTATAGTATATAATAGTATATAAGGCCTTAGTACGCTTTGCTAATTAAGAATTTTACTATAATACAGTATTTGGTGAAAAAACTGGCCTTGAAAAAGTAATTTGTGTTATTCGGGGCTAACAGTCTGCTGAGTGCCCGATAGAACTCAACTTCCTTAGCTCCACCCTCAAATTCCCAAGTTGCCCATGTGTGTGATCTTTCTGCGCAGGAGAACAATAATGAAGCACAAACGTTAATGCTCTGATTTATGTATTTAAAGGGGTTCTTCCGCGAATGAGGAAAAAAATAAAAACTGGTTTATGCATAAACTATTAACCCTCCTGGCGGTTTGTAAAAATCCGCCAGGGGGCAGCAAAGCCGTTTAAAATTTTTTTTTTTTTTCATGTAGCGAGTCAAGGTCTTGCTACATGATAGCCGCTGCTCAGCGGCACCCCCCCCAGCCCCTCCGATCGCCTCCGGCGATTGGAGATCAGCAGATCCCGTTCAAAGAACGAGATCTCCTGGAGGGCTTCCCCCGAAGCCATGGCAACGGGGCGGGATGACGTCACCGACGTCCTTGACGTTGTGACGTCAAAGGGGACTCCGATCCACCCCTCAGCACTGCCTGGCACTGATTGGCCAGGCAGCGCACGGGGTCTGGGGGGGGGGGGGGGGCGGCTGCGGCGCGATGGATAGCGGCGGATCGGCGGGTAGCGGTGGCGATCGGATTGCACACGCAGCTAGCAAAGTGCTAGCTGCGTGTAGCAAAAAAAAATTATGCAAATCGGCCCAGCGGGGCCTGAACGGAGCTCAGCTCAGGCTTACCGCCAGGAAGGTTAAACATCCTTCTAAAATAGTGTAAAACGTTTTTTTAAAAAAATGAATGGTTTCATCAATACAACATGTAATGTAAATAGTGACGGATGACGGCTGCGAGGCTAATCCATTTGTTAGGGGTGTTTTTTTTTTTACTTTCTTTTCATAAACATAACTCCTGCCTAAGTAGTTTTCAGTGGTATAACCCACTTCTAGCAGGAATCCCCGTTATAGCCCTAAGGCTTAGCTCCGCTGAGCTGCTGAATATGTGTTTACATTCTCTTACTGTGCCTGCGCAGGACGCTCTTATGAATGGGAACATAAACGAGGATGTGCGCGGCCAGGGCCATGTAGGTGCAGTAAACAAAACTAAGCCACGGGGGGGGGGGGGGGGGGGGGGGTGTTGGGACCAGAGGATTGTTGATGACCGGCTCCTGGTAAGTGAAACCCTTTTTCTTCGATACAGTTTAGGTTCACTTTAACTGTTATGTGCTCCACGGGGCATCTGCACAACATCAGCCTTGGTATCTCACCTGTCCTGGCGGCCAGCATGCTGTTCCGTTCCTTCGTGTTCCTGGTCTTCTTCTTGCTGCTTGCCACTTGTGACCTGGGCATGTCATTAAGCTTACACATAACATGCGGTGGTCACAAAAGAGAGACAGCAGGAAAAAGATAAGACCAGTGCGTTGGTTGCCAGGACAGTTATGATGCTGGTATTGTGCCAGGGCCTTGGGGGGCACATAGGAGTTAAGGGGGTAGATCATGGGGCGGCAGCTAATTAAGTGGTCCCTGGGAGATGACTTTAGTTGGGGTGAGGGTCCAGGCTACCTTTGTCCCGGCTGCACGGACCTTGAACTTGCCCTGTGCCTGGCAGTCCTGCTGGTCCTCTGCCTCTAATGCTTGTAGCCATAGACTCTGAACAAGCATGCAGCAACCATATCCCTCTCAGTTCAGGTGCAGAACATGTTGCAGTCCTGTCTGTAATGGTCACTCGGAACTAATGAGCCAGAAGAAAAATGGAATTCAGCTTTATTCACGTTAGACTCATTCCTCACTGATCAACCAATTTAGTGAAAGTAAACAGCAATTTTATCTCTACGGCATTTTACCCCTCTCTGAGATTAAAGGACCACTATCCCAAAAATCATAAAATTTAAAATGCAAATAAGAAGTACGTTTCTTCCAGAGTAAAATGAGCCGTATATTACTTTTCTCCTATGTTGCTGTCACTTACAGTAAGTAGTAGAAATCTGACAGAACTGACAGGTTTTGGACTATCCCATCTCCTCATGGGGGATTCTTATGGTTTTGTTTTGTTTCAAAAAGCACTTAGTGAATGGCAGTTCCTCCGTCTCACTACCAAAAAAAGTGTGCAGCGAGCCGGGAGTTGGCCAGCATCTTTGTATAAATGCTGTTCAGAGAATGTTTTTCTAAAGAATACGAGCCTTTCTGAGAGTCCCCCATGAAGAGATGGACTAGTTCAAAACCTGTCGGTTCAGTCAGATTTCTACTACCTACTGCAAGTGACAGCAACATAGGAGAAAAGTCATTTATAGCTCATTTTACTCTGGAAGAAACATACAGTACTTCTTATTTGTATGTGTTTTCATGTATTTTAAATTTTACTATTTTTGAGATAGTGTTTCTTTAATAATCTTCTGCTGAGCTCTAAGCTAATCATCTCCAGTCTCTGCATACGGGCTGGTCACATATCTGTCACATGGTTTCCCAAAATCACATGACACAATTATTACAGGTCAGGCACAGATCAGTCACATGGCTTCCCAACATCACAGGATGCAACTATCACAGGTCAGACACAGATCAGTCACATGGCTTGTCAACAGAGAGAATATTTAACCTTTTAGCAGCCACATAAAGAAAAACTTTTTGGCTGCAGGGCCAAATTTTTTGTACTGCTGTAGAAGTGTGTCTTCAACAGCCTGGCAGGCTATGTGGGCTATGCAGAGCGGTGCAGGGAGCTTTCATAGTTACCTGTTCAGGACGTAGGAATGGTGTAATGTCTGCGCTGCCCGGAAGCTCCCTTCCACACTGATTAATACATGCTAAGTGTGAATTTAATTATGCTGCTGATGGTAAAATAATAAATATCTTCGCTTCCACACATCATACACTCCTCAAATTTTAGATCCCCCGAACGACCTATATGCCAAATTGCAGCCGCCGAGCCCCGCTGCTTCAGGAGATAGATTAGAGAAACCTATCTCAGGAACCAGTGGGGCTCAGGGGCTGCAATTTGGCATAGAGGTATTTCGGGGGGTCCCCTCCATACTCTGAAAATTTGGGGAGTGTAGGATGTGAGTAAGCGGAGATATTTAGTATTTTACCACCAGCAGCATAATGAAATAGGAACTGTGGCCGTCTCCTACTGCGCATGCGGGGCAGCGCAAATTAACAGGCAGCGTGATCAGACACAACACCGGCTTCCTCTCTTCATCCACTTGTGGCGCTGCATGCCCAGCATCCTCTTCTGACTTTCGATCACATGTTATTACATGTGATCGAGGCTCAGAGGATAATGTCAGTGGTACATCGATACCCAGCGACTTTGCCAGGAGTCGTGCGCAACTCCTCTTCTCCCTCGCTCGTATGCCGTCACCGTGAGCATTCTTCGCATGTGCGGTTCATTCTTTCAAGAACTGCGTGTGTGCAGAATGCTCACAGTGACGGGTGAGCAGAGGGGCCATCAGTGGAAGAATGGAGGGAGCCCAAAGGAGGCTGAAGGACCTCCCGGACTACGTGGGCATTTTTCTGTTCTGCTCAGGGTGCCTTTAAAGTGGACCCAAATTAAAAATACAAGATTTCAGAAATAAAATCTATTTTCTACATTATAATAATAAATAGCAGCCCTTTTTCAGCTGCATGATGACAAATATAAAATATTTTACATTTATTGGAGGAACCCCTCCCTTCCTTTCAAATTGCCGGGACAAAATCCGGCAAACTGGTGAAGTGGGTGGTGTCTGGCAATGGAGGAATTGCTAATGGCTGCCCCCAGTATAATCCTAGTTATGAAAAGAGAAGGGTGAAAAGCATGCACTGAAATGCTCATGGGCTTGAAGGAGTGTTTATTTATCTTTGTACGTGTCAGAGTGGTGCAACTAAATATTTTTAATTAAAAAAAATGTTTGGTTTGTGTCCGCTTTAAGGTTTGGTCCTGCATCCTCTATTCTGTATATAGTTTGTCATTTTTAGCTACTTAGCCTTGTGTGGTGTGTGGTGTGGCTTTTTGCTGCTGTATATATTGCACATTATTTTCAATAACACATTATTGCTAATAATTGCTGTCTAAACTCATGTATTTGCTCCACAAGGTGGTCACCAGCTCCACTATCAGTGAGATTTGTAACAACACCACACCGTATAATTAGCACACGCTGGGCAGGAAACCTCTGGACTATTCAGACATTTCTCACATCTGAGGCATCTATTTGTAGGTATTTTAATTACATCCAGGATTGCATTTATTTCTCGCCCACCCTCCAAAAAAACGGGCCTTAAACGGGCCATACACTTATAGATTGCCTCCTGATGTAGCCAAACGATCAATTCCTCTCTGATCGCAATCAGTTCCTACCACAAAAAGCACACTGATTTTTAATAGATCCAAGCAGGAAATCAATAAAAAAAATTAAATCAGACTGCAGCCATGTTCTGTTCCAAAAACATTTGTGTCCATTTAAGGAACCTCCAAATATGCCCTGAAAGCATTGAGTTGTGTTGCAATGTGCGGTTCCTCCCCTATGAAGCTGCCCATCACACATACAGTATGTAAATCTGTACAATAAGTTATCTGACAGAGAGATGTCACTGTTGGATTATACAGTATCTCCTCTGTACAGTTATGTATCTCTCCATACTGATCCCAGCAGAATCCCCCCATAATAACACCTCCCCCTTTACTTACCATCATACACTCCTGACACCCCCGGGATAAGCAGAATGAGGGGTACCATCTTCTCCCTCCTGGGGGATACGGAGACCCCCAAACACCAGCAGACCCCCCATAATAACCCCTCCCCCTCTACACACCACCATACACTCCTGACACCCCCAGGATAAGCAGGATGAGGGGGACCATCTTCTCCCTCCTGGGAGGATACGGAGACCCCCAAACACCAGCAGACCCCCCATAATAACCCCTCCCCCTCTACACACCACCATACACTCCTGACACCCCCAGGATAAGCAGGATGAGGGGGACCATCTTCTCCCTCCTGGGAGGATACTGACACCCCCAAACACCAGCAGAATCCCCCATAACTCCTCCCCTCTACTCACCACCATAGACTCCTGACACCCCCAGGATAAGCAGGATGAGGGGCATCTTCTCGCTCCTGGGGGGGATATTGAGATCCTCAAACACCAGCATAAACTTCAGCACTCAGGAACCATCACATAGTGAGTCATTAACTCTGTGTGAAGGAGGGCCAGGCTCTGTGCTGATTGCAGAAGCTCAGTTCTCTGTCTAATGAATAGATGGGTGGTCAGCAGTTTCTGTGCAGAAGGTTGGAGAAGCTAAGAGACATAAGACATAAATTGAAAGTGAAACCTGGATATGCCTCTGATAATAGTGTTGTTGTTATTGTTTATGTTGTTGTTATTAGTGTATCTGCAGATTCATGTTTGGTAGCAGTGTGCGGAGTGCAATAAAGAACAGACTGGGTAACATTAGTGCATATGCAACACTTAGAACAGTAAGGGCCCTTTTCCATTGATAAGTGATGCGAATGCGGCTACCTCGCTGCATCGCATCACTTCCTCATCTCCCGATGCAGAAGTATATGGAGGGGACAGCGGGTGGATGCAGCTGTGCGGGAATCTGCTGCATGATGCAGATTCTCTGATCGCTTCGCATGCAATGCACTCATTGGAAACTGTTCCACTGCCGTGCATTGGGATCAGGACGCCCGTGGTGCGATGCGTCTATACAGCTGCATCGCACCGCATTTAATGGAAACGGACCCTTAAACATTTAAGTATATAAATACATACTTAAAGGATACTTTAGAGATAAATATTTTTTAAAAAGAGGCCTACTGTGTGGAAAGTTGTGCAGAGGCTTACTGTACCTCCCGTGTCCAAGTGTCACCACCAAAGTGCCTCATTCTGTATTGCTGGTCGGCATGGACGGTGCCCTGCGACTGGGACATACTACGCTGCATGTCCACTTGGGTGACTTGCGTATGCATGTGCAATTACATCATATGGGGTCCCCAAGGACCTGAGAATGATCGGGGGCCTTATTAATGCTAGCTAAAACCAAATCTTACCAAAAAAAGCAAGGTGACCATCATCAGTGGGCAAACACGGCTATATTGCCTAGGGGTCTATTTCACTTTGATCTATCTCTGCCTCAACCCCACCAGCTCTGGCCAGGACCCAGGACTTCTAGTTTGCAGCTTTGTGGATAAGCGACTCTATACCACTGTGCAGGCAAAACCATACTTGTGCATGTGCAGAACTGCCGCGCTCATACACAGGCTCCCTCAGGGCAAAAGTGGGGTTGAGGAGGAGATAGGAAGCCTTTGGACAATCCAGAGGCTTTCCCCTACTGGGCTACGCAATATAAGCATATAATATAACCGTTGAAGCTCACCTTCCCCAACACTCTAGAGACAATAGAGATACACCTTATCAGCATTAGGCCATTCCCCGTCTAAGCTCCTGTGTAGCTCTCCCCAGGGGAGCAGACAGGTAGGCACCACAAAGAGCTGGTATCATGCTTGTACCTTATGTGGGGCAGTTGTGTGTTGTCTGTGGAAGGGAGAGCAGCTCCAGGATCTGTGGTGAGCCAGGAGAATCTCTCATGCGGCCAGGGACCAGAGAGGATTTGCTGAACTTAGTGTCCTGAGGCCCTGGACTGTGGACTGGTGTATTTCACCTGCATCTGGTCGTGTAGACTTATTGGATGCCAACTGGATGTTGGGACTAATGAGAAAGGCACCTATTGGGACTGTTGGGATCTTTCGTGCACCTCTTGGACTTCTGCTATTTGTGGAGCTACTTGGACTTTGGCACTGTCCCTTCCAGTCGGTCTGGACAAGACTGGAAGTCTGCCATCTGTATGGTTAGCCTGCCACACCGGTTCTGCCCTGTCTACCTTGTCTCGGCCTTGTCGGCCCATCCTGTCCTTTCCACACTGCAGGGATCACCTTTCTGGTCCTTCTGTCACAGGTGGTGGAGGGGGGGGGGCAACCCTGAAGGTTGTGACCTGGTGGTCACTAGTAGCAAAGCCCATTGATCCTTGTAGGACACTCTGGTGAAGACCAGCGGTCATGTAGACTCCATGCCCCAAGGAAGCATAATGTATATCACCAGAGCTTTGATCAACAGGACCCTGACACCAGTATGCCAGATCTTTATGTGACTAATTAGAGATGAGCGTAATGACCTAATTACGATTTCGCGAAATTTCGCGTAATTAGTGTAATTACGATTATGGCCGTAAGTACATAATCGTAATGAAGAAGGATTTCGCGAAATTTCGCGTAAGTGTAATTTTCACGTAATTTTCGCATTACAGTCGTATCATGCCGTAATTTCGCATTAAACGCTACCGTAATTTCGCGTTAAACCGTAACGCTCCGTATAATATAAAAAAGCCGCCGACTTTAAGGGTTAATAGCAAAGCCCCCTTAAATGCTAAGAGCCTCAAATTTGGAGAATATATTAAGGAGATCAGGAGGAATAAGAGGAAATTTTTTTTTTTCAAAAAGACCTTATAGTTTTTGAGAAAATCGATGTTAAAGTTTGAAAGGAAAAATGTAAACATTTAAAAACCTGCCGACTTTAACGGTTAATAGCAAAGCCTGCTTAAAGTTTAGGAACACCAAATTCCCAGGGTATATTAAGGGGATCAGTGGGAATAAGAGGAAAAAATTTTTTTTCAAAAAGACCTTATAGTTTTTGAGAAAATCGATTTTTAAGTTTCAAGGGCGAAAATGTCTTTTAAATGCGGAAAATGTCAGTTTTTTTTGCACAGGTAACAATAGTGTATTATTTTCATAGATTCCCCCAAGTGGGAAGAGTTTTACTTACTTCGTTCTGAGTGTGGGAAATATAAAAAAAAAACGACGTGGGGTCCCCCCTTCCAGACCTCTTTAACCCCTTGTCCCCCATGCAGGCTGAGATAGCCAGAATGCGGAGCACCGGCCGCGTGGGGCTCCGCACCCTGACTATACCAGCCCGCATGGTCCATGGATTGGGGGGTCTCGGAAGGGGAGGGGCAGCCAAGCTTTCCCCTCCCCCTCCGAGCCCTTGTCCAATCCAAGGACAAGGGGCTCTTCTCCACCTCCGATGGGCGGTGGAGGTGGAGGCCGCGATTTCCTGGGGGGGAGGTTCATGGTGGAATCTGGGAGTCCCCTTTAAAAAGGGGTCCCCCAGATGCCCACCCCCCCTCCCAGGAGAAATGAGTATAGAGGTACTTGTACCCCTTACCCATTTCCTTTAAGAGTTAAAGTAAATAAACACACAGACACTTAGAAAAAGTATTTTAATTGAACAAAAAACATAACCACGAAAAAAGTCCTTTAATATTCTTAATTAACCATTAATACTTACCTGTCCCTTTAAATAAATGATCCCTCGCAATATCCTCGGAAATGTTCTATCAGTTACAATGTAACAAAGTTATTACAATGTAACAACTTTGTTACATTGTAACTAAGCCGCACCCAACGTCACTCACCGCAGCCGCCGCCGCCGCCGCGTCTGTGCTGCAGGACCCGACAGAGCTCTGAGCTATAGCTCAGAGCTCTCTAAGCATCTTTGTATTTGGGCTCCAAGGAGCCCCATTGGTCCTTAGCAGACCAATGGGGTTCCTTTAAATCAGAAGGAACCCCATTGGTCTGCTAAGGACCAATGGGGCTCCTTGGAGCCCAAATACAAAGATGCTTAGAGAGCTCTGAGCTATAGCTCAGAGCTCTGTCGGGTCCTGCAGCACAGACGCGGCGGCGGCGGCGGCGGTGAGTGACGTCGGGTGCGGCGTAGTTACAATGTAACAAAGTTGTTACATTGTAATAACTTTGTTACATTGTAACTGATAGAACATTTCTGAGGATATTGCGAGGGATCATTTATTTAAAGGGACAGGTAAGTATTAATGGTTAATTAAGAATATTAAAGGACTTTTTTCGTGGTTATGTTTTTTGTTCAATTAAAATACTTTTTCTAAGTGTCTGTGTGTTTATTTACTTTAACTCTTAAAGGAAATGGGTAAGGGGTACAAGTACCTCTATACTCATTTCTCCTGGGAGGGGGGGGTGGGCATCTGGGGGACCCCTTTTTAAAGGGGACTCCCAGATTCCACCATGAACCTCCCCGCCAGGAAATCGCGGCCTCCACCTCCACCGCCCATCGGAGGTGGAGAAGAGCCCCTTGTCCTTGGATTGGACAAGGGCTCGGAGGGGGAGGGGAAAGCTTGGCTGCCCCTCCCCTTCCGAGACCCCCCAATCCATGGACCATGCGGGCTGGTATAGTCAGGGTACGGAGCCCCACGCGGCCGGTGCTCCGCATTCTGGCTATCCCAGCCTGCATGGGGGACAAGGGGTTAAAGAGGTCTGGAAGGGGGGACCCCACGTCGTTTTTTTTTTATATTTCCCACACTCAGAACGAAGTAAGTAAAACTCTTCCCACTTGGGGGAATCTATGAAAATAATACACTATTGTTACCTGTGCAAAAAAAACTGACATTTTCCGCATTTAAAAGACATTTTCGCCCTTGAAACTTAAAAATCGATTTTCTCAAAAACTATAAGGTCTTTTTGAAAAAAATTTTTTTCCTCTTATTCCCACTGATCCCCTTAATATACCCTGGGAATTTGGTGTTCCTAAACTTTAAGCAGGCTTTGCTATTAACCGTTAAAGTCGGCGGGTTTTTAAATGTTTACATTTTTCCTTTCAAACTTTAACATCGATTTTCTCAAAAACTATAAGGTCTTTTTGAAAAAAAAAATTTTCCTCTTATTCCTCCTGATCTCCTTAATATATTCTCCAAATTTGAGGCTCTTAGCATTTAAGGGGGCTTTGCTATTAACCCTTAAAGTCGGCAGCTTTTTTATATTGTACGGAGCGTTACGGTTTAACGCGAAATTACGGTAGCGTTTAATGCGAAATTACGGCATGAACGAAACGTGAAATTACGCGTTGAAAATTACGCTTACGGTATTTTCAATTACGATTTTAATGGCAATTACGCTACCGTAATTTCGCATCGTAATCGCAAATTTCGCATGCGTAATTTTAGTAATGCGAAATTACGAAAATTTCGGCTCAACTCTATGTGACTTCAATGGACTCTTGCTAGATTCTAGCTGAGATGGTCCTGTGTGGCCGTCTTGACTGAGAGTCATCTAGCGAGTGTACCTAGCTTTACTCCTTAGCTAAATTAGTTACTAATGGTCTAGTTTTGGGGCTTGCATGATCATGTTTTGAGTCATGTTTACATAGAAATATTGAAAATTCAAAAGGCTTCACAAACATTTTACAATGACCACTGTACATAAATATGCACTAGTCATTATTATTATTATTTGAATTTATAAAGCAACAACATATTACATAGCACTGGACAATAAATACATACAGTGATACAAAGAATGACAGATGTAACATGGTTATACAATATAGGACAAAGCTATAAAAGGCAAACAGGGTTCAAGATACGTGATCATTTGGGACTGGTTAGGTAGGCCCAGTAATACAAGTAGGAAGCTGTCATAGGAAAGAAGCACACAATCATGTAGAATACACCAGGGAAGGGAGGACCCTGCCAAAGGCTTACAATCTAAGGGGAGAGGAGATGGGCACACTAGGTAGGGCTGTAGAATAAGTATTCAATAGAGAGTTACTGTGTGATAGGGGTGGGTAGGCCATCTTGAAGAGGTGGGTTTTGAGGGCTTGCTTAATTATGTTAAAAGAAGGGGCAAGTCTGATGGGTGGTGGAAGAGAGTTCCAAAGAGTAGGGGCAGCTCTTGAGAAATCCTGCAGGCATGCATGGGAGTAGGAAATGCACGGGGCAGCAAGGCAAAGGTCATTGGAGGGCCAGAGGGGATGGTGGGTGTATACTTGTAAACAAGCTCCGAGATGTAGGAAGGGCAGGTTTTGTGCTCAGATTTAAAGAACAGGCATAGAATCTTGAAACTTACCATGAATCAGTTAGGGATCTTTCCATTTACCATTTCAAGATTACAATTAGGAAAGAAAAAAACAAACAAATAAAAATACATGACAGATTATCTTTAAATTACAAAGTATCATGAACACTAAAAAACTGATAAAAGGTGAATAGAACAAATTGAATCTGCAGAGAAAGAAAGTCCTGCCTCCTCTAATGAATTCTTTGCTCCTCCCACCTTATTCGCTGTGATGGAGATTCAGGCTTTCGTGTTGTTGAAGAGATTATTCTGTATCTGTAGCTGGAAAAGAAGATAATCTGGAGAAGTGTACCCTGTGATGATAATGCTGATTATTATCCAGTGAAGACCCCCCATACACAGCACAGAGATGCCATCGCACACTGCGCTTTCCCTCTAGAGAGGGGTCTGTGCACAGCAAGGGGGATGCTAAAAAGATCTGGGGCCCTTTTGGGCACCCTTGCGGCACACATGGTGCACCAAACAAAAAAAATGGGTGTGGCTATGCCCCAGAATGTGTGTGTGTGATCATGAGTCATCTAAAAATATCTGGGGCCCTTTTGGGCACCCTTGCGGCACACATAGTGCACCAAACAAAAAAATGGGCGTGGCTATGCCCCAGAATGTGTGTGTGATCATGAGTGGAGCCAAATGTACATGAGCTTAGCAGCGGTGTAAATAGGCCTGCCCAACAAAATATTGGATAAAGTCCCCTCTCAATAATACAAAAAGAAAACAAAAACAAGTATTCAGCCTATCACATAAGTAGGCAGTGCCCCTTAAACATAACTAGGTAGAGTTACCTGGCTTGGTTGCTGTGATGTTCTGTGCTGGCTGGCCTGGCTTTTGTGCTGTGCTGGCTGGCTGGCCTGCCTTCTGTGCTATGCTGGTTGGCCTGGCTGTGGTTCACTGGTCTGATCCTGGGCTAGCAGTCCCCTCATATTATTCCCTGATTGACTATTAGTCCGCCAATTGCCACCCTAGTATTCCCTGGTCATTTAGTAATGCCCCATAACATTCCCCGATCATCTAGTGGCCCCCAATAATATTGTCTTTTCATCTAGTGGTCCCCATAACACCCAATAGTATTGCCAGCCATCTAGTGGACCCCCATCCCCCTCATTAGTATTCCCTGGCCCTCTCCTATGCTCCCCTGGGCCCGGTGCGTTAACAAAATACCCTACATTTTCAATGTATCATATAGTGGGTGCCGGTGGTACCAAACCTCTCCCAGAATCCATCATAGCGGAACTACAGCTCCCAGCATGCCTGCATTGTCGCACCAAAGCTCCTAGCATGCCCCTCATTGAGCTACTGCAACACCCAGCATGCCACCATGGGGGAACCACAGCTCCCAGCATACTCCCATAGAGGCACCACAGCTCTATGGGGTTATGGTGGGAACTGTGGTGGCTCTATGGTGACATGCTTGGAGCTGTGTTGCATCGATGCGGGGCATGCTGGGAGCTGGATCAGCCAAGTGGCCTGGTGCACAGAGCTGATAATGGGGGCTTCTGGGGTATTTTTAGTTCTATAATGTAAATGTAAGATATAAATCAGATGTTACCCTCTCTGCAAGAACAGATGTATATTGCACACTGACACAGGGACAGCGTGAAAATGGATACTTACTGCTGGTGCTATCGTAGGCATCTTTTCTTCCTGTAATAAGTAACAGTGGAATTAGGAATACAAACAGGAAATACAATCTTGTCATAGACCTAATGAAACACTAGAACTATTTGTAATATTTTCAGTGTGATAGTTTATGAACAGCAGCCCTGCTTGCCTTTCCCATGGAAGACCTGTGTACTTGAAGCAGGTTACTAGGAGGTGGTAATAGGGTAGAATGTGTGACAGACAGAGGGAACAGCCAAGTGTTTGTAAATGCCATGCAAAACAGGTGGCTTTTCAGTTCAGACTTAAATGTTTCCAGATGGAAATGTCCTGATTGGGTGTGGCAAGTAGTTCCAAAGTGTTGGGGCAGCATGACAGACGGCTCTATCGCCAAAGGTTTTGAGGTGGACTCTGGGGTTGACCAAGTTATTAGATCCTTTTGATCTTAAATTGTGGGAGGTGAGATGCCGTTGCAACTAAACCTTCAGGTATCCGGGACCTACACTGTGTAAAGATTTGAATACTAATAGGCTAGTCTTGAAGAGGAATCTCCATTTCTTGGGGAGCCAGCAGAGTGAATGAAGTATTGGGTTATGCCAGTGCCATAATGATGTCCACCAGCACCAAACCAATTTATCAATTATAAGCTGGTTAGAGCTATGGTCGAAACCTATATACTGCTGGAAAATGTCATCTGAGAACAGAATTCCTTCAAGCCTTGCAGCAGCATTTTGTACTAATTGTTGGGGGTGCAGATGCATACAATGGCTTGCAAAAGTATTCAGCCCCCTTGAAGTTTTCCACATTTTGTCACATTACTGCCACAAACATGAATCAATTTTATTGGAATTCCATGTGAAAGACCAATACAAAGTGGTGTACACGTGAGAAGTGGAACGAAAATCATACATTATTCCAAACATGTTTTACAAATAAATAACTGCAAAGTGGGGTGTGCGTAATTATTTAGCCCCCTGAGTCAATACTTTGTAGAACCACCTTTTGCTGCAATTACAGCTGTCAGTCTTTTAGGGTATGTCTCTACCAGCTTTGCACATCTAGAGACTGAAATCCTTGCCCATTCTTCTTTGCAAAACCGCTCCAGCTCAGTCAGATTAGATGGACAGCTGTAACGATCGGTGTAACACAGAGAGGATCTGATTACCGGTGATCTGCAGTATCACCGAGAATGCAGATATATACCAGATTATTGATGATGTGCAGTATCACCGATAATCAGATATATCTCTAACCTCTGGACACCTGAGTGATAAGAGTGTATTGGTGCAACCGTAATACTTTGAGGACCGCACCTGGAAGACAGGTGCAAGAGCAGATAGGAATACTGCTCGCAACTGGTTCCTTCCGTAGTCTGAACTCTCCACGGGGAGGAGTCAGACAGAGAGAGGGAAGGACAGAACGTGAGTGACACCAATGGAGAAGTGTCACTGACAGATCTGTGAACTATCTCCTAACAGGAGAGATAGTTCTCGAGGTCGGACAAGCCAGGTCGTTAACACACGGACAGATAAAGTACAGAGACAGGAGGCAGATGCAGAATCCAGAGACTAGCCGAGTTTTGGCAACAGAGTATCAGAATGACAAAGGTACAAAATCAGAGATCAGAAGAATGGTCAGGAAAGCAGAAGGTCATAACAAATAATCAACAATGCCTAAGCTAAGATGTGAGTTCCTTGGCCGTCAACACCTTGGAAACTGATCTAGAATATAATACAGATAGTAACAGACTTCCTAGACTAGGGTGTGAGATCCTTGGCCATCAACACCTTGGAAACTGGTCTAATAAACACAGATACTGACAAGGTCTGAGTGCTACCACGTAGTGATCGCAACGCCAGACACCAGAGGAATGGCCAGCACCCAGTATATATACACCAGCGCTTCCCAGCGCCTCCCCTAAGTGCTGGACCAATGAGAACAGAAGGATTTGTCAGCTGACCGGCCTGGTCAGCTGACTCTCCTCTGAGTGTCATATAAGCTCTGCCTTTCAGCGCGCGCGCACGTCCTTCTGAACCTGTGTGGACTACCAGTCCCAGCCACACCAGACATGTTTTGCAATGTGTCAGCCTGTTCGAGCGCGGGGCCAGCCGCACCGCCAACCGAGCATGCAGCGGTCTCCCCGCGCTCAGTCACTGTGTCAGTAGTAGGCCTATGCGTACCGACTGCCGCGTCGGATGCGGATTCCGCCGCTGAGCATGCGGCAGTTTCTCCGCGTTCCGCCCCGCTAGTGGACGCGTGCCTAAACACTCCAGATGCCACGCTAAACGCGGAATCAGCCTCCTCACTCTGAACACTTGCGGCGGCTCTTCCGCGTTTTCTCACAACAGCGTTTGTGAACAGCAGTTTTCAGATCTTGCCACAGATTTTCGATTGGATTTAGATCTGGAGTTTGACTGGGCCATTCTAACACATAGATATGTTTTGTTTTAAACCATTTCATTGTTGCCCTGGCTTTACGTTTAGGGTCATTGTCCTGCTGGAAGGTGAACCTCTGCCCCAGTCTCAAGTCTTTTGCAGTCTCCAAGAGGTTTTCTTCCAAGTTTGCTCTGTATTTGGCTCCATCCATCTTCCCATCAACTCTGACTAGCTTCCCTGTCCCTGCTGAAGAGAAGCACCCCCAGAGCATGAAGCTGCCACCACCATATTTGACAGCGGGGATGGTGTGTTCAGAGTGCTGTGCAGTGTTAGTTTTCTGCCACACATAGCGTTTTGCATTTTGGCCAAAAAGTTCCATTTTGGTCTCATCTGACCAGAGCACCTTCTTCCACATGGTTGCTGTGTCCCCCACATGGCTTGTGACAAACTGCAAATGGGACTTCTTATGCTTTTCTGTTAACAATGCCTTTCTTCTTGCCACTCTTCCATAAAGGCCAACTTTGTGCAGTGCATGACTAATAGTTGTCCTATGGACAGATTCCCCCACCTGAGCTGTAGATCTCTGCAGCTCGTCCAGAGTCTCCATGGGCCTCTTGACTGCATTTGTGATCAGCCCTCACCTTGTTCGGCCTGTGAGTTTAGGTGGACGGCCTTGTCTTGGTAGGTTTACAGTTGTGCCATACGCCTTCCATTTCTGAATGATCATTTGAACAGTGCTCCGTGGAATGTTCAAGACTTTGGAAATCTTTTTGTGGCCTAAGCCTGCTTTAAATTTCTCAATAACTTTATCCCTGACCTGTCTGGTGTGTTCTTTGGCCTTCATGGTGTTGTTGCTCCCAATATTCTCTTAGACAACCTCTGAGGTTGTCACAGAGCAGCTGTATTTGTACTGACATAAGATTACACACAAGTGCACTCTATTTAGTCATTAGCACTCATCAGGCAATGTCTATGGGCAACTGACGGCACTCAGACCAAAAGGGGCTGAATAATTACGCACACCCCACTTTGCAGTTATTGATTTGTAAAAAAAATGTTTGGAATCATGTATGATTTTCGTTCCACTTCTCACCTGTACACCACTTTGTATTGGTCTTTCACGTGGAATTCCAATAAAATTGATTCATGTTTGTGACAGTAATGTGACAAAATGTGGAAAACTTCAAGGGGGCCGAATACTTTTGCAAGTCACTGTATTTATTTGGAAGGCCTGCATAAAAGGCATTGCAATAGTCCAGCTGTGCTCTTGTTTGGCGGCATACTAAACAAAGGCTTGCCTCCCACTTCCTGCTCGGCTGCCAGAAATTTGGCGATTACTGTTTGCTACTGAGTACTGATTGGCCCCAATGATGGAGCCGTGGCTGGTGAGCATCCTGTGTCTATCTGATAGGTGATTGGTTGTGAAGCAAGGAAGAGACGGGCAAGCCAGCTGGAACAGGTAAACATTTCAGTTAGACAGTGTAGCTGGTGGGGCAGCAGGTGTAAGGGCCCGTTTCCACTAGAAGCGGTGCAATGCTGCTACATAGCCGCATCGCACCGCGGCTGTCCTGAAACACATGCACAGCAATGGAACAGTTTCCGTTGCATGCATGTTGTGAGGAGCAATCCGAGAATCTGCATCTGCGTCCCATCTGCTCAATTCACTTTCGCATCAGGAGATACGGCAGTGACGCGGCCAGCAGCGGAAGTGATGCAATGCGGCTAGGTAGCCACTTATGAATGGAAACGGTCCCTAAGGCTCGGCCCACACTAGGTACGGTTGCAGAACACAATCCGTGGTACAGGCTCCGCAAACAGATCCGTGCTGCCCTTGGCAGCATACATTTCAGATCACCAGCCCTGGATGTGGGGGGTAGGAGGGCGAACTGGAGGGGGTAGCAGGCAGGAAGGGGGGCAGCGGGCACTGCAGCAGGAAGGGAGGGTCACCCCCCCCCCTCCCTCACCCGGGTCCCCGCTCCCCCTCCAGTTATTTGTGCAAATGTAATTGTAATGCAGCGAACGGGGAAGCAATTACCTTCCTTTCTTGCATTCCACTGCTCGCCACATGACTTCCTGCAATGCCGCCCTCTATACTTCAGTGGGTGGCATTGCAAGAAATCACGCGGCAAGCAGAGAAAGGAAGGAAGAAAAGTAATTACTTCCCCGCTCGTTGCATTACAATTACATTTGCGCAAATAGCTGACACCCTCCTTCCCATTGCCGTGTCCACTGCCCCCTATCCTGGCTGCTACCTCTCCAGGATACCTGGGGACAGCTATGTGGGGTGAAGTAGAGGGGAGGAGAAGGCAGTCGGCAATACGGATCTCCCTCCGTTTTTGCGTGCAAAGTTGCCAGTGTAGAGGGAGATCTGTTTTTTCTATTGCCTTTCATTAGGTATCCGTGTATCCGCGGTGTATCTGCGGTTCGTGAAGTTCCGACAAATCCGGACTCTCCGCTCAGTTTTTCAACACTGAGTCCGGGAGTCCGTTTTTTTAAAACGAGTGAAGACAGCCGCTATTTTTAACATTGCTATCCGTGGCTCTGTTTTTAGTATGGGCTAAAAAACGGAGCCACGGATACGGTTTCCAAGCAAGTGTGAACCGGCCCTTAGTGTGTCTGGGCAGTGTAGCATAAACAGAGACAGCCTGTGGGGGAGAAGGTCCAAAAAATGACCCTGCACCATGGAGGCACCAGGCTTAGTATCTATTTCTTTCCCTGATTTTTGTCCTCCTAGATGTGTCTTATGGTCAGGAGCATCTTAAGGTCCGAAAAATACGGTAATTCTCGATCAATCAGCATGCCGAAGCTGCACACTGAGCTATTCATGTCTGAAGTCCATATTCTTAGTGGTGCTGACTGAGACTGGAGTTAAGTGCTGACCTTCAAAGACAAGAATTCTGGTCGCCTGTGTTGCACTGCAATTTACAATGTTGTGTAGCCCCCAAGCTGTTCACTTTACTAAGGTTATGTAGGTGCGTACCAATAGTCATCATGGGGGATACACACGATAGTTAGTCTTTGGCCAAGGCAGCCAGTCAAGCTGCCTCTGTCAAGAACCTAGCATGTGTACAGCAACCCCAATCATCCCTGATGTATCCCTGAGAGATTTGGAGTGCCAGATCAACTTTGCTGAGCGAAGGATGAACCCACTATTCTCCTCCTCACCTCTCCCCCTCCATCTTGTGCCATCTCTACTCCCCACTCCTTAGCAACACAACAGCTTGTAGGCCATTGAAGCGTGTGTACAGCACTCAGCCTGAACTGCATCCAAGTCATCAAGTCCCGAACCCCGTGGGCAACAAAAATTGCGCGTGTGTGCACACCTTTAATCTTGTACCACGTGACTCCACCGATAACTGCAGCGACTACAAGCAGACAGCAGATGGCAGCAGCGGCAATCACAGCAGGGGGACGACCATTGTCAGGTTCTGGGAGAGAAACACAAAGGAAATATGAGATGTGATACAGTATTTAGGGATGATCCATGAGATGCAAATATTTCCAGGTTCATGCAGATTTATGTGAATTTGTATGCAAATATATGCAGCTTGAAAACGGAATGATCAATTTAAACTGGGGATTTGATTGTTCCATTTTCAAGCTGCATATATTTGCATTAATCCGAGTTACCATATAACAAGCACTATGTAAATAGCACTTCAGCACTGTCCTTTATCCCACAGCCTTATTAGGCGGCAGGTTGTGCTCTGACGTTTGCTTGTACGGGTCCTTTGCAACACTAGCATAGACCCAGTACACCTGGCACCACTGCGGTCTATTGAATTCAAGGCACCATCCTCTAGTGGAATAGCTACACCACACTGTGTTGCACACAGCGGTGGGGGATAAGCGAAGACCTCCACTGTCATCCAATCGATTTATATATATCGCTAGATGGCATCTTGAATAGGTGTAACCTAATTGTGTACACCTACCAATCAACTATACAGTTTTTATCAATGAGTTACTAACTCTGTTTATATACCTATAGGGTTTGTCCTGTCGGACTGAGTGTTCAACTATTTTGTTTCCCTGGTATACCTCTCGGAAAGTGCATGCAATTAATCTGCATGAACTCAGAAATATTTGTATGTCATTGATCATCCCTAGTTACTGATCTGTGATGAGATCAGTACAAGATACTCTATAGAAGAAAATGTCTAATTGTGTATTTGTAGCATTGACTTGTACCAGGATTTCTTATACAGTATACGTTTTGGTTGGCCAGAGCTACCTCCCAGTCTGAGCTTAGACTATGTTCACCCGAATACTGTCACCCAAAATTAGGGGTGTAACTAGAAATCACTGGGCCCCCCTGCAAAACTTTGGATGCCCCCCCAGCTATTGTTGCTGGAGGGAGGGGCGCCGATGGTAGGGCCCCCACCCCACTGCTGTCACTCCCCCTTCCTGTGCTGCACCCCCTTCTTCCTTTAACAATGGTTCCAGAGGGCCCCAAAGCCAGGGACCCCCCCAGGCTTCCCCCCTAAGGGGCCCCCAGTGGCTGCATCCCTTGCAGGGGCTATTGTTACGCCCCTGCCCAAAATGATTGTAATTGGTCATTTTGGGTGACAACTCAGGATTAATAGGGCTAGATGATGAAAGGCTGATATGTTATGCACCATACCACATGGCACTGATGAGAGTCAAGATACTACTGCAGTGATGCAACAACTCAGCTCTGTATAGCCCAGGGACTGTATCACAACACACTCCATGATATGATTTCTGGATCCTCACTGGGTTTTGGTGAAAATTACTTTTTTTGGTGGTTGCTCAGAGGTGAGGGAGGAGAGTGAGAGATTCTGTATTGAGTAGTACTAGTAAGTGACAGTCAGGAATATGTACTTGACCATCCATGTGAAAATGATCATTTTCACACAAATACCGAAGAACTATTGCTAAGTCAAAAGATCATTATTTCACAACTGTAATGTATATTGTATAAAGGCAGACATTTACAATAAGCTATTGTCCAAATCATGTCACTCACCCCATGGGACAGTGAGGGGCTCCTGCAGGCTGCTGTGCTCCACATGGCAGGAGTAAGTGTCGCCCTCCCTTGTTGGCACTTCCACGCTGACTCTGGTCTGATAGGTGCCGTCAGGATGGGGGAGGATGGGACTGGCTTCATCTGAAGGAATATGGTCCTCTCCATTCCTCACCCACTTCACATCCACAGCTCGGGGGTGAAACCCGTACGCCAGACACTGAAGTCTTGTCACCCCGTCTGGCTGCTGACGGCCCCACACCTTCACTTCTGGCCGCACTGACAGGAGAGAGAACACAGTGAGGGTCTGCTGGGGGTACAGAAGGGGGCGCTGTGTGTGCTCTGCACTGACAGGAGAGATAACACAGTGAGGGGCTGCTGGGGGCACAGAAGGGGGAGCTGTGTGTGCTCTGCACTGACAGGAGAGAGAACACAGTGAGGGGCTGCTGGGGGCACAGAAGGGGGTGCTGTGTGTGCTCTGCACTGACAGGAGAGAGAACACAGTGAGGGGCTGCTGGGGGCACAGAAGGGGGCGCTGTGTGTGCTCTGCACTGACAGGAGAGAGATTACAGTGAGGAGCTGATGGGAGAACAGAAGGGGGCGCTGTGTGTGCTCTGCACTGACAGGAGAGAGAACACAGTGAGGGAATGCTGGGGGCACAGAAGGGGGCGCTGTGTGTGCTCTGCACTGACAGGAGAGAGAACACAGTGAGGGGCTGCTGGGGGCACAGAAGGGGGGCTGTGTGTGCTCTGCACTGACAGGAGAGAGAACACAGTGAGGGGCTGCTGGGGACACAGAAGGGGGCGCTGTGTGTGCTCTGCACTGACAGGAGAGAGAACACAGTAAGGGGCTGCTGGGGGTACAGAAGGGGGCGCTGTGTGTGCTCTGCACTGACAGGAGAGAGAACACAGTGAGGGAATGCTGGGGGCACAGAAGGGGGCGCTGTGTGTGCTCTGCACTGACAGGAGAGAGAACACAGTGAGGATCTGCTGGGGACACAGAAGGGGGCACTGTGTGTGCTCTGCACTGACAGGAGAGAGAACACAGTGAGGATCTGCTGGGGACACAGAAGGGGGCGCTGTGTGTGCTCTGCACTGACAGGAGAGAGAACACAGTGAGGGGCTGCTGGGGGAACAGAAGGGGGTGCTGTGTGTGCTCTGCACTGACAGGAGAGAGAACACAGTAAGGGGCTGCTGGGGGTACAGAAGGGGGCGCTGTGTGTGCTCTGCACTGACAGGAGAGAGAACACAGTGAGGGTCTGCTGGGGGTACAGAAGGGGGCGCTGTGTGTGCTCTGCACTGACAGGAGAGATAACACAGTGAGGGGCTGCTGGGGGCACAGAAGGGGGCGCTGTGTGTGCTCTGCACTGACAGGAGAGAGAACACAGTGAGGGGCTGCTGGGGGTACAGAAGGGGGCGCTGTGTGTGCTCTGCACTGACAGGAGAGAGAACACAGTGAGGGGCTGCTGGGGGCACAGAAGGGGGCGCTGTGTGTGCTCTGCACTGACAGGAGAGAGAACACAGTGAGGGGCTGCTGGGGGAACAGAAGGGGGTGCTGTGTGTGCTCTGCACTGACAGGAGAGAGAACACAGTGAGGGGCTGCTGGGGACACAGAAGGGGGCGCTGTTTGTGCTCTGCACTGACAGGAGAGAGAACACAGTAAGGGGCTGCTGGGGGTACAGAAGGGGGCGCTGTGTGTGCTCTGCACTGACAGGAGAGAGAACACAGTGAGGGTCTGCTGGGGGCACAAAAGGGGGCGCTGTGTGTGCTCTGCACTGACAGGAGAGAGAACACAGTGAGGGTCTGCTGGGGGCACAGAAGGGGCGCTGTGTGTGCTCTGCACTGACAGGAGAGAGAACACAGTGAGGAGCTGCTGGGGGCACAGAAGGGGGCGCTGTGTGTGCTCTGCACTGACAGGAGAGAGAGAACACAGTGAGGGGCTGCTGGGGGAACAGAAGGGGGCGCTGTGTGTGCTCTGCACTGACAGGAGAGAGAACACAGTGAGGGGCTGCTGGGGGAACAGAAGGGGGTGCTGTGTGTGCTCTGCACTGACAGGAGAGAGAACACAGTGAGGGTCTGCTGGGGGCACAAAAGGGGGCGCTGTGTGTGCTCTGCACTGACAGGAGAGAGAACACAGTGAGGGTCTGCTGGGGGCACAGAAGGGGCGCTGTGTGTGCTCTGCACTGACGGGAGAGAGAACACAGTGAGGGGCTGCTGGGGGAACAGAAGGGGGCGCTGTGTGTGCTCTGCACTGAAAGGAGAGAGAACACAGTGAGGGGCTGCTGGGGGCACAGAAGGGGGCGCTGTGTGTGCTCTGCACTGACAGGAGAGAGAACACAGTGAGGGACTGCTGGAGGAACAGAAGGAGGCACTGTGTGTGCTCCACACTGACAGGAGAGAGAACACAGTGAGGATCTGCTGGGGACAGAGAAGAGGGCGCTGTGTGTGCTCTGCACTGACAGGAGAGAGAACACAGTGAGGGGCTGCTGGGGGAACAGAAGAGGGCGCTGTGTGTGCTCTGCACTGACAGGAGAGAGAACACAGTGAGGGGCTGCTGGGGGCAGAGAAGGGGGCTCTGTGTGTGCTCTGCACTGACGGGAGAGAGAACACAGTGAGGGGCTGCTGGGGGCACAGAAGGGGGTGCTGTGAGTGCTCTGCACTGACAGGAGAGAGAACACAGTGAGGGGCTGCTGGGGGCACAGAAGGGGGTGCTGTGAGTGCTCTGCACTGACAGGAGAGAGAACACAGTGAGGGTCTGCTGGGGGAACAGAAGGGGGCGCTGTGTGTGCTCTGCACTGACAGGAGAGAGAACACAGTGAGGGCTGCTGGGGGAACAGAAGGGGGCGCTGTGTGTGCTCTGCACTGACAGGAGAGAGAACACAGTGAGGGCTGCTGGGGGAACAGAAGGGGGCGCTGTGTGTGCTCTGCACTGACAGGAGAGAGAACACAGTGAGGGTCCGCTGGGGACACAGAAGGGGGCGCTGTGTGTGCTCTGCACTGACAGGAGAGAGAACACAGTGAGGGTCTGCTGGGGGAACAGAAGGGGGCGCTGTGTGTGCTCTGCACTGACAGGAGAGAGAACACAGTGAGGGTCCGCTGGGGACACAGAAGGGGGCGCTGTGTGTGCTCTGCACTGACTAACTACAGAATGTGACTTCATCTGGTGGTATCAGGGAGACCAGGACACTCCTAGACTATCAGGAAGTGGAAGTCACAAGTTACAAAATTCGAGAAAATAGAAAAAAATCTGTCACTTGCCATATAACAGCATACTGGACTCTGAGCCTCCAATGTTAGCCATTCTCTACACACTACAGCTCTGACTCTGACTTACTGCAGATTCAATTGTAGTGAAATGAAATAATTCACACAGCTATAGGGTACGACAATGATGTTGCTGCTCAGAGGGGACTACACTGGGGGAACTATAGAGAAAGGTTTGTATACAGTAGATTGGAGCTCCTCTGTGGATACCCATTTGAACACCCTCCATCACCCCCTCAGGGGTAAGCAGGAGGGGCCACTTCATCAGAGGTCAGTAGGAGGAGTCACCCATTCGTCATAATGTTACCTGTCCACACAGGATTCTGGCTGTAGCATTATGGCTGCAGTGAAACTATGTGCATATGTGTATAGGCTGTTCTCTCCTGTGCCCTTTTAATTGTATAGGTCAGCATGCATGTGTGTACATGTTACAGGTTGAGTATTTTAACCTTCGGACTAAAAATCTACTCATCAGAACTGAAAAGACTTGTGGTGTTTAACAGTTTCACAGCATCAGAACGGTTTCCTTACCAAAGCATCATTTGTAGCTGCATTTTTAGCTAAGCTCCGCCCCATCAAAGAAATCTGCCCGGGCGGTTTTTCCCAGATGCTGTGCAAAGCATGATGGGATTTCCTATGTTGTTATTTACGTTGCCTAGCAACTGGAAGGGGTGATCAGCACACAGGACAGTTGGAACTGTGTCTCATGCTCCCTGTCACCTCCTTTCAACCAAAAACATGGCTGCCATCATGAAATCAAACATTTGCCTGTTCATTTAAAACAGGGTGGGTAAGAGATTATATTACCTATCTATTTTAATTAACATAACTAATGTAACTTAATGACAGTATGTTTGTTTAGGCTGGAGTTCCTCTTTAAGGACCAGGGGGATTATTGGCTGATCTGTGCTGCGTGGACTCTCCAGCCCGCAGCACAGATCAGGATAGAGCCAGGGCGACCAGACTTCCCCCCTTTTTTCCCCACTAGGGGGATGTCCTGCTGGGGGGGGTCTGATCGCCGCCGTCTATTTTGCTTTAGCGGGGGGGGGGGGGGGGGGATGGCTCCTCAAAGCCCCCCTTCGCAGCGATTTTTCACCTTCCTCTCTTTCCCTCCCTCCCCTCCTTCCCATGGGTGGTGCAGGACGGCGATCCGTCCTGCATCGCCTCTGATAGGCTTCAGCCTATCAGATGCCGGCGATCCCCGGCCAATCAGAGGCCGGGAATCCACTGGGGCCCGCTCGGGGCCGTTTTGTGGGAGCTGGAGGGGTGACAGCATGAGGGGAAAGCCTTGGCCACAGTCGGCGGGGAGAGGGGAAGTTCCCCCCCTCTCCCTCACCTCGGGGCTCTCCCCTCTGCGCCCCCCCACAATGGTAAACTTATAGTGTTGGCAGCGGGCAGCGGCGAGCAGATACATACCCTCCTTGCGTTCTACCGCATAATCTCCGCTCTGGCGTCTGACGTCACTTCCAGAAGTGACGTCAGACGCCAGAGCGAAGATTATGCGGTGGAACGCAAGGAGGGTATGTATCTGCCCGCTACCCACACTATAACTTTAGCTGGAGGGGAGCGCAGAGGGGAGAGCCCCGAGGTGAGGGAGAGGGGGGAACTTCCTCTCTCCCCGCCGACTGTGGCCAAGGCTTTCCCCTCATGCTGCCATCCCTCCAGCCCCCACAAAATGGCCCTGAGCGGGCCCCAGGGAGAGGGGGGGGCCCGCTCTGAAATTTTGCAGGGGGGCCCGTTGGGGCCTAGTTACACCCCTGCGGGGATCGCCAATCTCCTTTACGGCGCTGCTACGCAGCAGCGCCGTGCGATGTAAACTCCGTGGATTTCTTCCCCACGTGTTTACATTTAGCCTTCGAGCTGCGATCAGAGGCTCGCAGGCTGTTCATGGAGACACCCTCCGTGAACTGACATGGAACGGCCGCTCGAACAAGCGGCCGTTTCCATGTAATTCCACTTACGACCTGCCGCGGCCTATCGGCGTTAGGCGGTGGTTAAGTGGATAACACCTGCTTTGTAAGCACCTAGTATCACAGCTGACAAACCCAACCAACAGACTTCCCTTTACACTTATACACATCAGTAAAAATCCCTCTTTATGAAGACTCAAAGATCTCTGCTAATTTAAAGAAAAAAAAAGTTAGAGCTTAAAATAAATCAAAATAAATATACCATACTAACCTTTTACAGCCATAAATACTGGGGATTCAAATACAGTATACACAACTGTAGCAGACCTTGGTTTTAGCAAAATCTAAGGTGACCTATTAGGTGTCATGAGTGACATGTGTAACTGACAGAGATCCCCTTTGCCCTAGAAATATCAGACAAGAGACTAGAATTTTCCCATAGAAGATCTAATGAGATCTTTGTTCTTCCCCCCAAATGTCAAGGCTTAACCACTTCCTGACCGCCTAACGCAGAATGGCGGTGGGACAGCGGCTCTCTCGTTCCTCCGCAATGCATAAATGTGTCATCTCATGAGGAAAGAGATTTGACGGAAGTGTTGCGCTCACACGAGCTCTTGCTCCTGTCAGTTTATGCAGCAGGCCCCAGCGATCAGCTTGCCAGCCAATGATAAGAGCTAGCAGGCTGTTTTTTTTTTTTTTTTTTAGGTAATTATGTACTTAGCATTTATATGGCGCAGACATCTTATGCAGCACTGTACAGAGTGTAGTCTTGTCATTTAACTGTCCCTCAGAGTGGCTCACAATCTAATCCCTATCATAGTCATATGTCTATGTATGTAAAGTGTAGTGTTATTATGGTAGTCTAGGGCCAATTTAGGGGGAAGCCAATTAAATTATCTGTATGTTTGTTTTTTTTGATAAAATTTAGGTCTTTTTTGATTAATATAAAAAAAAAGACAAATAGCTGCAGCAATCAAAAACCACTAAAAGAAAGCTCTATTTATGAGAAAAGGAGGTAAAATTAATTTGGGTGCTAAGTTATATGACCAAGCAATATACCGTTAAATTTGTGACATGCCGTATTTATGTGGGAGAAACAAGTCAACCACTGCGTGATCGCATGACACACCACAGATCCACTATTAACAGCAGGAAAAAGGATATTACAAAATATACTGATCTCCCAATACCAACACACTTTTGTTTACCTGGACACAGTTTAAGCGATTTTCACGTCACTGTATTAATGGGTGGCTTCAAATCGGGAAACATGAGACTAACACAAGAAACAAAGTTTATACATTGGTTCAAAACTGTAGAAGATGGTTTAAACAAGGACTCTAACTTCTTGTGCTGGTACGATGGGTTTTAAATGCCACAATTCTTTTAATTTTAATTTTTCTATCTTTTCATTCATTTTTGTGCCATATGCTGGGTAAGATGGAATTCACTGTCACTATTCATATTATTTGCTTTCATGTGCTGGCTTAAATGCCAGAATTCTCTTAAGCTTAGAATTAATGGTGCATGTAACCAGCCCAGTTACAATTTGAACTCGGAATTTACGATGTCTCCCCATCACCAGAGTCTGCTTCATGTCATGTTGAGGATTCTATTGATCTTATCAATTTAGCCAGGATGCCTGGGAAAGCCTCCTCAGTAACAGTTGAGACATCTAATTACATTTATGTTTGCTAAAGAATGTTTCTCCTCTGTATGTCAGTCTATATAAGCTGTGTTTTTCAGTTTTGGTCAGGAACCAGTCCAACGAAAGCTTTTTTATAAGTCGAAAGCTCACTATTTATCCATCTCTAAGTTAGCCAATAAATGGTATCATCCTGATTCAAAAATTCTTGCTTTTACTCATGGCTAACATGGTACAACACTCTACTGCTTCTACCGTATTGTAAAGAATGGCCTGATCACTAGGGGGGTATAAACCTTTTGGGGCTCAAGAGGTTAAAAATTAAAACACAATTCATCCTAATGCCATGCAATCATAAATAACAGAAACACATGAGCTTCCAAGGGTTTCAACATGCATATATGGTATTGGACATATGTCAATACAGACTTTGATACACTTGTAGCAGACCTGGGTTTCAGTGATAGGCCTGGTTGTCAGTATAGGCCTTCTTTCACTGAGAAGGCTTAGAGATCAGCTCATGCCTATTTTTAGACCTAATTAAAGATATATATTTTTTTCAGCTTGGTATAACTTTGTTTGCAGTTTGTATCCTGATTGGAATTAGACCAATTAAAATAATCTTCACATTTCTGACCCTTTCTTTTCTTCTCCCTGTATTTCGGATGTGCATGGAGGACAAGCCCTTTAGTTGACCTGATTCCTCTTGCCATTTCTCTCAGGTCCTTTGCTGTGGATAGACGGCTTGGGACCTTACAAAACCTATTAAAATGTTTATCTATATCCATGGAAACAAAGGACAAAGCATTGTGAACCATAGTTGGCTAACCACTGTTAAATGATCCAGGTTTGACCTGATGTCAGAGAACCTTGGTCATTTGATCATCACTCCTTGCTTGCCAACATCATTTGTATGGTAGAATCCCAGTTAACCAGAATTCAACCAACCTGCACTGTCCAGCAATCAGCAGTTCCCTGAGGTCATGGGTGCGCCTCTTTCTCCCTCCATCCCAGCTTTGCAGAGCAGGACACAGTGGAGAACACATACCAGGGCACCAGGAGCCACCCTCTTCTCACTGTATAGCTGCTGGGTGTGCTACTGCATCTTCCATACGGCTCCTACACATTGGGAGCCATAGGAAGAATGCAGCAGCACAGCTGACAACTGTAAGAAGCATAGGGGACATTGCCCAATGCTTGGTATGTGAACTCTGTTGTGTGCTGCACTGCATAACCAGGGAGGGGGCTTTATCTGAGGGGGGTCTCTTGGTAATAACTGTGGTGGAGAAATGTGTCATCTTGGCTGCCACACTTGCTGACGGGGGGGGGGGGGGGGGATGAAAAGGTTAACTGGGTGAAGCAGGTGATTTCGGCACATGGAGCTCACCACCAAGCACTGAAACCATGCGTCCCATAGCAGAAATGTTATGCTGCGCGGGGCACGTAACTGTAACTCGGAGCTCCGGCGATCGCAAGACCCCGAGTTGCGATAACTCAGAGGGTGAATAGTATTTAACACCACTGTGGAGTTTTGCGCCAGCAAGAAAGCCGTCATTCAGCTCTCTCGGCAGCCAACTCATCGCCAATAATATAATACGTACGCTGACTGGGCCCACTTTCCTGTGCTGAGGGTTGGGGAGGGCCTGTCCTCTATTATTTTGCATGCACTGTTAAAGAAACCAGCAAGAGCCCTACTTATCCAGTATCAGGAAATCCCTGATTCAGATTATTATAGACTCTTTCCCCACTTTTTGACTTAATGCAACCTGCTCAATGGGCACATATTTTCTAGTATGGCATATATATGGTGCAGAGTCACCTCTCTTCTCCAGATCATGTCTCCCATTATTGAGGTGTTTCTTCAGCCACTTGATACATTCATTCTGCAGATAATTCTTGTGTATCTCCCCTTGTCTCTCTTCAGGGCTGTTCCATCTCTGTGTGCTGATCTGAGCTTCATACATGACCGGGATAAAGATCCAGCTCTGTGTGTCCAGATACATGAAATCTCTGCCGTCATATCCGTCCTGTCGAAACCCCGCAGTGCTGCCGTCATCTCTCAGCTCACAGCCGTACATCACCTGGATGGAGTGGATCCCTGCAGACAGCACAGAACATGTTACTCAGGAGCAGAGGGTGTGTTGTCATGTCTAGAATATAATGGGCTTGATTCACAAAAGAGTGCTAACTGTTAGCACGGGCGTTTTCGTGCGAATTTTTGCATTGCGCGCGATCGCGAATTTTCGCGCGAAGCGCTAACGTTTTCGCGCGCAAACGCGAATTTTCGCGCGAAATCGATATCGATCTCGCGGTAAAATTCGCGTTTTCACGCGAAAACGTTATCGTTTCGCGTGAAAATTCGCGATCGCGCGCAATGCTAAAATTCGCGCGAAAACGCCCGTGCTAATAGTTAGCACTCTTTTGTGAATCAAGCCCAATGTGTCTTTCCTGGCCATAGAGCTTCCAGGCCAGGATGTATCAACTGCTCCCCTACCCTTTATAGACTTGGGCACACTATTGTGATGCAGAGACCAGAGGTGCCTACCAGGAACCCTCAATATAGCTTGCCAGAGAACTCTAGTATTAGTTAGCTAGACATAGTCCCTTCCCCCACCCTGTGTAGGTAGCCAGGGGAGCCCCAGTATTAGCCAGGTGCATCCCCCCAGCATAGGTAACCACAGGAGCCCCCAAAATTAGGTAGTTGGATGCTGCCCCTAAGTATAGGTAGCCACAAAAGCCCCCAGAATTAGGCAACCACGGGACTTCACCCTGCTTTTTTTTTAATACCACTATTTTAACTTATTTATTATTCTATCTCAGATAAAGAGGAAGAAACAATAAAAAAAAATAGTTGTAGAAGATATTTTTTTCCAACAATAAATTTTTATTGTAAACTAATAATTGCTTACATCAAATTTAGTAAAGCAGTACAATCAAAGATACAATAATCTTTTGACAAGACGTTATAAACAGGATTCGTCTTTTTATATGATTCTTATCCTCATTCAACTGGTAAGCTGGATCCACCTCCATCCACTAACCTAATGCGGCTGGATGAGACGAATGTAGCCGCTCAGTAGATTTGTGTTACTGGAGCAGGGGCTAAATGCCAACCAGTAGCTCAGAGTACAAAAGAAGGTGTCGTAAGGATAAGTTATATCTTGATTAAGATATTAATCACCTATAAATTGAAGTCGTTAAGGTAAATATGCTTTATGATATACACTTCACTGATCAGAACTGAAACCGCTTTGGATTATCTCGTAGCTAGTACAATAAAACAGTCCCATTAAGGACATGGGCAAACAATAACAGTAGAACAAAACCATTTATCTGCTCATAACTCAAAGAATGTTAGGGCTTGGAAAGTGTACTGCTGATATACTCAAACTCCTGGTAAAGCTATATGTCCTATATTGGATTAGGATTCTAAGGAGTTTGCTCTTAGGTGTATCTCCAAGGTCATATTGCACTTGTAATGTGATCGTAAGCAGGGGAAGGCAATTGGGTCTGAAGATTTCCAGTTAGTGGTAATCATGTATTGTGTTGCCATAATTAGATGACAGATGTGGATCTGGAATAATGGATCTATTTTATCTAAGTCTATGCAGAGTAGACCTAGTTGAGGGGATAATTTAAATTTAGGAAAGATATTTTGGATGATATATTGTTCTGTTGCAAGCCATATTTGTTTTATACAAGGACACCCCACAACATATGTAATGCTGGGCAAGTGGGCATACACAGGTTTGTTTGTTTTTTTTAATCAATCGAGCCGCTGATGGCTCGATTGATAATTTCCGACAGGTCCGGTGATCCGCCGGTTCGATTCCCCGCTCGATCCCCGCGGGCGGACAATAGCGGGGAATCGAGCGGAAGATAAGGAAGCGGCCGCGGGGACGAGCAGGAATCGATCCGTGCGGCCGCGGGGACAAGCAGGGACGCACGGGGACGCGGCGGGAGTCAATCCAGCGGCTAATCAAGTGTAAGAGAGTTCCGTTTTAGAAGATATTTTTACATTTAGGCTATACTCCGCACCCTTTTTTCCTAGTGCCCTTATTTAATGTATGCGTAAACAAGAACCAGAAGATAGCACTAGTGATAGATGTAGCAGCACTGTGTGAAAGCAACATCAGAAGAAGGAGTGTGAGAGGTTGGAGAAGTACCAGAACTTACAACTAGAGAAGATGTGGAAAGAGAAGGCCAGTGGTCCCTGTAGTGGTAAAATAGCTCACTGTCAACTCTAAGCTGGAGGAGTGGCTCTAACAGATCCCAGGATCTCTGTCCAGAAGAGTACTGCGATTGGAACAGCTCAGATAATCCACAAAACTCTCAAACTCCTAGGCCAGAGGACCTAAGCTCGATGTCATGGTTGTCCAGTTCACCCATGATAAATAACTCACAATGGGCAATAGGAAGACTAACTATTTGCCACTGGTGGCACCCTTTCAAACTTAGATGGTGCACTCAACCCTTCTTTTGGGGTATTTATAATTCACAGGCAAGGTTTAATAGGCCACAAACCCTAAGGCCTAGTTCACACCACAAAACGTAATTGCTAACGCTTAGCGATTGTGATTTTGCAAAGTGTTCTATTAGCCAAATGCTTTTTGAAAAATACTCAAAAGCATTCTTGGTGGGAAGCAGCCCTTACACCCAGCCAATATCCCGTGTGTACAGTGACAGTGCCGGCCACATCATATTACATCTACCATGTGTACAGTTATCTGTATTGTGCTGAATAATGTGTGTAAGAATTGTCCCACCTCCAGTCTGGTTGAATCTCTGCATTGCTGCCTCCACATTGTGCTTCATAGCAGGTTCAGCGCCTTGAGCTATTTGTGTCTGTGTCTCCCAGTATTCCGGCTCCAGCTTCTTCATCCACTCAGTTTTTGGAAGATACCGGCGGGTGTCACTATTATAATTTGATATCTCCCGATCATCCACATATCCCACTGAGGAATACACAGGCAGCCCGAATCCTGGAGCTGAGACTACTGTGTGGCAATACCGCAGAGAGTGACTATCTGAGGAGACAACATACAGGGAGAGAGATATTAGTTCTATCAGTGGAGAAGTAAAGGGAAAACAAAATCAGCAAGACTTGTACACCCCCCCCCCCCCCCTGCTGGTCAAATATAGTACTGCAGCCTGCCTGTAAGTATATTTTATCTAGTTTCTTTTGAACATTGAGCATCAGTTTCCTTTTTCATGCGTTGTTACCCATATTCATCCTCTTCTTTCATATGTATTAACCCAGTGGCGTACCTAGGGAAGTTGGCACCCGGTGCTGACTATTTACAGACACACTGGTTGGGGTGCCGAGCATGTCACTGCAAATTTTGGCAGATATTTCCAGAAAAGGAGTCATCAGGATGTGGATGGAGCTAACCATTATGAAACTCTGTACTCTATACAGTGTTATATAAATACACAGTAATAATATGGTAGGACATTAGACTATGACTATGGTACAATTAGATTGTGAGCTCCTCTGAGAGCAGTCAGAAAAGGGATATACAAAAAGGGAGATGCATAGGAGGAGGTGGAGGAGATAAAGAGGTAGAGGCACAATACAGAGAGCCTGGTGGCAGAGGACAATGGACAGGAAGACCTCTCACCAGGACTGCAGACATCACCAGTGCTGTTTGGCAGGGACATGCTGTTAAAAGAAGCCACTAAAATCTGAAGAGGAAAGTGTCATGGGGAAGTCAACAGGGTGGGAACAGGAGCTGGGAAAAGAGATAAGATTACCTGCAATGAAGCTAATCTAAATTGCCTGGAGCTTGCTTCTCTGCTCACTACAGAAGTTGGCTGCCAGCACCTGTAGCTTCTGCAACAGCAGACTGTCCTGCATTACTGATTAATTACGCTGATCAGGATAAATAATCAATAGTCTAGGGAACTCTGGTATTACAGTAGCCAGTGTACATGGCTACTAATAATAGACAACTTCTGAAACACTATACACATCCTGTCACCTCTCAGCACAGCAATCATTCACTCTACTCAACCTGCTACTCTGCATATTCACTCAATGTGGGCTGTGTGTAGAGAGCAAGGAAGCACAATGCCCACGGACAGGAGGGGTGCTACATCTAATGCAGGAAGTAGTGCAGTCACCTGTGCTGCCTGCTGCTATTTTTCCGAATATAGCCAGAACTATGATAAAAGGGTCCCAGGTGGAAGAACACAGTGACTGAGCACCACAGTGGCACCCTTAACCATGGCTACACCCGGTTCTGTGAGCACCAGCAGCCTTATGGTAGGTACGCCACTATATTAACCCCTCTTTTATGTCCAGGTGCCGCTTGGCCTTCAACCGCCCAAGGCCCAGACCTTTGTGGCATTTCCAGAAATCCACCCCTGATCCTGTTTGAGATCTTTCCTATTAACTATACAGCAAGACCCTGGTAACCGGAATTCAAAGTCTCAACAGCAACCGGTATGCAGCGCAGGGATCGGGAGAGGAGCCAGAAGGATGCCGGGGGACCTCCCAACCTACGATGGACTGGAGAAAGGCCCAGGTAAGTACCAATTTTCGTTTATTTTTACTCCTCAGTCGCTTTAAACACATGCCAGGTCTTTCAGGTACACAAAGAATAATTTGCACATTTAATACTGTCCTGAGATGATGTATTTTAGGATTGACTATGTAGACATAAGTACACAGGACTTCCCTGTTTATGGAGTTAACGAAATATCTTCCCACAAAAATGTAGCACACCATCACCACTTCCAATGAAAACTTCACACACCTTATACTCCCTAAATATCACTAAATAGTAACAATGCCTCGTGCCCCAATGCCCAATGTGCATAATCTGTCAAGTAAAGTTATTTTTCTCTCTATACTAAACACATCAGAATCCCCCAAACCCTCATTATAACCCCTCAATCCCTCCCCCCTCTACTCACCAACATACACTCCTGACACTCCCAGAATATGCAAGATGAGGGGGGCATCTTATCCCTCATGGGGGGATATGGAGGCCGTACGGTGGCCACTTGCAGAACCCCAAAAAGGAGGACATCACACTCTGAAAAGGAGGACATCGTACTGAGGACAGTGGCGCACAATAGTCCAAATGGTGGAGGGCCGGCAATCAGATTCGCAGAAGATTTCCCCACAAAATGCAATGAGATTGGCAGCAGATTTCCCCACAAATGCAATCTTATTGGCAGCAGATTTCCCCACAAATGCAATGAGATTGGCAGCAGTTTTCCCCACAAATGCTATGAGATTGGCAGCACATTTCCCCACAAATGCAATCTTATTGGCAGCAGATTTCCCCACAAATGCAATGAGATTGGCAGAAGATTTCCCCACAAATGCAATCTTATTGGCAGCAGATTTCCCCACAAATGCAATGAGATTTGCAGCAGATTTCCCCACAAATGCAATCTTATAGGCAGCAGATTTCCCCACAAATGCAATGAGATGGGCAGCAGATTTCCCCATAAATGCAATGACATTGGCAGCAGATTTCCCCACAAATGCAATCTTATTGGCAGCAGAGTTCTCCACAAATGCTATGAGATTGGCAGCACATTTCCCCACTAATGCAATCTTATTGGCAGCACATTTCCCCACATGTATAAAAATGTATAAAACCTCCTCTGGTGACCTGGACCCGACCTCCTCTCCTCCTGTCTCCTCCACAGCTTAGCTAGATGGCCTCTCCATTTCCCAGCCAGGACTAGATCTCTCCGGCGACTCCTCCAGCCAGCCAGCCCAGCAGAAGGCTCACTCTGACAGGCACACACACAGGTTGCCTCAGCAGACGCCTCAGCACACAGCAGGGCACCGAGTTGCACAGCGTTTCCACACTTCCAGTTCCACAGTCGAAGTTCCACTGCAAATGGACGCTGGGCCTGGCGCTGCGCGGTGGTGCACCGACGTGTGTGACGTGTGACGTCACTAAGAGCCTGGGAGATGGAGATTGGGGCGGGGGACGGCCGCGGCTCTTAAAATAAAAAAAAAATGGTTCAAAAAGGAGGACTTCTGGCCGTCCGTCCTGGCCAAAATCTGGACGAATGGCCACCCTAGGAGACCCCCAAACACCAGCAGAATCCCCCCATTATAATCTCTCACCCATCTACTCACCACCATATACTCCTAACACCCCCAGGATGAGCAGGATGAGGGGTGCATCTTCTCCCTCCTGGGGGGATACTGACACCCCCAAACACCAGCAGAACCCCCCATAATAACCCCTTCCCCTCTACTCACCACTATACACTCCTGACACCCCCAGAATAAGCACGATGAGGGGGGGCATCTTCTCCCTCCTGAGGGGATACTGAGACCCCCTCCAAACACCAGCAGAATCCCCCCATAATAACCCCTCCCCCTTTACTCAACACCATACACTCCTGACACCCCCAGGATAAGCAGGATGAGGGGGACCATATTCTTCCTCCTGGGGGGATACTGAGATGCCCCAAACACCAGCAAGAATCACCCTATAATAACCCATCCCCTCTACTCACCACCATACACTCCTGACACCCCTAGGATAAACAGGATGAGGGGGACCATCTTCTCCCTCTTGGGGAAGGGGTGTATGGAAACCCCCCAAAACACCAGCAGGAACTTCACAGCAGTTCAGAAAAAGTCCTATGGAGAATCAGTGTGCACAAGGTGCAGGACTTTGTGCTGGCTGGGGAACTTTGTTCTCTGTCCAATAGTAAAATGAGTAGAGGGATGGTCAGCAGTTGCTGGGAAAAGGGAAAGGGAGGGGATTAGGAAAGCTGGGAGAGATACAAAGTAAAAGGAAAACCTGGAAACATCTGTGAATTGAGGCATAACTATACGGGCCAGTAAAAAAAGACGCACATGGCTAGTGGACAAAAAGGGCGGCGCCATAGACTGCAATGCAAAATAACGGCTATTGGACGCCCAACAGGAAAAAAGGGCGCCCAAGAAATAGCGGTTGCAGGGATCGTATTAACAAAATAAGGTTTATAACAAATATCGTTTACAAGTTCCTTTGTGTTATACTTATTTTTCGTTTTTAAATTTCGCTTATAGGAGCTTTTACTTATTTTTCCGTTTTTACATTTCGCTTACAGGATTGTAACAAGTAAATTTTCGTTTACACTTATTTTGTCATTTAAAATTCGTTTTCATAATATCGGTTGCAGGGATCGTGTTAACAAAAGTTTTAATTTACAGAATAAGGTATATAACAAATATCGTTTACAAGTTAGTTTTGACTTTGTGTTATACTTATTTTTCATTTTTTAATTTTGCTTATAGGAGCTTTTACTTATTTTCCCGTTTTTAAAATTTCGCTTAAAGGACTGTAACAAGTACGTTTTAGTTTACACTTATTTTGTCATTTAAAATTTGTTTTCATACCATACGTATTATGCTTAAATATCGTTTTCAACCTTATTCTATTAGAAATGCATCGCTTTTGGTATTAACTTTGTTTTTCACACTTATAATGCGTTGATTATAGTTTTATTAACTTACTAATATATCGCTTTTATTATTACCGTTATTTTAAGAATTCTAATGTGTACGTGATTGTAAGGCTATTTATTCTATTATATATACTGTATATATATTATATATATATATATATATATATATATATATATATATATATATATATATATATATATATACTGTATATATACACCTTTTTCTATTTATAATATTATTAATGTGTACGTGATTTTAAGGCTATTTATTCTATTACTAATATATAAATTATTCTATTCATGTTATTTATAGTGAAGTATTTTAAGGATTAAATATATTATTGTTTATATGTGTGTAAGGGTGTTTGTGCAGTGGGGATGGTTAGGGTTAGACACCACCAGGGGGGTGGTTAGGGTTAGGCACCACCAGGGGAGTGGTTAGGGTTAGACACCACCAGGGAGGTCTTAGGGTTAGGCACCACCAGGGGAGTTTTAGGGTTAGGCACCACCAGGGGGGTTTTAGGGTTAGGCACCACCAGGGGGTGGTTAGGGTTAGGCACCACCAGGGGGGTGCTTAGGGTTAGGCACCACCAGGGGGGTGGTTAGGGTTAGGCACCACCAGGGGGGTCTAGGGGTTAGGGATAGGTACAGAGAGGGTTCTGTGTGAGAGTAGGGTTAGGTATAGTTACAGTACAATATACACCAACAGGGGGATGGTTAGAGTTAGGCACCACCAGGGGGGGTCTAGGGGTTAGGGATAGGTACAGGGAGGGTTCTGTGTGAGAGTAAGGTTAGGTATAGTTACAGCACAATATATGTAATATATACAATTTATTAAATTATGTATATTTAAACAAAGAGGGGGTCTAGGGGTTAGGGTAAAGGCTCATACACACATCAGACTATAGTCTTTGGAAAATGAAAGATCACAGACCAATCTTACCACCCTTCATGTAGTATGAGAGCCATACTTTACACAGTCTTTTCTATGGAGCTGAACTCCACATCAGAAAAAATCTTTGCAAGATGCTGCACACACAGATGCTGTACAGAAACAAAAGATAAGTATCTGCAAAAGATCTGTTCCTGCCAAAAATCCATTCCGGCAAATTGCATTCATAGTCTATGAGATCTGCAGATCATCACACACACATGATTTAACTGACATTCATCTGCAGATCAGACAATCATCCGCAGATCTGAAAATCCATCCTGGTGGATCTGATCTGCAGATGAATGTCAGTTAAATCATGTGTGTATGATGATCTGCAGATCTCATGGACTATCATTGCAATTTGCAGGAATGGATTTTTGGCAGGAACAGATCTTTTGCAGATACTGATCTTTTGTGTCTGTACAGCATCTGTGTGTGCAGCATCTTGCAAAGATTTCTGTCTGATGTGGACTCAGTTCAGCTCCATAGAATAGACTGTGTAGAGTATGGCTCTCATACTACATGAAGGGTGGTAAGATTGGTCTGTGATCTTTCAGTTTCCAAAGACTATGGTCTGATGTGTGTATGAGCCTTTAGGGATAGGGAGAGATCTGTGTGAGCCTATGCTTAATACAAGTGTAAATATTGTTTTTTGTTATAGACGCTATTTGACATTTCATTTCAGAATTCGTTTGTTGTTATAAACGGTATTTTGCCATTTAATTTCCGCTTATTTAACCTATTTAGCACTACATTTTCGTTTACAAGCTATAAACGAAAATTATTGTTTTACATTACAACCTACAATTTCGGCTATATCCCGCACCCTTTTTTCCAGGCTCTCTTTTTTTTTATACACGCATAACTATTGCCCCTTCTGCACTGAACTGTGTTGAGCCAGGGTCCATGGTGCAGGCAATCTGGCAAACTTTTAGGAGGATATTTGAGATATGAACTTCAGTAATTACCTTGAGGTCAGACCATGTTGGGTTGTATTTTCATACATTGTATGTATGGTTCTGCATAGGTGCTGTAGATAAAATGGCAGACACTATAGACATAGCTTTCAACTGTCTCTCTTTTGACCATTTACCGGCAAACTAACGTATTAAAACGTCATGCTTTTGCCTGTTAATGGCAACATTACGTTTTAATACGTCGCGCATTCCCGCCACTGATCCGCACGTGTTCGCGCCGCCACCGCCGCCGTTTCCGTCGGGTTCCTGTGCTGGGTGATTAGGGAAGAGGACCGAGCGGTCCTCTACCCAATCGCACTGCCTGGAGTGAATGGACGCGACCGCGAACAGCGGCTACCTCCATCCACAAAAACAGGAAACAATTTAATGAAGTGTAAAAAAAAAAAAAAGTGATCACTTCCTATACGGGAGAGTGTTCACTAGCGCCATCTTGTGACCAACAAGTATATTACAGATACAAAGTACATACATATACAAGTACATACACACTATTAATAAAATTGATGAAATTACACTTCCAAACCCCCCCCCAAAAAAACACTTGTAAAAAAAATCAGCTTCAAATAAATAAATAAATAGTTGCCTTTTTAAATCTATATTTTATGGAGGGAAATTAATTTTAATTTATTATATAGGGGCTTGTAATTATGGCCAGAAGAAAAAAAAAACAGAACAGAAAAATAACACCTATATTTCAAAATAATATATTGTCGCCATACATTGTGATAGGGACATAATTTAAACGGTTTAATAATCGGGACAACTGGGCAAATAAAATAAGTTTGTTTTATCCACAGGAGAATGTTTAATTTTAAAAGTATAATGACTGAAAACTGAGAAATAATGATTTTTTTTTCTAATTTTTTTTTTTTTTATAATAAAAAAAATTCTCAAAATGTACTACCCACAGAAAGCCTAATTGGTGGTGAAAAAAACGAGGTATAGATCATTTTCTTGTGATAAGTAGTAATAATGTTATTAGGGAATAAAAGGGAGGAGCACTGACAAGTGAAAATTGCTCTGGTCCGTTAGAGTAAAAACCCTTGGGGGTGAACTGGTTGAAGGAACCAAATCCCTTTGTCCCTCTTTCCTCCTAATTTGTCCCTCTTTCAGGAATCGTGTACAGATCTGTGTAAATATATCTATTTTCCTACTGAAATGTGTTTAATTGACTCTAAACTTTAATCCCATCCTTTTAATTGATATATTTCTTATTCTCGATTATACAACATATATTTTTATTTTGAAATCTTTATGGTATGCGCAACTAGGGGTGCAGAAAGGGCGTGATTAGGGTTGTGGCAGGGGTGTGGCTTAAGTGTCCCTCTTTCTTATCTCAAAAAGTTGGGAGGTAGGTATAGGGACATTGGGAAGAAGAGGGCATATTTCTCGTATAGGTCCTCTGAGGAAATTATGGTGGATTTCCAGCAAGATGGGTTGCAGTGACTGTCGGAATAGCTGAGCTGGCATGTTGGCTGACATCTCTTGTGATAAAAACTACAATCTATTTCTTGTTGATGACTGCCGAGTAGTTACTCAGGTGAAGATTATATTGTATTTAAAGTGTACCTGGGAATGTAGGGATGCTCATTCGGATTTCACGGAATTGAAATCTCCACATTTCTGATTGGAAATACGTATTTCTGATCGGAAAATGGAAATCAGAATTTAGTGGAAATACCACAACTCGGTAATTTCAGAACACAGCACTCGGCAGCATCGGACCAATCAGAGAACGTTGAGTCAACTTAAAAATATTTAGCCAGTCAGAGAATACAAAAAATAACCCCCAAAAAGGCTACTCGGAACTCGGTAACTGGCATTGGCGGAAATCGGATTTTCCGCAGATCGAAAATCGGCATTTCCGGCCATCCTTACTGAGATGGCACCAAAAGAAAAATGTATACATACCTGGGGCTTCCTCCAGCCACTTCGGCCTGATCAGTCCCACGCCGCCGTCTTCCTCCGCCCCCTGGATCCTCTGGTATGGCTCCTGGTCATTTGGACAGTCGGCACAAGTGTAATCCAGCTGCTCCCGCTAACCCACCGTGCCGTCGTGGCTGGAAGTGTTCTGCGCCTGCAGTGTGCGCACATTATGGCAGTAGTGGAGTGCACACTACGCTACCCCCGTAATGCTTGTACACAGTTTACGCAAGTTACGCTTGTAACACTCTCATGCTATCGGCACAACGAGCGTTATTATTTTCAGCGCAGGCCAGTAATATTGCTGCGTTATGTGCAATATTACCAGACTTTTCTGCATATTTCCTTTCCCCCATAAGCAGCTAGCTTCCTACAAGATACATCAGCCCACTATTCTGCATATGGTGGAGAAAACATTGGCTGTGGGGCTCTCTGGTAATTACAGTGCACTTGTGTCTCTGTAGTATATGGATACTGCCTGATCCCAGCCTTGGACACCTGATCTAAGCCAGTATGACTGTAAAATAAGCTGCGGACCAGTCTGTTTGTAACGTACACAATTGATTACTCCAAGCTAATGCAATTTCCTACCTTTATTTGGTCAGCAGGCGCCAGTCAGCCAATCGGGTGTACTGTTATACACCCTTTGCCTGCCATACCAAATCTAGCAGGAATTGCATAAATTAGGTAGCATTCAGGTGGGAGGCTTTGGTTGGACATAATCGTAGATTACATCACTAGCAGGGACGCCACATGCAGGCAAGTCTCCCACACGGTCCCCTCCCTAACCACTCACCTGTCAATCGCTGTTTGGAAGATGCAAAAAAGTAATTTAAAATCATAAACACTGGTTCGCACGACAGCCGGGGCAGAACCAGTCTGTAAAAAAAACATATGAAAATGTTTTTTTGCAGAATAAGTGGATTATAGTGGTAATAATAATAACTAGCCGACCCGTGGCGTAGCATACGCCGCATAAGGGGGTAGCCGGCAGGAAGGGGGTATTGGGCACAGCGGCGGGGAGGCTGGGTCCCCCATGTGCGCTCTCCCTCCAGCGCCGCTATTAGTAAGAGGCATCGGGCGGGGATGACTCACCTCTTCCGGGTTCCAGCGTGCATTCCACTGTCGTCACTGGACGGCATTGCAGTAAGTGATGACAGTGGAACGCACGCTGGAACGCGGAAGAGGTGAGTCATCCCCACCCACTGCCTCTTACTAATAGCGGCGGCTACTGCTAAACTTAAGCTAGAGGGGGAGCGCAGATGCGGGATCCAAGTGAGGGAGGGGTGGTCCAACCCCCCTCCCTGCCGCTGTGCCCAATACCCCCTTCCTGCCCTCCAGCTCGGCGGCAAGTCTAGGACCGGCCCTGGGGGCAGGGCACTACTTCTTCTTCTTGCTTGAAGGTTGAGGCACTTAGTCTATTAAGTGCCTCAGATAAAACCCCATCAATTATGGTTAGCTTTTATACTGTCCTCTATGGCAAACCTCAGTCCTCTTGGAACTCTAAAAAGTTTAAAAGCAAATCTCAGTATTTCTGTCGGACCCTCTACGCTGAACTGCAAACTCTTCTTTAATTAAACTCCTCACACCGTATGCCAGGCCACACCTCCTTGTACTCAATTGGGTGGGTAGTGGGTGTGGCTTCATGAGATATGGACCTTCCCCCTACCTACTTTTGTTCCCCTGCCCATCCACCTACACTATAATGCGGAGCCTGATGTATAGGTAGGTGGGGGTGGGGCTTTAGTGACAAACACAGCCGTACTCCTTGAACTGGGAAGCACAGATTGCATTTGGGACTGTGACCTTGCTGTATTATTGTTTTGGTTGGAAAGTGAATGCAAAGAATGCAGCCTCACCTTTAGTGAGCACAGGGTGAAGTCCAACACACTTTCACATACAAGATATCTGCTCACTGGAGAAGTGAAATACAGTAAATAAAGTAATTTCCAACAAGCAACTTCAAACAGGAAAAATGTGTGTTTAATCTTATTTTATCAATAATTCAAATTGCTTAAAGTGAACCTGAACTAAGTAAAATTATTTAAAATAAACACATGATGTATCTAAAAATAAGTATTACATATTTACTTCAATTCAGAAGCTCGCCGTTTTCTTCTTACAATGATTTCTTCCATTTCTGACAAGATTTTGTCAGAACTGAAATATATCAGTTGCTGTCAGTTATATATCAATTGCTGTCAGTTATAACTAAAAGGACAACTGATGAGCAAGGTAATGTCCATGTTGCCCTATGGCTCAAGTGGTCGATATTACAGTTTAACACTGTGCTGACCAGGAAGCTGTTATGGGGTTACGGCCATTTTCAAAATGGAGTATGGAGAATCCCATTGATCACAGTGGACAAACAGGACGCAGGAGAGGAGAAAGGGATTGATGAGTAGACTACATGGGAGGTAAGTTGATGTGTATATGTTTATTTTGACTTTTATCAGTTCAGGCTTACTTTAAATAAATAATCACAGCTGATAACTTTAACAATGAATTTACCCTATAATGGCATAAACTTACGTTATAATGGAATGTAGCTGGGGGCACAGACTTGGGCCCCATTATTATGATACAGTTGATCCGCCGGGCAGTGCAAGTGTCAGACACGTCTTCAGCTTCTCCTGGGTTTCAGAAACATCAGCAATTTCTCCAAGAGCCAGACTGGAGAAATACCGACTAACAGCTTGTACAATTAGCTAGCTGACTTGGGGGTTTATTCACTTTGTAGGACGAGATCCCAGCACTTTGGCCCAATAGGCTGCCTGCCAAGTGCAAGGCATCTTATTGGGCCAATCAAAGTGTGGGGATCTCGTCCTACAAAGTCACTGGACCTGACAGGGCCCAGAGTGGGACAGTTGGAGTAGCTGTTTGTTTTGGGGGAGTGCAAGTAAGTTTGCAGTGCATGGCTACAGCAATAGTGTGCCTACTTTGAAAATGTTACTTGCGCTGCCACACTAAGCTGCGCTGCTTGAGCAATGTACCTTAGTGAGTCAACCCCTAACTGAGCCAGATGTAGCCATCAAAAGAGCCACATCTGGCTCCCGAGCCATAGGTTCCCTACCCCTGCTATAGATTATTAACATATCTCATATGTTTTCTTTGTGATCCTATTTTAGAATCCAACATCAGCCTATGTACTGGGCCTGAGGCATAGTTATGTAATGATTTAGATGACTGGATCAGAGCCTCCTGTGCTTCTGTACTGATGATTTCCGGCTCTGTATTCCTCTGTATCTGGCAGACTCAGCTCCGGGCTCTGTAGTGTAAGAATGGCTGCAGTTCACATTTTCCCATTTAAAATGAATGGCTGAAATTTGATTGGCTGTTTTATGCTCCGCCCACTTTTCCTGGATTTGTCACCTCGGTCACCAAGTGACCAACTGTGCCAAGTGTGGGGACTGTGGCTTGATTACTGTGAGAATGGCAGCCTTTTCCATTTTTTCCATTGACATGAATCAGTGAAATCTGATTTGCTGTTTGTAACTCCGCCCAGGTGTGCAGGGGGGACACGAGACCACCAGAACCTATCATCCCAGGTAGTGAGGGATCTGTATACCAAGTTTCGTACAAATCGGTCAAGCCGTTTAAGGTTATCAGCACAATTGGCTGTGACTTTTGCATTCCCACATGCACACTGGGATTTCCTATTTTAAATGTGAATAAGTCAGCATGTACTTATTTGTAACTGCCATCTTGTGGCCATGCGATAGAGGTGCTGGACCATAATATGGCAAAGCAATCTCAGGCATGGTTTGCAGCTTCCACTGACGTCATTGCGCTTTCATGCGTACGTTAGTGCCCGTATGCGTAATTACGTATGCGCAACGCGACGCAGGAAACCAGAAGTGTTTCTTCCCCTGCTACAAATTCTGGAAACGGACAGCAGTGATCGCCACACTGCCTCTGAAGACGCTGCCAAAGTGAAACGTTCGTTAGGTGGGCCGTAACCACCATCATGCCCCACAACCTCTCCTGACCACAACGGGTATGTGCACCATACATGTTTATATTGCATGTGGAATATTTTTATGCAACTGGAAGAGCCATTAGCAATAAAGCTATGAACTTGATGCTTTTTTTTCTCCTGGATCCTGAGCACGCAGATTTCTGAATGTGTGTAATACCCATGGAATTGGGGTATACGTGATTGGAAGACGTGAGCTGCCTTGGACGCTGTCGTAGTGCCAGTTGCTGTGTTTTTCTATTGCTGCCACTCTTTAAAGGGAACCAGAGACGAAGCACCCTTGTGTATTTTACCATATATATCAGTAAGAACATTAGAGAAAACACTTACCATGCTCTCTGTTTCATCCTCACTGCTAAAAGTGTCTCTTATCAGCTGTGATAAGAATCCCGGACTGAGCATCAGTCTGGCTTTGCAGGGAATAATTATAGCTGAGTCATTATAGCAAAGCCACAAGGGGGCAGGCTTGGGCTTGAAAAGACACCAGACAAGACAGACTCCGCTATAATCTTTCAGTAGCAAAGCTAGACTGAGTGCTCAGTCGGGGATTCTTATCAGAGGTGATATAGAATATCAGATTAAACAGAGAACAATGAAACAAAGAGCAGATTAGGTGTTTACTGTCATGTTCCCATTGATCTATAAGGTAAAATACAAGAGGGTGCTTCATCTCTGGTTCTCTTTAAGGCCTACACCTACTGTACAGGCATCCCCGGGAGGTAGGGGTGGGACTCTTATCCTTGAAATGAACAGACTTTCCCTGCACTTGTTTTCCTGCACTCGTTTTCCAAAGTCCACATGTCATGGACAATGCAGTTAGTAGGGTTCAGGGCTCCATATTCTGGGAATACCAGCCTCCATGGGCGACAAGGGATAAAGAGGTTAATACAGTAAATAATGTTTACTTGCTACGGATCACTATTCAGTACTATGGCTGCTGTATTGCGATCGTTGGCAAAAAAATTGAAATACAGGTCAGGATTCAAATGTTTTTGCTGGGAATCTATGTACAGCCCTAGTATGGATGGGTCTTTTTGAGTTTTTTTCTTTGTTCCCACTATTCTCTCTATTATATTTAGCAAATTCAGCAAATGAACTGTGAAACTTGGCACCATTGACTTTAATACAATTCATCTGGTGGTGAATTTGGAATTTCATGAGAATGTGGCAGTTTTAATAAAAGTGTTTGGGAAATCGGCAGTGGCATATTCGCTCATCCCTATGTGTCTTGTCAGCCAATCATTGTTACGAACCACAATGCAAACTTATACTCAGTCAGTCAGTACTTTCACTTTGTAAACCCTCCTCCTGAGTGTTGCACTGGAGTGGGACAGAACACAGGTTGTCATGCCAATAAAAGTTTGTAATGTCCAGGTGTCTGGAGGTGAGAGATTGGACATGCTCACTGGATTCATCTACAGATGACAGCCAAAAACTACTGTATTTTTTGGACTATAAGACTCACTTTTTCTCCCTCAAAAGTGGGGGGAAAAAAGTCACTGCGTCTGAAAGTCCAAATGCAGGGAATTTCTGACTTGTGAATGCCTACCAATACGAACCTCCAACCCGCTGCAATGTTGGGGGCTTCATGTACTATGCCCATGCAGAGGAGGACATTGGGGGACAAACGAAGGACACAGGGGGACACAAAGGGGCATAGAGGAGGACACAGGAAGTACAGAGGTGGACACAAAGGGGACACAGGAGGAAGCAAGGGGAACAAAGGATGACACAAGGAGACACAAGAGGTACAAGGGGGCATGAGGTACAAAGGAGGCATGATCCACATGATGCCCGTTCACCATGGATGCACCACGTTTAGTATATAATTTCTTTCCCCTGGTTTTCGTCCTCTAAACCGAGGTGCGTGTTATGGTCAGGAACATCTTATAGTCCATAAAATACGGTATTAAGATCCTGATTGAGGCCTGAGACTGTGCTGCAAGCTTGCTAAGCAGACATCCAAGCCTTGAATATGGTCATATAGCACTGTCATCTTGTAGCGCTAGGTCCTTAGTTCAAATTTGACCCAGGGCACAATCTGTGTAGAATTTGTATGTTCTCCACATGTTTGTGTGAGTTTCTTCTGGGTGTTCTGGTTTCCTCTCAAAACTGGCCATAGGCTATGATGGACATTCGACTTTCATAGGAGTTGGATTGTAAGCCCCTCAGAGGGACAGCTAGTGACAAGACGATATACTCTCCATTTATTACAACTATACACTATACTGTACATGTGACTCAAGATTTCTAGTTTGTGTGTTGAGGTGCCCATGTGGGTTACTCTGCACTGGAGGTAAGGCTATGCATAAGACAAAATAGAGATTATCCTCGCATAAATATGCTGTTCACAATCAAGTGGTAGATCAGGCTGGGCCTATCCATTTTTTATAATGTTAATAGCAAGTTTCTCAAATCTCAGGTTTCTTAACCAATTCAGCACCGAAGGGTTTTCCCCCTTATGGACCAGAGCATTTTCACCTTTCAGCGCTCCTCCCATTCATTCACCAATAACTTTATCACTACTTATCACAACAAAATCATCTATATCTTTTTTTTTTTCGCCACCAATTAGGCTTTCTTTTGGTGGTACATTTTGATAAGATTTATTTTATTCTGATGGCATTTTAATGGGAATAATTGGAAAAAATGTGTTATCTTTCAGTTTTCAGCCATTATAGTTTTAAAATAATACATGCTACTGTAATTAAAACGTACACATTTTATTTGCCCATTTGCTTAGGCTATTACAACATTTAAATTGTGTCCTTAGTACAATGTATAATTAAAATAAATAGAGGTGTACTTGTTCAGTTTTGCGCCCGACACTAATTACAAGCCCTTACTTGCAAAAATAATAGTAATATACCCCCATGACATACATATTAAAAAAGTTGAGTCCCTAAGGTAAGTATGTATGTATTTAACCACTTGAGGACCAGGCCATTTTTACCTGATCTGTGCTGCGTGGGCTCTCCAGCCCACAGCACAGATCAGGATAGAGCCAGGGTGATCAGACTTCCCCCCTTTTTTCCCCACTAGGAGGATGTCCTTGCAGGGGGGGCTCCTCAAAGCCCCCCTCCGCAGCGATTTTCGGCCTTCCTGTACTTCCCTTCCTCCCCTCCTTCCCCTGGGCGGCGCAGGATGGAGATCGGCTTCAGCCTATCAGACTGCGGCGATCCCCGGCCAATCAGAGGCTGGGGATCGCCGATCTCCTTTACGTATGATGTAAACACCGGGGATTTCTTCCAAACTTTACACAATTGGCCACTGGGTGACTAGGATGAATATTCAGAAATGTGGGTGGAGCCTACAACAGCCAATCAAAATGTACCTATTAATTTTCAAGGGGAATATTCACATTGCTACCATTCTTACACTGTTAGTGGCAGAGGCCTCAAACCTGATACAGTCAGTCATTGGGTGACTGGGGTCCAAATGCACTAAAGGGGTGGAGCCACAAACAGCCAATCAGATTTGTTAGATTGATTTCAGCCATTCTGTTATTGGCAGGGTTCTCAAACGTGACACAGTTGGCCACTGGGTGACTGGGACTAATATTCAGGAAAGTGGGTGGAGCCTAAAGCAGCCAATCAAAATTCACCTTTTGATTTTCAAGGGGAATATTTACATTGCTGCCATTCATGCACTCTTAATGGCAGAGGCCTAACATCTGCTACAGTCAGTCACTGGGAGACTGGGGTTTAAATTCTTAAGGGAGCGGGCCAAAAACAGCCAATCAGATTTGTTTAATTTCAATGGTAAAATGCAACTTATTGATGCCAAAGACCCCAAAGCTCATAAACTTGGTCATTAAGTGACTGTATGTCAAGATTAGAAATAGTGGGGGGAGCCAAAAACAACTAATTTTTTACAAGGGGAAATGTAAACTGCAGCTTTCCTTACACTGTTAATGGCAGGGTTCTCAAACTTCACACAGTTGGTCACTGGGTGACTAGGATTAATATTCGGAAAGTAGGTGGAGCCTACAAGAGCCAATCAAAATTCACCAATTGATTTTCAAGGGGAATATTAAAACTGCAGCCATTCTCACACTGTTAATAGCAGAGGCCTCAAACCTGCTACAGTCAGTCGTTAAGTGTTTGGGGTTCAAATTCAGTAAAGGGGCAGAGCCAAAAACAACCAGATTTCTTTGCTGGATAAACTGCTTCCATTAGCACAATTTTGATGCCAGGAACCCAAAAGCTCACAAACTTGGTCATTGAGTAGTGACTGTGTGTCCAGGTTACAAAAAGTGGGTGGAGTTAAAAACAGATTTTTCTGGGAAATTGTAAACTGCAGCCCTTCTTCACTGTTAATGGCAGGGTTCTCAAACTTAGCATAGCTGGTTACTGGGTGACTGTGATTAATATTCAGAAAAGTGGGTGGGGCCTAAAAATGCCAATCAAAAATCACATGTCACTTTTCAAGGAGAATATTAAAATTGCTGCCATTCTTGCACTGTTAATGGCACAAGCCTCAAACCTGGTACAGTTGGTCATTGGGTCACTGAGGTTCAAATACAGAAAAGGGGACAGAGCCACAAACAGTAAATCAGATTTGTTTCATTTCATGGGAAAATACAAATTATTGATGCCAAGGACCCCAAAGCTCACAAACTTGGGCACTGAGTAGTGACTTTGTGTCCAGGTTACAAAAAGTGGGCGGAGCCAAAAACAAATTTCACTGGGAAAGTGTAAACTGCAGCCCTTCTTACACTGTTTATTTCAGGGTTCCCAATCTTTGCCCAGATGATCACTGAGTGACTGAGATTAATATTCAGGGAAGTGGGTGGAGCCTATAATAGCCAATCAAAATTGATTTTCAAGTGGAATATTTAAATTGCTGCCATTTTTACACTGTTAATAGCAGATGCCTCAAACCTGCTACAGTTGGTCATTGGGTGACTGGGGTTTAAATGCTGGAGAGGGGCGGAGCCACAAACAGCCTATCTGATTTGTTTAATTTCTATGGGAATATACAAATTATTGATGCCAAGGACCCCAAAGCTCACAAACTTGGTCATTGAGTGTTTGTGTGTTAGGGTTTGAAAGTGGGCGGAGCCAACACCAGTCAAATACATACCCGGGAAATGCCGGGTCATCAGTGGGTGGAGACAAATACAAATTTCACTGGGAAAATGTAAACTGCAGCCATTCTGTTAATGGCAGGGTTTTTAAACTTTGCACAGTTGGTCACTGGGTGACTGGGATTAATATTCAGAAAAGTGGGTGGAGCCTACAAAAGTGAATCAAACTTCACCTGTTGCTTTTCAAGGGGAATATTTAATTGCTACCATTCTTGAACTGTTAATGGCACAGGCCTCAAACCTGGTACAGTTGGTTATTGGGTGACTGGGGTTCAAATTCAGAAAAGGGGGTGGAGCCACACACAGCCAATCAGATTTGTTTCATTTCAATGCAGATTATTGATACCAAAGACCGCAAAGCTCACAAACTTGGTCAGTGAGTAATTGTGTGTTAGGGTTAGAAAAAGTAGGCGGAGCCAACGCCAGCCAAATACATACCCGGGCAACGCCGGGCAATCAGCTAGTATATATATATATATATACTAGCTGATAACCCGGCATTGCCCGGGTATGTATTTGGCTGCTGTTGGCTCTGCCCACTTTTTCTAACCCTAACACACAGTCACTGACCAAGTTTGTGAGCTTTGGGGTCCTTGGCATCAATAATTTGAATTTCCCAGTGAAATTAAATAAATCTGATTGACTGTTTGTGGCTCCACCCCCTTTTCTGAATTTGAATCCCGGTGACCCAATGACCAACTGTACCAGGTTTGAGGCTTTTGCCATTAACAGTGCAAGAATGGCAGCAATTTTAACATTCCCCTTGAAAATCAACAGGTGAATTTTGATTGGCTTTTTTAGGCTCCACCCACTTTTCTGATTAATCCCAGTCACCCAGTGACCAACTGTGCAAAGTTTGAGAACCCTGCCATTAACAGTGAAGAGGGGCTGCAGTTTACATTTTACCAAGGAAATGTGTTTTTGACTCCACCTACTTTTTTAACCTTGACACACAGTCACTCAATGACCAAGTTTGTGAGCTTTCGGGTTCCTGGCATCAAAATTGTGTGCATGGAAGCAGTTTATCCAGCAAATATATCTGATTGGCTGTTTTTGGTTCCAATCCTTAAGTTTGCTTTCACCGTGCAACGTTAAAGTCGCACGTTATAAAAAATTATAATGCAGATTGACGCACAGCATTACAAAGTGTATGCAACATTCACAGTGCTCACGTTGCGTTGTGTGTAACGTGTAGCGTTATTTAGAAAGTGCTGCATGCTGTACGTTATAAGCGTTATTAGCTGCGTTGGACTATTTGCACATGCTCAGTAATGATTTGGAGACTATATATATATATATATATATATATATATATATATATATATGTGTGTGTGTAACGCATGCGCCGTTTTCATTCCATTAGTATGTAACAAGTAACGTCCAAGATTATAACCTACATGCAGCCAGCCTTAGTGAATTAGAACCCCAGTCACTTAATGACCAACTGTAGCAGGTTTGAGGCCTCTGCCATTAACAGTGTAAGAATGGCAGCAGTTTCAATATTCACCTTGAAAATCAATAGGTGAATTTCGATTAGCTGTTGTAGGCTCCACCCAGTTAATCCCAGCCACCCAGTGGCCAACTGTGTCAAGTTTGACAACCCTGCCATTAACAGTGTAAGAATGGCTGCAGTTTATATTTTCCTATGTAAAAAGTTAGTTGGTTTTGGCTCCGCCCACTGTTTCTACCCTTGATTTACAGTCACTCAATGACCAAATTTATGAGCTTTGTGGTCCTTGGCATCAATAATTTGAAGTTTACCACTGCAATTAAACAAATCTGGATGTTTGTGGCCCCGCCCCATTTGAGAATTTGAACCCCAGTCACCCAATGACCGACTGTACCAGATTTCAGGCCTATGCCATTAACAGTGTAAGAATGGCAGCAATGTAAATATTACCCTTGAAAATCAATAGGTGAATTTTGATTGGCTGTTGTAAGCTCAACCCGCTTTCCTGAATATTTATCCCAGTCACCCAGTGGCCAACTGTGTCAAGTATGAGAAGCCTGCCATTAACATAGTAAGAATGGCTCCTGTTTATATTTCCGATGTAAAAAATATAGTTGTTAGCTCCGCCCACTTTTTAAAACCTCAGTGACCAAGTTTGTGAGCTTTGTGGTCCTTGGCATCAATAATGCAAATTTTCCCACTGAAATGAAACAAATCTGATTGTCTGTTTGTGGCTCCGCCCCCTTTTCAGAATGTGAACCCGTCACCCAATGGGCTCGATTCCCTAAAGCGTGATAGCAGTTATCACGTATAAATGCTTTTCATGCACAAACCGCTGCGCGTGAAAAGTTTAGCATTTGCGTGATAAGTGTTATCGTGCATACGGCGTTGCGCTTCACGCGGTAACCGCGCTTTTTCACTTGATAAGTATAACGCTTTGCTCGTTAAGCAGATAGAGTTTGGTTGTGAAATCCACAATGGTGCTGTGAACACGTGAGTCTGCGTGATCTGCAGTGATATCACGTGAAAATGATACTTATCACGTGATATCCCGCCTTTGCGTGCAAAGTCATTTGTTATCGCGCGAAAAGCTTTACGCGCATCAAATTGCGCACAAAGCAGCTTATCACAGCCGTGATTGATAAGTGTTATCACAGCTTTGTGAATCAAGCCCAATGACCGACTGCAGCAAGTTTGAGGCCTTTGCCATTAAGAGTATACGAACGGCAGCAATGTAAATATTCCCCTTGAACTTTGATTGGCTGTTGTAGGCTCCACCCACTTTTCTGAATATTAACCACTTGAACACCGTAGCCTTACATCCCCCTAGAAGTGAACCGGCTATTTTTTTTACAATTTAGGCCAATGCAACTTTAAGGGCTCACTGCAGGGCTGTACAGCTGTTGGTTTCTGCCCACCAAGAGAGCTTTCTGTTGGTGGGCTCTGATCACTACTGCCCTGTTTGTTTGTTTTATTTATTTATTTATTTGTTTGTTTTACAAATTTGACTATATATATATTTTTTAATTCTGAACCCTCCATCCCCCCGCCAGCCGATCGCTCCTGATTCTCTGTAGGGGACAGCTGAGTATGGCTGTCTCCAGTACAGCACTGCCTTAGATTGCAGCGCTGTACATTGTAAATAGACGGTTTCGCCACCTAGGAGTCTGATACGGAGCTCGATCATTGAAGTGGAGATGTGTGCGCATCGGCGCACAATCTCCTGCAAAATCCCACCCCAGGACTTCACGCCAAATGGCGTTGAGCGGTCCTGGGGCTCTGCCGCATTCATGCCAATCGGTGTGGAGCAGTCGGGAAATGATTAATCCCAGTCACCCAGTGGCCAACGGTGTCAAGTTTGAGAATCCCGACATCAACAGTGTAAGAATGGCTGCAGTTTCTATTTTCTCATGTAAAAAATGTAGTTGTTGGCTTCGCCCACTTTTTCTGACCTTGACATGCAGTCATTTAATGACCAAGTTTATGAGCTTTGGGGCCCTTGGTATCAATCATTTGTATATTCACATAGAAATTAAACAAATCTGATTGGCTGTTTGTGGCTCCACCCCTTTTCCAGAATTTGAACCCCAGTCACCCAATGACCGACTGTACTAGTTTTGAGGCATTTGCTATTAACCATGTAAAAATGCAGGAATTTAAATATTCTCCTTGAATATCAACAGGTGAATTTTGATTGGCTATTGTAGGCTCCACCCACTTCCCCAAATATGAATCCCAGTCACCCAGTGACTAACTGTGCAAAGTTTGGGAACCCTGCGATTAACGGTGTAAGAATGGCTGCAGTTTATATTTTTCCCATAGAAATTCGTTTTTGGCTCTGCCCACTTTTTGTAACCTTGACACACAGTAACTCAATGACCAAGTCTGTGAGCTTTCAGGTTGCTGACATCAAAAATGTGTGAATGGAAGCAGTTTATCCACCAAAGAAATTTGATTGGCTGGCTCCGCCCCTTTAGTGAATTTAAACCCCAGTCACCCAATGACCATCTGTAGAAAGTTTGAAACCTCTGCCATTAACAGTGTAAGAATGGCAGCAGTTCAAATATTCCCCTTGAAAATCAATAGGTGAATTTTGATTGGCTGTTGTAAGCGCCACCCACTTTCCAGAATATTAATCCCAGTTACCGAGTGGCCAAGTGTTCCAAGTTTGAAAACCCTGCGTACAGTCTAAGAATTGCTGCAGTTTACATTTTCCCATTTAAAATGAATGGCTGAAAGTTAATTGTCTGTTTAATGCTCCGCCCACTTTTCCTGGATTTGTAACCTCGGTCACCAAGTGACCAACTGTGCCAAGTGTGGGGACTTCTGGCTTGATTACTGTGAGAATGGCAGCCTTTTACATTTTTTCCATTGACTTGAATGGGTGTAACGATCCGCTCAGCTGCCTGCGCAGGCAGGCAGCCTTTTGACCATTGTTCAGGTCTGCATTCTGCAGGTCTCTGGAGGAGAGACCTTTTGTCAGTTTGGCAGCTTGCTGCTGAGGGATTTGCATACATTTGTCATGCAGATTGCCTAACTATCTCCTTTTAAGGCGGGCAGTATAAAAGCTTTTCTGGCCCACCATGCTTTGCTGCTCATAGTTTGTTCCTGCTGGACTCACCTGCAGTGTCAGCCACTGCTATCTTAGTATAGTTAATTCTTGGGGAGTGCTCCTTCCATTCCTAGTTAGTGCAGTCAGTTTGCGTATAATTTGTACTGCCTATTCTGTCCTGTCTTGTCTGTCGCGATTGCGCTGTCGCCAGCGGCGGTTGATAGCGAATCGCTCTGTCTTGTTTGGATCGCACTAGCCTCTAGCGGTAGCAGCTGTGGATCCTTCTGATCTGAGTTCCTGGAGTGTAAGCTGGAGCAGCGGTTGCTACCGGCTACCTCATCTTATCTGTCTTGTTTAGATCGCACTAGCCGCTAGCGTTAGCGGCTGTGGATCTTTCTGATCTGTGTTCCTGCTTGGATCACACTTGCTCTGGCGGAAGAGCGGTGGATCCTTTCTGCCTAGTTCCTGTTTCTCGTTTGTCTGTCTTGTCTGATACGGGCGCTTGCTGTAGGCTCGGTGAGGTAACCGTTAAGCAAGCGTTCACGTTCTTTGTTTCGTGTTTGTCTGTCGGTGGTTAGTTAGGCGTGCTTGTCTCTGTTGTGCTTATCACGCGGAGACCGCGCATAAACACGTGCACTGTTGCGAATGAGTGCGGTGTTCGCGTTTAGTTAGCGTTTGTTATTTTCTTTATCATTCTCATTGTATTATTTGCTGTGCCTTTGCTCCTCTCGTGCTCTGTCCTGCTCAGTCTGGTATCACTATTTGGCAATCGCCATTCTTGCGATTGTGTTCCCACTTTATTTCCGCCGTTGTGTGTTCACCGTTGCTGGGTGGCGACTAGTTTGGTGGACACACATTGATTCTGTCTCTTTGCTCTCTCTCTTGGGGGCTATCTTGCCTTGCGTTGCTGCTTTTCGTACAATTTCCATCTGGCATTTGTGGCAGCGCAGAGGGTTTATTCCTCTGCACTCCACAGCTCCACCTGCCGGTGGGAATTCCCCTCTACTGGTGCTTGCACCAAAAGCTGGGTTCTAGTATCTTGACACGCTTGTGGAGGACCTCCGCAGTGTCAGCGCACATCTTTGTGTTCTGGCTCCTCGGATTTGACATTGTTAGCCGAATCTAAGAGTGAGACAGCGCTTCGGTTTTGCGAATCTGACTCTGAAACATCTTTGCTGGGTCCAGAGAAAGTTTCTCTGAGCCTGCCCTGTACCATGAATAACAATATGATGTCCAAGCACACTGACATTTGTGAGTCCCTTTCTTGTTCTGAGGAAAGTGCTGATTCTGCACCCTGTACTCTGGATGAGTTAAGATGGCCTTGTTTAGAGTCTCCTGCAGTGTCCCTAGAGGCTCGTCTAGGTATTGCCACTATACTCACCTGTTTTTCTGCAGTTTTGGAGTTGCAAGCTAGTTTGACTGCTACGCAGAATTCTGGGTGCAGCAAGATTGAAGTTAGGGAGTCAGTGTGTGTTCCAGCAAATCTTCCTGTACGTTCCGCTCATGATGATGAAATTCAGTCTCAGTTTATGGTGGAACCTTCCCTGGGACAGCTGCCCTGTCAACAAAATAAAGTTCCAGTTTTGCCCTGTAACATGGATAGTTCAGAATCCTTCTCAGAAAACTTGAAAAATGATGTTCCTGAAGTTTTGTCTGATGTTCTGGAGGTCTCTGAGTTACTCCCAAAGGGAGCAGAACTTGTAGGAGATGTCTCCTGCCTAGTGTTGGGCGAACACCTGGATGTTCGGGTTCGGGAAAGTTCGCCGAACATGGCCGCGATGTTCGGCATGTTCGGACTGAACCCCGAACTCCCCGAACATCCCGCTTTTGGGGGCCCTATGGGGTCGCAGGCATAAGGGGGGAGCATGCCCCGATCGCGGGGCCGAACAGGGGCCCTGTTCGGCCCTGTTCGGCGGCCATTTAGTAGTTCGGGGCGAACCCGAACTTAAAAGGCCGAACACCATCAGGTGTTCGGCCGAACGCGAACATCACCCGAACAGGGTGATGTTCTGCAGAACCCGAACAGTGGCGAACACTGTTCGCCCAACACTACTCCTGCCCCCCAAGTCCTTCTGAGGTGTTGCCCACTTCAGTAGGCATTGCTGTTGTGCTGACTACCTTTGCAGCTCTGGTGGAGCTTCATGCATGTGTAGTCAATGATGATATTGCAATCACAGAAATTTCTGAATTTGAGTCCGAGTCTTCTTTTGAAAGACCAGTGCCTGTAGCCTCTACTCGTGATGAATTTATGCCCGATCCTGGTTTTGGTTTTCTCGTGTCGGACTCTGAGGTTGGCAGTTCCCCATCATGTCCTGAGGTTTCTCCTGTGCTGGTGTACCCCAATGTGCTCTGTGACCCAGAAAGCCCAAGTGTGCCTCGGTTACCAGCATACTCAGATGCTTCCTCAGTGGAGATATGCTCTGATATGGCCTGCCTGGTCGCATGCCCAGAAGTGGTCCCGGAAAGTCATGATCTTGATGGGTGTCTGGGTAATTCTGAATCCAGAATAATCATTGGTTCCATAGGGGTTCTTGGCGGTTCTCCATGTGAGCCTGGTGAGCGTTCTGGCCTCTTGGGATCTCTGCAGAGCTCCAAAGGGTTTTGGGAGATTCCGGGAGAGATTTTGCTTGGTACCCTGGATAGTATCAACAGTAGTGTTGGGCGAACAGTGTTCGCCACTGTTCGGGTTCTGCTGAACATCACCCTGTTCGGGTGATGTTCGAGTTCGGCCGAACACCTAATGGTGTTCGGCCAAACCGTTCGGCCACATGGCCGAACTAATAGCGCATGGCCGAACGTTCCCCGAACGTTCGGCTAGCGCTGTGATTGGCCGAACGGGTCACGTGGTTCGGACCCGAACGCGCTCTGATTGGCCGAACGGTCACGTGGTTCGGGTAAATAAATACCCGAACCACGTCATTTCTCCGCCATTTGTCTGTGGGTTTAGCTTTGGGTAGGCAGGCAGGGTAGTTCTCTCTCCAGCCAGGCTAGCCAGGGTCCCCCCAGTCATTGTGTCGCTGCTGGGAACAGTAGTACACCGCTCACCCACCACTGTATAGCATTGTGCTCTGTGTCGCTGCTGGGAACAGTAGTACACCGCTCACCCAGCACTATATAGCATTGTGTTTACTGCCACTCTGTGTCGCTGCTGGGAATAGTGGTACACCGCTCACCCACCACTGTATAGCATTGTGCTCTGTGTCGCTGCTGGGAACAGTAGTACACCGCTCACCCAGCACTATATAGCATTGTGTTTGTAGCTTTGTGGTCCTTGGCATCAATAATTTGAAGTTTACCACTGCAATTAAACAAATCTGGATGTTTGTGGCCCCGCCCCATTTGAGAATTTGAACCCCAGTCACCCAATGACCGACTGTACCAGATTTCAGGCCTATGCCATTAACAGTGTAAGAATGGCAGCAATGTAAATATTACCCTTGAAAATCAATAGGTGAATTTTGATTGGCTGTTGTAAGCTCAACCCGCTTTCCTGAATATTTATCCCAGTCACCCAGTGGCCAACTGTGTCAAGTATGAGAAGCCTGCCATTAACATAGTAAGAATGGCTCCTGTTTATATTTCCGATGTAAAAAATATAGTTGTTAGCTCCGCCCACTTTTTAAAACCTCAGTGACCAAGTTTGTGAGCTTTGTGGTCCTTGGCATCAATAATGCAAATTTTCCCACTGAAATGAAACAAATCTGATTGTCTGTTTGTGGCTCCGCCCCCTTTTCAGAATGTGAACCCGTCACCCAATGGGCTCGATTCCCTAAAGCGTGATATCAGTTATCACGTATAAATGCTTTTCATGCACAAACCGCTGCGCGTGAAAAGTTTAGCATTTGCGTGATAAGTGTTATCGTGCATACGGCGTTGCGCTTCACGCGGTAACCGCGCTTTTTCACTTGATAAGTATAACGCTTTGCTCGTTAAGCAGATAGAGTTTGGTTGTGAAATCCACAATGGTGCTGTGAACACGTGAGTCTGCGTGATCTGCAGTGATATCACGTGAAAATGATACTTATCACGTGATATCCCGCCTTTGCGTGCAAAGTCATTTGTTATCGCGCGAAAAGCTTTACGCGCATCAAATTGCGCACAAAGCAGCTTATCACAGCCGTGATTGATAAGTGTTATCACAGCTTTGTGAATCAAGCCCAATGACCGACTGCAGCAAGTTTGAGGCCTTTGCCATTAAGAGTATACGAACGGCAGCAATGTAAATATTCCCCTTGAACTTTGATTGGCTGTTGTAGGCTCCACCCACTTTTCTGAATATTAACCACTTGAACACCGTAGCCTTACATCCCCCTAGAAGTGAACCGGCTATTTTTTTTACAATTTAGGCCAATGCAACTTTAAGGGCTCACTGCAGGGCTGTACAGCTGTTGGTTTCTGCCCACCAAGAGAGCTTTCTGTTGGTGGGCTCTGATCACTACTGCCCTGTTTGTTTGTTTTATTTATTTATTTATTTGTTTGTTTTACAAATTTGACTATATATATATTTTTTAATTCTGAACCCTCCATCCCCCCGCCAGCCGATCGCTCCTGATTCTCTGTAGGGGACAGCTGAGTATGGCTGTCTCCAGTACAGCACTGCCTTAGATTGCAGCGCTGTACATTGTAAATAGACGGTTTCGCCACCTAGGAGTCTGATACGGAGCTCGATCATTGAAGTGGAGATGTGTGCGCATCGGCGCACAATCTCCTGCAAAATCCCACCCCAGGACTTCACGCCAAATGGCGTTGAGCGGTCCTGGGGCTCTGCCGCATTCATGCCAATCGGTGTGGAGCAGTCGGGAAATGATTAATCCCAGTCACCCAGTGGCCAACGGTGTCAAGTTTGAGAATCCCGACATCAACAGTGTAAGAATGGCTGCAGTTTCTATTTTCTCATGTAAAAAATGTAGTTGTTGGCTTCGCCCACTTTTTCTGACCTTGACATGCAGTCATTTAATGACCAAGTTTATGAGCTTTGGGGCCCTTGGTATCAATCATTTGTATATTCACATAGAAATTAAACAAATCTGATTGGCTGTTTGTGGCTCCACCCCTTTTCCAGAATTTGAACCCCAGTCACCCAATGACCGACTGTACTAGTTTTGAGGCATTTGCTATTAACCATGTAAAAATGCAGGAATTTAAATATTCTCCTTGAATATCAACAGGTGAATTTTGATTGGCTATTGTAGGCTCCACCCACTTCCCCAAATATGAATCCCAGTCACCCAGTGACTAACTGTGCAAAGTTTGGGAACCCTGCGATTAACGGTGTAAGAATGGCTGCAGTTTATATTTTTCCCATAGAAATTCGTTTTTGGCTCTGCCCACTTTTTGTAACCTTGACACACAGTAACTCAATGACCAAGTCTGTGAGCTTTCAGGTTGCTGACATCAAAAATGTGTGAATGGAAGCAGTTTATCCACCAAAGAAATTTGATTGGCTGGCTCCGCCCCTTTAGTGAATTTAAACCCCAGTCACCCAATGACCATCTGTAGAAAGTTTGAAACCTCTGCCATTAACAGTGTAAGAATGGCAGCAGTTCAAATATTCCCCTTGAAAATCAATAGGTGAATTTTGATTGGCTGTTGTAAGCGCCACCCACTTTCCAGAATATTAATCCCAGTTACCGAGTGGCCAAGTGTTCCAAGTTTGAAAACCCTGCGTACAGTCTAAGAATTGCTGCAGTTTACATTTTCCCATTTAAAATGAATGGCTGAAAGTTAATTGTCTGTTTAATGCTCCGCCCACTTTTCCTGGATTTGTAACCTCGGTCACCAAGTGACCAACTGTGCCAAGTGTGGGGACTTCTGGCTTGATTACTGTGAGAATGGCAGCCTTTTACATTTTTTCCATTGACTTGAATGGGTGTAACGATCCGCTCAGCTGCCTGCGCAGGCAGGCAGCCTTTTGACCATTGTTCAGGTCTGCATTCTGCAGGTCTCTGGAGGAGAGACCTTTTGTCAGTTTGGCAGCTTGCTGCTGAGGGATTTGCATACATTTGTCATGCAGATTGCCTAACTATCTCCTTTTAAGGCGGGCAGTATAAAAGCTTTTCTGGCCCACCATGCTTTGCTGCTCATAGTTTGTTCCTGCTGGACTCACCTGCAGTGTCAGCCACTGCTATCTTAGTATAGTTAATTCTTGGGGAGTGCTCCTTCCATTCCTAGTTAGTGCAGTCAGTTTGTGTATAATTTGTACTGCCTATTCTGTCCTGTCTTGTCTGTCGCGATTGCGCTGTCGCCAGCGGCGGTTGATAGCGAATCGCTCTGTCTTGTTTGGATCGCACTAGCCTCTAGCGGTAGCAGCTGTGGATCCTTCTGATCTGAGTTCCTGGAGTGTAAGCTGGAGCAGCGGTTGCTACCGGCTACCTCATCTTATCTGTCTTGTTTAGATCGCACTAGCCGCTAGCGTTAGCGGCTGTGGATCTTTCTGATCTGTGTTCCTGCTTGGATCACACTTGCTCTGGCGGAAGAGCGGTGGATCCTTTCTGCCTAGTTCCTGTTTCTCGTTTGTCTGTCTTGTCTGATACGGGCGCTTGCTGTAGGCTCGGTGAGGTAACCGTTAAGCAAGCGTTCACGTTCTTTGTTTCGTGTTTGTCTGTCGGTGGTTAGTTAGGCGTGCTTGTCTCTGTTGTGCTTATCACGCGGAGACCGCGCATAAACACGTGCACTGTTGCGAATGAGTGCGGTGTTCGCGTTTAGTTAGCGTTTGTTATTTTCTTTATCATTCTCATTGTATTATTTGCTGTGCCTTTGCTCCTCTCGTGCTCTGTCCTGCTCAGTCTGGTATCACTATTTGGCAATCGCCATTCTTGCGATTGTGTTCCCACTTTATTTCCGCCGTTGTGTGTTCACCGTTGCTGGGTGGCGACTAGTTTGGTGGACACACATTGATTCTGTCTCTTTGCTCTCTCTCTTGGGGGCTATCTTGCCTTGCGTTGCTGCTTTTCGTACAATTTCCATCTGGCATTTGTGGCAGCGCAGAGGGTTTATTCCTCTGCACTCCACAGCTCCACCTGCCGGTGGGAATTCCCCTCTACTGGTGCTTGCACCAAAAGCTGGGTTCTAGTATCTTGACACGCTTGTGGAGGACCTCCGCAGTGTCAGCGCACATCTTTGTGTTCTGGCTCCTCGGATTTGACATTGTTAGCCGAATCTAAGAGTGAGACAGCGCTTCGGTTTTGCGAATCTGACTCTGAAACATCTTTGCTGGGTCCAGAGAAAGTTTCTCTGAGCCTGCCCTGTACCATGAATAACAATATGATGTCCAAGCACACTGACATTTGTGAGTCCCTTTCTTGTTCTGAGGAAAGTGCTGATTCTGCACCCTGTACTCTGGATGAGTTAAGATGGCCTTGTTTAGAGTCTCCTGCAGTGTCCCTAGAGGCTCGTCTAGGTATTGCCACTATACTCACCTGTTTTTCTGCAGTTTTGGAGTTGCAAGCTAGTTTGACTGCTACGCAGAATTCTGGGTGCAGCAAGATTGAAGTTAGGGAGTCAGTGTGTGTTCCAGCAAATCTTCCTGTACGTTCCGCTCATGATGATGAAATTCAGTCTCAGTTTATGGTGGAACCTTCCCTGGGACAGCTGCCCTGTCAACAAAATAAAGTTCCAGTTTTGCCCTGTAACATGGATAGTTCAGAATCCTTCTCAGAAAACTTGAAAAATGATGTTCCTGAAGTTTTGTCTGATGTTCTGGAGGTCTCTGAGTTACTCCCAAAGGGAGCAGAACTTGTAGGAGATGTCTCCTGCCTAGTGTTGGGCGAACACCTGGATGTTCGGGTTCGGGAAAGTTCGCCGAACATGGCCGCGATGTTCGGCATGTTCGGACTGAACCCCGAACTCCCCGAACATCCCGCTTTTGGGGGCCCTATGGGGTCGCAGGCATAAGGGGGGAGCATGCCCCGATCGCGGGGCCGAACAGGGGCCCTGTTCGGCCCTGTTCGGCGGCCATTTAGTAGTTCGGGGCGAACCCGAACTTAAAAGGCCGAACACCATCAGGTGTTCGGCCGAACGCGAACATCACCCGAACAGGGTGATGTTCTGCAGAACCCGAACAGTGGCGAACACTGTTCGCCCAACACTACTCCTGCCCCCCAAGTCCTTCTGAGGTGTTGCCCACTTCAGTAGGCATTGCTGTTGTGCTGACTACCTTTGCAGCTCTGGTGGAGCTTCATGCATGTGTAGTCAATGATGATATTGCAATCACAGAAATTTCTGAATTTGAGTCCGAGTCTTCTTTTGAAAGACCAGTGCCTGTAGCCTCTACTCGTGATGAATTTATGCCCGATCCTGGTTTTGGTTTTCTCGTGTCGGACTCTGAGGTTGGCAGTTCCCCATCATGTCCTGAGGTTTCTCCTGTGCTGGTGTACCCCAATGTGCTCTGTGACCCAGAAAGCCCAAGTGTGCCTCGGTTACCAGCATACTCAGATGCTTCCTCAGTGGAGATATGCTCTGATATGGCCTGCCTGGTCGCATGCCCAGAAGTGGTCCCGGAAAGTCATGATCTTGATGGGTGTCTGGGTAATTCTGAATCCAGAATAATCATTGGTTCCATAGGGGTTCTTGGCGGTTCTCCATGTGAGCCTGGTGAGCGTTCTGGCCTCTTGGGATCTCTGCAGAGCTCCAAAGGGTTTTGGGAGATTCCGGGAGAGATTTTGCTTGGTACCCTGGATAGTATCAACAGTAGTGTTGGGCGAACAGTGTTCGCCACTGTTCGGGTTCTGCTGAACATCACCCTGTTCGGGTGATGTTCGAGTTCGGCCGAACACCTAATGGTGTTCGGCCAAACCGTTCGGCCACATGGCCGAACTAATAGCGCATGGCCGAACGTTCCCCGAACGTTCGGCTAGCGCTGTGATTGGCCGAACGGGTCACGTGGTTCGGACCCGAACGCGCTCTGATTGGCCGAACGGTCACGTGGTTCGGGTAAATAAATACCCGAACCACGTCATTTCTCCGCCATTTGTCTGTGGGTTTAGCTTTGGGTAGGCAGGCAGGGTAGTTCTCTCTCCAGCCAGGCTAGCCAGGGTCCCCCCAGTCATTGTGTCGCTGCTGGGAACAGTAGTACACCGCTCACCCACCACTGTATAGCATTGTGCTCTGTGTCGCTGCTGGGAACAGTAGTACACCGCTCACCCAGCACTATATAGCATTGTGTTTACTGCCACTCTGTGTCGCTGCTGGGAATAGTGGTACACCGCTCACCCACCACTGTATAGCATTGTGCTCTGTGTCGCTGCTGGGAACAGTAGTACACCGCTCACCCAGCACTATATAGCATTGTGTTTACTGCCACTCTGTGTCTGCTGGGAACAGTAGTACACCGCTCACCCAGCACTATATAGCATTGTGTTTACTGCCACTCTGTGTCTGCTGGGAACAGTAGTACACCGCTCACCCGCCACTGTATAGCATTGTGCTCTGACTCCCTGCTGGGAATAGTGGTACACCGCTCACCCACCACTGTATAGCATTGTGCTCTGCCTCTGACTCGCTGCTGGGAACAGTAGTACACCGCTCACCCAGCACTATATAGCATTGTGTTTACTGCCACTCTGTGTCTGCTGGGAACAGTAGTACACCGCTCACCCGCCACTGTATAGCATTGTGCTCTGACTCGCTGCTGGGAACAGTAGTACACCGCTCACCCGCCACTGTATAGCATTGTGCTCTGTGTCGCTGCTGGGAATAGTGGTACACCTCTCACCCACCACTGTATAGCATTGTGCTCTGTGTCACTGCTGGGAATAGTGGTACACCGCTCACCCACCACTGTATAGCATTGCCATTGTGCTCTGACTCGCTGCTGGGAACAGTAGTACACCGCTCATCCACACTATATAGCATTGTGTTTACTGCCACTCTGTGTACACCGCTCACCCAGCACTATATAGCATTGTGTTTACTGCCACTCTGTGTCTGCTGGGAACAGTAGTACACCGCTCACCCGCCACTGTATAGCATTGTGCTCTGTGTCGCTGCTGGGAATACTGGTACACCGCTCACCCGCCACTGTATAGCATTGTGCTCTGTGTCGCTGCTGGGAATAGTGGTACACCACTCACCCACCACTGTATAGCATTGCCATTGTGCTCTGACTCGCTGCTGGGAACAGTAGTACACCGCTCATCCACACTATATAGCATTGTGTTTACTGCCACTCTGTGTACACCGCTCACCCAGCACTATATAGCATTGTGTTTACTGCCACTCTGTGTCTGCTGGGAACAGTAGTACACCGCTCACCCGCCACTGTATAGCATTGTGCTCTGTGTCGCTGCTGGCAATAGTGGTACACCGCTCACCCACCACTGTATAGCATTTCTGTACTGCCACTGGACTGCTGCCAGTCAGCGTGTACTTTAAAGATAAGTAAAATGAGGAAGAAATCCGGTGAAAGAGGGAGGGGCAAGGGAAGAGGTGTTTCCCCTGACGGTTCACGTACAGGCCACAGGGGAGCACCGAAGAAAACCCACTCAATACCGCCCATGTTGTCCAGGACAACAACCCTCACAAATCTAAAAGAACAGGACCAGATAATTACTTGGATGACCTCTCAAGCATCCAGCAGTGGGTTAAGCAGCACCAGCACATCACGCACGAGGTCCGAGTCCTCAGCCAGTTTCAAGGAGCCAGTGGGCACAAAACTGACACAACCGGCAGCAACACCACGCACACAACTGCCAGATAACCAGTCCAAAGAATTACCTCAGGACACAATGGGGTATTCACAGGAGCTATTCCCAGCCCAACAAACTTCCACCTTTCAAAGGTCAATGGAACAGCCAGAAATGTTGTGCCCGGATTCACAACCATTAACTGTGGGCAATGCACCGCGCACTGAAATGCAAGGCGAGTCCGAGGACTTTGAAACCCAAATCCCAGAGCAAGTTGGGCAGGAGGGGTTGCAATTGCAGGAGGTCGGCCGAGAAGATCTGGAAGACGACGTTGGAGTGAGCTGCGCAGAGGTTGTTCTGGGGAGCTCTACTCCACGGCGGCGGCCCCCCACAATGACATATGACAAGTTTGAGGAGATGGAAGAGGAGGGTATGGACAATGTGGACACAGACCCAGATTTTGTATGTGAAGGAGAACATCGCCATCGTAGCAGCACAGATGAGTCTGTTGAAGAACCCACTGCTGCACGAGTTCACCTTGTGCCACAAGGTGGGCGGCGCGAAATTTCAGGCACCACAAGCGTGGAAGTTCCTTTGAGACGCAAAAGAGGCGCAAACAGAAATCGCCAGCAAGGCAGGTGCTCCAAAGTCTGGGCTTTCTTTGAAGACTGCACTGAGGATGTTACCATGGCGATTTGCAAGGTGTGCAAGACCCGCCTGAGCAGGGGGAAAAGTATTAACAACCTCTCCACCACCAGCATGAGCCGCCACATGCTATCCAAACATCCCACTCTGTGGGCAAACGCGGCAGGACAGGGTACCAGCAACACTGCCTCCCTTGGGTTCACCAGACTCACCACCAGACCCGCCTCAGCAGCAGCAGTAGCCCAGCCATTGCGTGGTTCACAACATTCACAAACATCAGACGACGCTGACACTGTCACTTTCCGGACTAGTGATTTTGAGGTCTCCCAGTGTTCATCAAACACAACAACCAACAGCCCTTCAGTGTGCAGCCCTACGGTTCAGTTGTCTGTCTCGGAGATGTTTGAGCGCAAGAGGAAATTTCCAGCAAATGACCCCCGGGCCATGGCAGTAACAGCCAGCATAGCCAAGCTTCTGGCCTGCGAAATGCTGCCATATCGATTGGTGGAGACAAACAGCTTCAAGGGCATGATGTCAGTGGCCATCCCACGTTACGTGGTTCCCTGCCGCTACCACTTTGCGCGCTCTGCAGTGCCTGAGTTGCATGAGCACGTGGTCAGCAAAATAACCCGAAGCTTGAAGAATGCCATTGCCTGCAAGGTTCACCTCACCACTGACACCTGGACGAGTGCGTTCGGCCAGGGTCGATACATCTCCCTTACCGCGCACTGGGTGAACCTTGTGGAGCCTGGCAGCGATTCCTCACCTGCTACGGCGCGGGTGTTGCCCACGCCGCAAACAGCTGCACCGCCGTCCCTCCCACTGGATAACAACAGCAGCACCTACCTCTCTGACTCCTTCTCCTCCAACGCATCTCAAAGCTGTACCTCATCCGGAAACGCTAACCCAGCAGCAGTAGGATCGTGGAAGCAGTGCAGCACAGCTGTTGGCATGCGTCAGCAAGCGTTGCTGAAGCTGATCTGCCTTGGGGATAAGCAGCACACAGGGGAGGAATTTTGGAGGGGAATAAAGGAACAGACGGATTTGTGGCTGGCACCGCTGGACCTGAAACCGGGCATGGTTGTGTGTGATAATGGGAGTAATCTCATTCGCGCTTTAAGGTTGGCTAAGCTGACACACATCCCTTGCCTGGCGCACGTGATGAACCTAGTAGTTCAGCGGTTCCTGAAGACATACCCAGGCGTGGCCGATTTTCTGTTGAAGGTGCGACGAGTGGCCAAACATTGTAGAACTTCCAGTACTGCTTCGGGGGCACTCGCCAAGATGCAGGAGCGCTTCAATCTCCCCCACCATCGCTTGCTGTGTGATGTCCCTACGCGCTGGAATTCTACGCTGCACATGCCAGCCCGCTTTTGCGAGCAGAAGAGTGCAGTGGTCCAGTACATGACGGCGCAGTACCGAGGCGCATCCGGACAGCTGCCAAGCTTCTGTGGATCCGATTGGGCCAACATGTTGGACCTCTGCCAAGTCCTCCAAAATTTTGAGCAATCCACGTTGCTTGTGAGCAGTGACAACTCTTCAGTCAGCATTACCATACCACTGCTGTGTTTACTGAAGAGGTCAATGTTGAAAATCAAGGAAACAGCTGTCATGATGCAACAGGGGGGATCTGAAGGAGAAAACGATCAGCGTGATGGTACCAACATCAGGCCATCCGCCTCAGGAAACTCTGGCCCCAGCAGCTATGATGAAGAAGAGGAGGAGGAACAGCTGGAGTTGGAGCAGGAATTTCATGCCACCACTGACGAGGGCCAGAGCGGTGCACGTTGGACTTCCACAATTCAGCGCGAATGGTCAGCAGAAGCAGACCAGGAAGAAGGTGACGACTATGATGCATCAAAAAACAGAATTCTCACAACTGTCTCCTTTGCACATACAAAATAAACCACTTTAATATTGCCATAGCAGGGTATTACATCACTACTTTAAAAACAATTAAAATCACTTTGCAGCATAGCGCGCTCAATAGAACGCCACAAGCATTTCAAGCATTGCAGTTACTGTGTGTTGCGATCGCCCGGCGTTAACCTATGCAGAAAGCCCACACCACTGCAGCTGATCGCTTGTGGACTATCCACCACCTTATATATACACCCCACACTGTGGCATGCACCTGACCCTCCTCTATCTACAGGGGCAATGATATGTTACAAAGTTTCCATATCCTCATGAGGGCTTGTTGTACTCAACCAATTTCCTCTGCTTTACCCGAATTGAGGCAATTGCCACTTAAGGGAAACTCGCAGACACGACTCTTCTCATTCCTCCTAACAGATGATCTTATCACCACCTTTCCTCCTATGAACCGTGGGCTGTCCGAGTGGCTCCTATACTTGCACGCACTGAGCCTTTTGATCTGCAGCCTTCATACGGAGAGAGGGGTGCGCCGTCATCGGGAGTATGTTTCACTGTCCCCATGCAACGAGGGAGGTGCGCCAAGGATCTACAGCGTGGCTACCGCTGCGGCATCATGGGTTCTCCACCTGACGCTTCACTTCACGTGTAACGGTGGTGTAGAGCTATGCGTCCACTACGCCACACCCACCGACGTTTCGCCCCGCCTAGGGGCTTTCTCAAGGCACACGTTGCTTGTGAGCAGTGACAACTCTTCAGTCAGCATTACCATACCACTGCTGTGTTTACTGAAGAGGTCAATGTTGAAAATCAAGGAAACAGCTGTCATGATGCAACAGGGGGAACCTGAAGGAGAAAACGATCAGCGTGATGGTACCAACATCAGGCCATCCGCCTCAGGAAACGCTGGCCCCAGCAGCTATGACGAAGAAGAGGAGGAGGAACAGCTGGAGTTGGAGCAGGAATTTCATGCCACCACTAACGAGGGCCAGAGCGGTGCACGTTGGACTTCCACAATTCAGCGCGAATGGTCAGCAGAAGCAGACCAGGAAGAAGGTGACGACTATGATGCATCACAACAATCACAACGCCCACAAGAGGATGATGATGGTTCTGGCAGGACTCTGGCACACATGGCTCAATTCATGCTAGACTGCATTGAACGCGACCCACGCATTGTGCGCATTCAGGACAACACCAATTACTGGGTTTATACCCTTCTGGATCCACGGTACAAACACAATGTTCCAAAACTGATTGAAGAAAGAGTCAGACAGGTCAAAATGGAAGAATACCAGCAGGCCCTTGTGGAGACTTTAGAGAGGAGATTGACATCCTCCCCCTCCTCTAGCCAGTTGTATGCCAACAGACTGACTTCCGCAAACCCAGGACGACCAGGAGGGCAGCAAACAACACAAGCCGCAGCTAGTGCCCAAAAGGGAATGGTATCGGCAGTGTCCTTGGAGTGGGAAAATTTTCTGACACCCATGCAGCAGCCCACAGAACAGCAAGCGTGCACATCCACCTCCAACACCGATCGCCTGGAGAAGATGGTCAAGGACTACATGTCAGATGGCGTAGCTGTGTTGAACAATCCATATGCACCCTTCAACTATTGGGTATCGAAGCTAGACACCTGGCACGAACTGGCAATGTACGCAATAGAGGTGCTGGCTTGCCCGGCAGCCAGCGTTATGTCGGAACACTGTTTCAGTGCTGCCGGAGGCATCGTCACAGATCGGCGTATCCGCCTCTCCACAGAAAATGCAGACCGTCTGACTCAAATTAAAATGAATCAATCCTGGATTGGAAACGACTACGCAACACTCCAGGACCCCAACCAAGTAACATGAACAATGAACATCTGTGATGGGTTAGCGTTTCCGGTCCCTGTTTATTGAACCTCTCATCTGTATTACACTTATGACTGCATGGCGGCAAAAAGCATTGCTATATCCGCACGCTTTTTGTCCTCATGCAAGGCCTGGGTGGTTGCGTCTCAAAAAGCGTGGCCTTCTCCTCCTGCGCCTCCTCCTGTTCCATCACGTGTGCTGCTGCTGCTGGGTTAGCATTGCCGGTCCCTGTTTATTGAACCTCTCATCTGTATTACATTTATGACTGCATGGCGGCAAAAAGCATTGCTATATCCGCACGCTTTTTGTCCTCATGCAAGGCCTGGGTGGTTGCGTCTCAAAAAGCGTGGCCTTCTCCTCCTGCGCCTCCTCCTGTTCCATCACGTGTGCTGCTGCTGCTGCTGGGTTAGCGTTGCCGGTCCCTGTTTATTGAACCTCTCATCTGTATTACATTTATGACTGCATGGCGGCAAAAAGCATTGCTATATCCGCACGCTTTTTGTCCTCATGCAAGGCCTGGGTGGTTGCGTCTCAAAAAGCGTGGCCTTCTCCTCCTGCACCTCCTCCTGTTCCATCACGTGCGCTGCTGCTGGGTTAGCGTTTCCGGTCCCTGTTTATTGAACCTCTCATCTGTATTACATTTATGACTGCATGGCGGCAAAAAGCATTGCTATATCCGCACGCTTTTTGTCCTCATGCAAGGCCTGGGTTGTTGTGTCTCAAAAAGCGTGGCCTTCTCCTCCTGCGCCTCCTCCTGTTTCATCACGTGTGCTGCTGCTGCTGCTGCTGGGTTAGCGTTGCCGGTCCCTGTTTATTGAACCTCTCATCTGTATTACATTTATGACTGCATGGCGGCAAAAAGCATTGCTATATCCGCACGCTTTTTGTCCTCATGCAAGGCCTGGGTGGTTGCGTCTCAAAAAGCGTGGCCTTCTCCTCCTGCGCCTCCTCCTGTTCCATCACGTGTGCTGCTGCTGGGTTAGCGTTTCCGGTCCCTGTTTATTGAACCTCTCATCTGTATTACATTTATGACTGCATGGCGGCAAAAAGCATTGCTATATCCACACGCTTTTTGTCCTCATGCAAGGCCTGGGTTGTTGTGTCTGAAAAAGCGTGGCCTTCTCCTCCTGCGCCTCCTCCTGTTCCATCACGTGTGCTGCTGCTGGGTTAGCGTTTCCGGTCCCTGTTTATTGAACCTCTCATCTGTATTACATTTATGACTGCATGGCGGCAAAAAGCATTGCTATATCCGCACTCTTTTTGTCCTCATGCAAGGCCTGGGTTGTTGTGTCTCAAAAAGCGTGGCCTTCTCCTCCTGCGCCTCCTCCTGTTCCATCACGTGTGCTGCTGCTGCTGCTGGGTTAGCGTTGCCGGTCCCTGTTTATTGAACCTCTCATCTGTATTACATTTATGACTGCATGGCGGCAAAAAGCATTGCTATATCCGCACGCTTTTTGTCCTCATGCAAGGCCTGGGTGGTTGCGTCTCAAAAAGCGTGGCCTTCTCCTCCTGCGCCTCCTCCTGTTCCATCACGTGTGCTGCTGCTGGGTTAGCGTTTCCGGTCCCTGTTTATTGAACCTCTCATCTGTATTACATTTATGACTGCATGGCGGCAAAAAGCATTGCTATATCCGCACGCTTTTTGTCCTCAAGCAAGGCCTGGGTTGTTGTGTCTCAAAAAGCGTGGCCTTCTCCTCCTGCGCCTCCTCCTGTTCCATCACGTGTGCTGCTGCTGGGTTAGCGTTTCTGGTCCCTGTTTATTGAACCTCTCATCTGTATTACATTTATGACTGCATGGCAACAAAAAGCATGTTACCTGTGCAAAGAAACATGACATTTTCCGCATTTAAAAGACAGTTTTTCCTTTGAAACATTACAATACATTTTCTCAAAAACTATAAGCTCTTTTTCAAATATTTATTTTTCCTCTTGTACCCACTCCCAAGGTGCACATACCCTGCAAATTTGGGGTATGTAGCATGTAAGGAAGCTTTACAAAGCACGAACGTTCGGGTCCCCATTGACTTCCATTATGTTCGGAGTTCGGCGCGAACACCCGAACATCGCGGCCATGTTCGGCGAACGTTCGCGAACCCGAACATCCAGGTGTTCGCCCAACACTAATCAACAGTGGCTTTTGTGTTGTTAGGGACACTTCGAACAGGTATTGTGGCAGGTTTGGTATTTTCGGACGCTCTCTGGAAGGTGGTGGGTATTGTCTGGAGGGTGTCGATGGCTTCTTCTCTGGCATTCACAGTCCTGATGGGTGTTACGCTGAGACTTGTAGTACTGATGGGCATGTTTCGGTGGCTTCCGTTTCCGATGAGGTCGGTTTCGAGTGGACTGACTCTGGAATTGGGCCTTGTCGGGCTGTCCTGAACTTCATGAGTCTTTTGGTAACGCCAGTTTTGAAAGACGTCTGGAATCCGTCCCTAGAGGGGGGGGGGGGGGGGGGGGAGGGTACTGTAACGATCCGCTCAGCTGCCTGTGCAGGCAGGCAGCCTTTTGACCATTGTTCAGGTCTGCATTCTGCAGGTCTCTGGAGGAGAGACCTTTTGTCAGTTTGGCAGCTTGCTGCTGAGGAATTTGCATACATTTGTCATGCAGATTGCCTAACTATCTCCTTTGAAGGCGGGCAGTATAAAAGCTTTTCTGGCCCACAATGCTTTGCTGCTCATAGAGGTTTGTTCCTGCTGGACTCACCTGGAGTGTCAGCCACTGCTATCTTAGTATAGTTAATTCTTGACTAGTGCTCCTTCCATTCCTAGTTAGTGCAGTCAGTTTGTGTATAATTTGTACTGCCTATTCTGTCCTGTCTTGTCTGTCGCGATTGCGCTGTCGCCAGCGGCGGTTGATAGCGAATCGCTCTGTCTTGTTTGGATCGCACTAGCCTCTAGCGGTAGCGGCTGTGGATCCTTCTGATCTGAGTTCCTGGAGTGTAAGCTGGAGCAGCGGTTGCTACCGGCTACCTCATCTTATCTGTCTTGTTTAGATCGCACTAGCCGCTAGCGTTAGCGGCTGTGGATCTTTCTGATCTGTGTTCCTGCTTGGATCACACTTGCTCTGGCGGAAGAGCGGTGGATCCTTTCTGCCTAGTTCCTGTTTCTCGTTTGTCTGTCTTGTCTGATACGGGCGCTTGCTGTAGGCTCGGTGAGGTAACCGTTAAGCAAGCGTTCACGTTCTTTGTTTCGTGTTTGTCTGTCGGTGGTTAGTTAGGCGTGCTTGTCTCTGTTGTGCTTATCACGCGGAGACCGCGCAAAAACGCGTGCACTGTTGCGAATGAGTGCGGTGTTCGCGTTTAGTTAGCGTTTGTTATTTTCTTTATCATTCTCATTGTATTATTTACTGTGCCTTTGCTCCTCTCGTGCTCTGTCCTGCTCAGTCTGGTGTCACTATTTGGCAATCGCCATTCTTGCGATTGCGTTCCCACTTTATTTCCGCCGTTGTGTGTTCACCGTCGCTGGGTGGCGACTAGTTTGGTGGACACACATTGATTCTGTCTCTTTGCTCTCTCTCTTGGGGGCTATCTTGCCTTGCGTTGCTGCTTTTCGTACAATTTCCATCTGGCATTTGTGGCAGCGCAGAGGGTTTATTCCTCTGCACTCCACAGCTCCACCTGCCGGTGGGAATTCCCCTCTACTGGTGCTTGCACCAAAAGCTGGGTTCTAGTATCTTGACATGCTTGTGGAGGACCTCCGCAACACGGAGATATCCCACAATCGTTACATTGGGTTAAATCTTATTTGCTGTTTGTAGCTCTGCCCAGGTGTGCAGGGGGGACGCGAGACCCCCAGATTATATCATCCCAGGTAGTAAGGGATCTGTATACCAAGTTTCGTTGAAATCAGTCAAGCCGTTTTCGAGTGATCACAGCACACACATACACACATACATCCGATTTTATATATATATATATACTAGCTGATTGCCCGGCGTTGCCCGGGTATGTATTTGGCTGGTGTTGTTCTAACCCTAACACAAAATTGCTCAATGACCAAGTTTATGAGCTTTGCCTTCTTTGGCATCAATAATTTGCATTCAAATGAAAAAATCTGATTGGCTGTTTGTGGCTCCACTCACTTTTCTGAATTTGAACCCCAGTCACCCAATGACCAACTGTACCAGGTTTGAGGCCTCTGCCATTAACAGTGCAAGAATGGTAGCAATTAAATATTCCCCTTGAAAAGCAATAGGTGAAGTTTGATTCACTTTTGCAGGCTCCACCCACCTTTCTGAATATTAATCCCAGTCACCCAGTGACCAAGTGTGGCAAGTTTTAAAACCCTGCCATTAACAGTCTAAGAATGGCTGCAGTTTACATTTTCCCAGTGAAATTTGTATTTGTCTCCACCCACTGATGACCCGGCATTGCTCGTGTATTTGACTGGTGTTAGCTCCGCCCACTTTTTATAACCCTAACGCACAAACACTCCAAGTTTGTGAGCTTTGGAGTTCTTGGCATCAATAATTTGTATATTCCCATAGAAATTAAACAAATCAGATTGGCTATTTGTGGCTCCGCCCCTCTACAGCATTTGAACCCCAGTCACCCAATGACCAACTGTAGCAGGTTTGAGGCATCTGCTATTAACAGTGTAAAAATGGCAGCAATTTAAATATTCCACTTGAAAATCAACAGGTGAATTTTGATTGGCTATTATAGGCTCCACCCACTTCCCTGAATATTAATCTCAGTCACTCAGTGACCATCAGGGCAAAGTTTGGGAACCCTGAAATAAACAATGTAAGAAGGACTGCAGTTTATATTTTCCCAATGAAATTTGTTTTTGGCTCCGACCACTTGTTGTAACCTGGACACACAGTCATTACTCAATGACAAAGTTTGTGAGCTTCGGGGTCCTTGGCATCAATAATTTTTATTTTCCCATGAAATGAAACTAATGTGATTGACTGTTTGCGGCTCTGTACTCTTTTCTGAATTTGTGCCATTAACCGTGCAAGAATGGCAGCTATTTTAATATTCCCCTTGAAAATCAACAGGTGAATTTTGATTGGCTTTTTTAGGCTCCACCCACTTTCCTGAATATTAATCCCAGTCACCAGTAACCAGCTGTGCAAAGTTTGAGAACCCTGCCATTAACAGTGAAGAGGGGCTGCAGTTTACAATTTCCCAGAAAAATCTGTTTTTGACTCCACCCAAATTTTACTAACCTTGGCACACAGTCACTCAATGACCAAAGAAATCTTGCTGTTTTTGGCTCCGCCCCTTTAGTGAATTTGAACCGCAGTCACTGATCGACCGGCTGTAGCAGGTTTGAGGCCTCTGCCAGTAACAGTGTAATAATGGCTGCAGTTTCAATATTCCCATGGAAAATCAGTAGGTAAATTTTGATTGGCTCTTGTAGGCTTCACCTACTTTTCCAAATATTAATCCCAGTCACCCAGTGACCAACTGTGTCAAGTTTGAGAACCCTGCCATTAACAGTGTAAGAATAGCTGTAAAAAGTTACCGTAGTTGTTTTTGGCTCCGCCCACTATTTCTAACATTGACATACAGTCACTTAATGACCAAGTTTATGAGCTTTGGGGTCTTTGGCATTAATAAGTTGTATTTTACCATTAAATTTAAATAAATCTGATTGTTGCTTTTTGGCCCGCACCCTTTTCTGAATTTAAACCCCCGTCTCCCAGTGACTGATTGTACCAGATTTGAGGCCTCTGCCATTAAGAGTGTATGAATGGCAGCATTGTAATTATTCCCCTTGAAAATCAAAAGGTGAATTTTGATTGGCTTCTGTAGGCTCCACCCACTTTCCTGAATATTAGTCCCAGTCACCCAGTGGCCAACTGTGTCAAGTTTGAGAACCCTGCCAATAACAGAATGGCTGAAATCAATCTAACAAATCTGATTGGCTGTGTGTGGCTCCACCCCTTTACTGAATTTAGACCCCAGTCACCCAATGACAAACTGTATCAGGTTTGAGGTCTCTGCCCTTAACAGTGTAAGAATGGTAGCAATGTAAATATTCCCCTTGAAAATGAAAAGGTGAATTTTGATTGGCTGTTGTAGCCTCCACCCACATTCCAAAATGTTAATCTCATTCACCCAGTGACCAACTGTGCAAAGTTTGAGAACCCTGCCATTAACGGTGTAAGAATGGCTGCAGTTTATATTTTCTCAGTAAAATTTGTTTTTGGCTCCGCCCACTTTTTTGAAACCTTGACCCACAGTCACTCAGTGACCAAGTTTGTGAGCTTTCAGGTTCCTGGCATCGAAAATGTGTGAATGGAAGCAGTTTATCTACCAAGGAAATCTGATTGGCTGTTTGTGGCCCCACCCCTTTAGTGAATTTGGGCCCCAGTCACCCAATGACCGACTGTAGAAAGTTTGAAACCTCTGCCATTAACAGTGTAAGAATAGCTGCAGTTTAAATATTCCCCTTGAAAATCAATAGGTGAATTTTAATTGGCTGTTGTAGGCTCCATCCACTTTCTTGAATCTTAATCTCATTCACCCAGTGACCAAGTGTGCCAAGTTTGAGAACCCTACGATTAACAGTCTAAGAATGGCTGCAGTTTACAGTTTCCCATTTAAAATGATTGGAAGAAATTTGATTGGCTGTTTTATGCTCCGCCCACTTTTCCTGGATTTGCAACCTCTTTCACCAACTGACCAACTGTGCCAAGTGTGGGGACTCTGGCTTGATTACTGTGAGAATGGCAGCCTTTTACATTTTTCCCATTGACATGAATGGGTGAACTCTGATTTGCTGTTTGTAGCTCCGCCCAGGTGTGCAGGGGGGGCCGCGAGACCCCCAGAACATATCATCCCAGGTAGTAAGGGATCTGTATACCAAGTTTCGTTCAAATTGGTCAAGCCGTTTTCGAGTGATCGCGACACATACACACATACATCCGATTGTATCTATATATATAACAGTGTGTGTGTGTGTGTGTGTGTGTGTGTGTGTGCGTGCGTGCGTGCGTGTGTGTCGCGATCACGCGAAAACGGCTTGACTGGTTTGAACGAAACTTGGTACACAGATCCCTTACTACCTGGGATGATATGTTCTGGGGGTCTCGCGGCCCCCCTGCACACCTGGGCGGAGCTACAAACAGCAAATCAGATTCCACCCATTCAAGTCAATGGAAAAAATGTAAAAGGCTGCCATTCTCACAGTAATCAAGCCAGAGTCCCCACACATGGCACAGTTGGTCACTTGGTGACCGAGGTTACAAATCCAGGAAAAGTGGGCGGAGCATAAAACAGCCAATCAAATTTCAGCCGTTCATTTTAAATGGGAAAATGTAAACTGCAGCCATTCTTAGACTGTTAATCGCAGGGTTCTCAAACTTGCCACACTTGGTCACTGGGTGAATGTGATTAAGATTCAAGAAAATGGGTGAAGCCTACAACAGCCAATCAAAATTCACCTATTGATTTTCAAAAGGAATATTTAAAGTGCTGCTATTCTTACACTTTTAATGGCAGAGGCTTCAAACTTGCTACAGTCGGTCATTGGGTGACTGGGGTTCAAATTCACTAAAGGGGCGGGGCCACATACAGCCAATCAGATTTCCTTGGTGGATAAACTGCTTCCATTCACACATTTTTGATGCCAGGAAACTGACAGCTCACAAACTTGGTCATTGAGTGACTGTGTGTCAAGGTTACAAAAGTGGGCGGAGCCAAAACAACTTTTACTGGGAACATATAAACTGCAGCCATTCTTACACCGTTAATGGCAGGGTTCTCAAACTTTGCACAGTCTGTCATTGGGTGACAGATTAAGATTTTGGAAGGTGGATGGAGCCTATAAAAGCCAATAAAAATTCACCTTTTGATTCTCAAAGGGAATATTTCATCTGCTACCATTCTCTTATACTGTTAAAAGCAGATGCCTCAAACTTGGTACAGTTGGTCACTGGGTGACTAGGGTCCAAATTCAGGAAGGGGGCGGAGCCACAAACAGCCAGATTTGTTTATTTTTCAATGGGAATATACAAAGTATTGATACCAAGGACCCCAAAGCTGATAAACTTGATAATTGAGTGACTGTATGTCAAGGTTAGAAAAAGTGGGCGGTGCCAACACCTTCATTTTTTACATGGCAGGGTTCCCAAACTTTACACAATTGGCCACTGGGTGACTAGGATGAATATTCAGAAATGTGGGTGGAGCCTACAACAGCCAATCAAAATGTACCTATTGATTTTCAAGGGGAATATTCACATTGCTACCATTCTTACATTGTTAGTGGCAGAGGCCTCAAACCTGATACAGTCAGTCATTGGGTGACTGGGGTCCAAATTCACTAAAGGGGTGGAGCCAAAAACAGCCAATCAGATTTGTTAGATTGATTTCAGCCATTCTGTTATTGGCAGGGTTCTCAAACGTGACACAGTTGGCCACTGGGTGACTGGGACTAATATTCATAAAAGTGGGTGGAGCCTACAGCAGCAAATCAAAATTCACCTTTTGATTTTCAAGGGAAATGTTTACATTGCTGCCATTCAAGCACTCTTAATGGCAGAGGCCTAACATCTGCTACAGTCAGTCACTGGGAGACTGGGGTTTAAATTCTGAAGGGAGCGGGCCAAAAACAGCGAATCAGATTTATTTAATTTCAGTGGTAAAATGCAACTTATTGATGCCAAAGACCCCACAGCTCATAAACTTGGTCATTAAGTGACTGTATGTCAAGATTAGAAATAGTGGGCGGAGCCAAAAACAACTAACTTTTTACATGGGGAAATGTAAACTGCAGCTTTTCTTACACTGTTAATGGCAGGGTTCTCAAACTTCACACAGTTGGTCACTGGGTAATTAATATTCGGAAAAGTAGGTGGAGCCTACAAGAGCCAATCAAAATTCACCTATTGATTTTCAAGAGGAATATTGAACTGCAGCCATTCTCACACTGTTAATAGCAGAGGCCTCAAACCTGCTACAGTCGGTCGTTAAGTGTTTGGGGTTCAAATTCAGTAAAGGGGCGGAGCCAAAAACAGCCAGATTTCTTTGCTGGATAAACTGCTTCCATTAGCACAATTTTGATGCCAGGAACTCAAAAGCTCACAAACTTGGTCATTGAGTAGTGACTGTACGTCAAGGTTACAAAAAGTGGGTGGAGTTAAAAACAGATTTTTCTGGGAAATTGTAAACTGCAGCCCTTCTTCACTGTTAATGGCAGGGTTCTCAAACTTAGCATAGCTGGTTACTGGGTGACTGGGATTAATATTCAGAAAAGTTGGTGGAGCCTAAAAATGCCATTCAAAAATCACATGTCACTTTTCAAGGAGAATATTAAAATTGCTGCCATTCTTGCACTGTTAATGGCACAAGCCTCAAACCTGTTGGTCATTGGGTCACTGAGGTTCAAATTCAGAAAAGGGGACAGAGCCACAAACAGTGAATCAGATTTGTTTCATCTCATGGGAAAATACAAATTATTGATGCCAAGGACCCCAAAACTCACAAACTTGGGCATTGAGTAATGACTTTGTGTCCAGGTTACAAAAAGTGGGCGGAGCTAAAAACAAATTTCACTGGAAAAGTGTAAACTGCAGCCCTTCTTACACTGTTTATTTCAGGGTTCCCAAACTTTGCCCTGATGGTCACTGAGTGACTGAGATTAATATTCAGGGAAGTGGGTGGAGCCTATAATAGCCAATCAAAATTCACCTGTTGATTTTCAAGTGGAATATTTAAATTGCTGCCATTTTTACACTGTTAATAGCAGATGCCTCAAACCTGCTACAGTTGGTCATTGGGTGACTGGGGTTCAAATGCTAGAGAGGGGCGGAGCCACAAACAACCTATCTGATTTGTTTAATTTCTATGGGAATATACAAATTATTGATGCCAAGGACCCCAAAGCTCACAAACGTGGTCATTGAGTGTTTGTGTGTTAGGGTTAGAAAGTGGGCGGAGCCAACACCAGTCATATAAATACCCGGGCAACGCCGGGTCATCAGTGGGTGGAGACAAATACAAATTTCACTGGGAAAATGTAAACTGCATCCATTCTTACACTGTTAATGGCAGGGTTTTTTAAACTTTGCACAGTTGGTCACTGGGTGACTGGGATTAATATTCAGAAAAGTGGGTGGAGCCTACAAACGTGAATCAAACTTCACCTGTTGCTTTTCAAGGGGAATATTTAATTGCTACCATTCTTGCACTGTTACTGGCACAGGCCTCAAACCTGGTACAGTTGGTTATTGGGTGACTGGGGTTCAAATTCAGAAAAGGGGGTGGAGCCACACACAGCCAATCAGATTTGTTTCATTTCAATGCAGATTATTGATACCAAAGACCGCAAAGCTCACAAACTTGGTCAGTGAGTAATTGTGTGTTAGGGTTAGAAAAAGTAGGCGGAGCTAACACCAGCCAAATACATACCCGGGCAACGCCGGGCAATCAGCTAGTATATATATATATATAGATATAGATAGATAGATATATTTATCAATTTTTATGTGGTAACTATGGAAGACAGAGTGGGGGAGGTAAGGGGTTAATTTTAATGGTTATTTATAAGTGTATAATGAATGTAGGGTGTAATTTTACGATTTAGCCACTAGATGCCCCCCCCCCCCCCCCCCACACACACACTTTATCTTCCTGTGCATACAGTTAGTACACTAACAGAAAATAATGCATGTATGTGTCACTTTCTTCTTATGAGTGACCACGGCATCTCATTGATGCCGGGGGTCATTGATCACAGGCACTTAGATAAGTGAATGGGAATGCTCAGCGATGAGAATGTATGCACAATGGCGATCATGGCGGGAGACGTATATCTATTCCCCTGGAATGGGAACAGCCCTCCTGCGGGGCGTAGATATGTATATATACTGTCTTCTTCTCAGCAAACCTGAAGTGAGGAAACACATGTAGAGGGAAAGCTCTGGATGTCATAACACCTTCCTGGTCTTCAGTCCATCCTGGTGCTCCACCGCTGTCCTCCATTGAATTTCTGTGACTGGCTGTGTCTTCAGTACTCCTCAGGCAGCATTCAGCCCCTGAGTGCTTCTGAAGACAGCACATCCGTACGGCGCATGTGAAAACCTGCCCTGCACTCCTGCATGCACAGTATGGATGCATTCGTCTGCAGAAGTACTCAGGAGTGCAGAAGAGGTATAAGACCTAGCAGGTGGAAAAACTTCAACTGGAGACGGCACTGGAACGTTGGGATGGACCGAGGACTGGGAAGGCTAAGTGGCATCCAGAGCCTATCCTCTACATGGGTAAGTATCTAACCTGAAGTAAGTTGCCTCACTTCAGGATCACTCTGAACTTCACATTGTTGAGGTGACGCTGTAAATGAATATTTTGGTAATTGTAATATCCTGCGGGAATAGCACTTATTCTTGTATTGGCAAACTCCACCAAAAACTGCAGCAACGGCAATAAGACAACTGATGCCAACAGCTGTAGCAATTACTGCAACAGAGGGGCCATCATCAGGTTCTGAAAGAGAAACACAAAAGAAACATGGGGTGTGGTTATTATAATTATACATTCATACAGCATTGATATCGTCTGCAGTGATTTACAGAGAAAAATAAACAGTTTTCATTACTAACTGTCCCTCAGCTGGGCTCACAACCTGATGTCCCGCTTAAAGAGACACTGAAAAAAAAATGATGATATTATGATTTGTATGTGTAGTACAGCTAAGAAATAAAACATTAAGATAAGATACATCAGTCTAATTGTTTCCAATACAGGAAGAGTTAAGAAACTCCAGTTGTTATCTCTATGCAAACAAGCCATTAAGCTCTACGACTTTCAAAGTCGTGGAGAGGGCTGTTTTCTGACTTTTATTATGTCAACTGTTATTGAACTATTTACTTTTTCTCTGCTAGAGGAGAGGTCATTACTTCACAGACTGCTCTGAAAGACTCATTTTGAATGCTGAGTGTTGTGTAATCTGCACATATTATAGAATGATGCAATGTTAGAAAAAACACTATATACCTGAAAATAAAAATATGAGAATATTTTCTTTGCTGCTAATCTTCTAGTAATTATTCATAGTACACAACCAATTCATTATATCATATATTTTTTTCGCTTCAGTGTCTCTTTAAGACTAATGCTAGGTACACACGTTGCATTTTTGCATTTGATAGATGCGTTCGATTGATATCATCATGTCCGATATTACTTTTGATCGCTTCACCACTCTATTTCTCATAGAAGTGAATGGAAATTGATAAGAAAAGATAGGAGAATCGAGCAGGAAATCAAGCAGAAATCTGCTGTGAAATCGAATCTGCTGTGAAATCGTTGTGCAAACACAAACGATTGATTTCCATCTGAAATCAATCGTTCCCGTTGATTCCCGTCAAGCCGTCCGGGTGGAAGATTTTTCTTGATCGCCGGCGGGTCTGGAGTGCGTCGATAGCGGCGTTCGACTGCCCGATGACCGACGCAATACAGCGGCAATACATTACCTGCTCCGGCCGGCGCGAGTCCCCATTGTCACTGATGTCTTCTTCTCTGCTGGGTTCCGGATTCCGGACCGGCTGGCTTCACTTCCTGTCCCGGCAGTAAGTTTAAACAGTAGAGCGCCCTCTACTGTTTAAACTTCCCCGGACAGAAAGAAGGGAAGCCAGCTGGTCCGGTACCCAGCGGAAAACATCTGTGACAGCGGGGACTCGCGCCGGCCGGATAAGGTAATGTATCCGGGGGGGGGGGGGGGGGTTGGGGGTTTGGGGTGTGAAGGCAGCGGCAGCACCACCACCACAGATTGTGATAGGTTTTATGCTGAAATCGATTCACAATCTATTTGCAGTAAGGCAGCCATACGATCCCTCTCTGATCAGATTCGATCAGAGAGGGATCTATCTGTTGGTCGAATCTGATGGCAAATCGACCAGTGTATGGCCACCTTAACATGAATACAGAAACTGAAAGCAGAAGTCCACTGTTATTGTCTCACACTGCCCCCTAGTGACAAATGGCCATGAATACACATTACAGCAGTACTATTCAGCAGCAAGCAAATGTAACAAATAAGAAATAATACAAAAATAAAAAATGTGCTAAAATAAATTGGCCTAGAGCACTTGCAAGCCTCTAAATAAATTGGCTGCTAAAGGGTTAATAAAGTTGTTTAATTTTCACAATATTAATTTATAAATTATTTAGTCAGCATTTGCCCATTGTAAAATCTTTCCTCACCCCGATTTACAATGTGAAATTTATCACAGGAGGCAACACATTTACTGTTGGCAGGTGAATCACTGTGGAATGTTTGTTTTTTGCACACTCCAAAGCGGGGCTTAGAAATAATACCTGGTCTCCCAGAATGCTCTGACAGAGAATGCTGCATAGCTTAATTTCCCTGGAATCATGATTATTTCCTGATTTTAGTGTCTGAAAGCGGTGCAGTTTTTCACATGCTTTTAGACCCTAAAAATCATACCATTAGATAGATCTGCGGCAGCCGTGCACATTACTCGCCTCTCATGGATCCAGCTCGGTGTTACCGCTCTGAGCTGTGCATTTCCAGGTTCGAGCCTGACCCAGGGTTAGCGCTAAGGAGGTTAAAAGCCTAGGTTGTGAAATCACTTGAAGAGCAGGATTACTGTATTTTTTGGACTATAAGACTCACTTTTTCTCCCCCAAAAGTGGGGGGAAAAGTCACTGCACCTTATAGTCCAAATGTAGGGACTTCCTGACCTGTGATCGCCTACCAATACAAACCTCCAACCCGCCGCAATGTCGGGGACTCTCTGTACTGTGCCCATGCAGAGGAGGACACAGGGGGACAAATGGAAGACACAAGGAGGACACAAAGGGGCATAGAGGAAGGCACAAGGGGGACACAAAGGGGCATAGAGGAGGACACAAAGGGGCATAGAGGAGGACACAAAGGGGCATAGAGGAGGACACAAAGGGGCATAGAGGAAGACACAAAGGGGCATAGAGGAGGACACAAAGGGGACACAAAGGGGCATAGAGGAGGATACAAAGGGGACACAAAGGGGCATAGAGGAGGACACAAAGGGCCATAGAGGAGGATACAAAGGGGACACAAAGGGGTGTAGAGGAGGACACAAAGGGCCATAGAGGAGGATACAAAGGGGCATAGAGGAGGACACAGGGAGGACAGGGGAGGACATGGGGAGACACAATTGGGACAGAGGAAGACACAAGGGGGACACAGGGAGACACAGGAGGTACAAAGGGGGCATAATCCACAGGGTGCCCCATCATCATGGATGCACCAGGTTTAGTATATACAGTATATTTCCCCTGGTTTATGTCCTCTAAACCTAGGTGCATCTTATGGTCAGGGGTGTCTTATAGTCCGAAAAATATGGCATATACCAATTTACAGCAATATACTGTACTAGCCGACCCGCGTCGTAGCATACGCCGCATCTTCTATCTATCTAATAGAGTACGTGCCTCAACCTTGAAGCAAGAAGAATAAAGGTGGGTACACACATCAGATAAAAGTCTTTGGGAAATCAAAGATCACAGACCAATCTTACCACCCTTCATGTAGTATGAGAGCCATACCTACACAGTCTTTTCTATGGAGCTGAACTCTCCATCAGATAGAAATCTTTTGCAGATACTGATCTTTTGTGTCTGTACAGCATCTGTGTGTGCAGCATCTTGCAAAGATCAGTTCCTGCAAAAGATCAGTTCCTGCAAAAGATCAGTACCTACAAAATACATTCATAGTCTATATCTGCAGATCTCATACACACCTTGTTTAACGGACAATCATCTGCAGATCAGATCAACCAGAATGGATCTTTGGATCTGCAGATGATTGTCTGATCTGCAGATGAATGTCCGTCAAACAAGGTGTGTATTATGCTGGGCATACATGGTACATTTTCTACCGTGTAATCGAGCGCTTTCTTATTTTCCACTCGTTTCTTCTTTTGTCCTGCCCGCTGGTATCGAGCGCAGAATCGATCCGGCGGGGCATCGGACACGTCGGAAATTATCAATCAAGCCATCAGCGGCTCGATTACATGGTAGAAAACATACCGTGTATGCCCAGCATGAGATCTGCAGATATCATAGACTATGAATGCATTTTGCAGAAACTGATTTTTTGCAGGAACAGATCTTTTGCAGATACTGATCTGTTGCATGTGTACAGCATCTTTGTGTGCAGCATCTTGCACAAAATGTTATCTGATGGGGAGTTCAGCTCAATAGAATAGACTGTGTGGGTATGGCTCTCATACTACATGGAAGGGGGTAACATTGGTCTGTGATCTTTCATTTTCCAAAGACTTTTATCTGATGTGTGTACCCACCTTTAGGCTTTCCATTAGAAAATGTATGCGTGCTCAAACACCAAGTTTAACCCTAGCAAGTCTGGCTTTCCAAATCTGGCCTAATTGGCTATTAATGAGGCAATGCTCATGCAAATATGCATTTGCTTTCGCATGCCAAACTATGCAGGGTCAAAAAACCAATACTGCAAAGCGGTCGCCCTGCGAGAATAAGTTCATGCTACATTAGCACTATCCAGGAGCGCCACGGGGAGGATTCCCAATGCCCCCCTTTTTATACAACCGGGGGGACCGCAGGGTCCCAGGCTCTCTCACTGCCTGGGAACCACAGTGGCACCCCGGAGGGGGAGGCTGGGTGGCGCAGCCGACCCCCCCAAGTGTGGCCAGCGCCAGGGAGAGCCGTCCGCACCCACCTCCCAATATTAAAAACAGGCACTTACCTTAAAGTCCATTGCGTTCTGCTACATGCGCATTAATTTTCTCATGGAAAGCATTTTTTGCAGTTTGTATCCTTTGGAGGCAGGTGGTGGATGGCTTGCTCTGGTGGTGTGAGCCCTGGAGTGAGTAGTCTGCGCCTCTCCTCCCCCCCCCCTCTGGAGTGTTGTATGTGAGCCAGCCCTGAGCTCTAAAGCTTGGGGTGACCCATGCTTCACTCCTTTCTCATGCGGTGCCCCCAAGTTAATGCGCATGTAGCAGAACGCAATGGACGTTAAGGTAAGTGCCTGTTTCTAATATTGGGAGGTGGGTGCAGACGGCTCTCCCGGCACTGGCCACGCTTGGGGGGGGTCACCTGCACCACCTAGCCTCCCCCTCTGGGATGCCGTTGTGGTTCCCAGGCAGTGAGAGAGCCTGGGACCCGCGGTCCCCCCCGTTGTATAAAAAGGGGGCATTGGGAATACTCCCTGTGGCGCTCCTGGATAGTGCTAATGTAGCATGTAGCAGTTTCGCATCGAAAATCCCGTTTTCGTTTTTGGCGAATTTTCACGAAGATCTTCAGAAATATTTGCGTTTTCGACCAGCATCGAAAATTCATTGTATGCGGATGCTTATGCCCTTATGCGGAAAAATGTCCACAATAATCCGCATGGAAATTCAGTCTATGCGGAAGTTTATACGGAAAAATGTCCGCAATGATGCGCAAGAAACTTCTCTGAATGCGGACGCTAATGCCCTTATGCGGAAAATGTCAGCAATAATACGCAAGTAATGCGAAAATGACTGGCATTAGGCGAAAATTAACGCGAAAAAATTAGATGGAAAATTTGCTTGTCAAAATGAAATTAGGCGAAAATTCGGTAAAAATTTGTCGAAACAAATTTTTGCATTTTCGCTCATCACTGGCATGTAGCAGGGCGACCGCTTTGCGGTATTGGTTTTTTGACCCTGCATAGTTTTGCATGCAAAAGCAAATTTGCATTAGCATTGCCTCATGAATAGCCAATTAGGCCAGATTTGCAAAGCCAGACTTGCTAGGGTAGGCCTCTTTACCACGGACAGTTGATAGGCAGTAAAATGCCTCTCAAACTCTTACAACTGCTCACTACTGCCCGGTAACAGCTTGCTGCTGCCTGGTAACTGCTTGCTGCTGCCTGGTAACTGCTTGCTGCTGCCTGGTAACTGCTTGCTGCTGCCTGGTAACAGCTTGCTGAGCACACAGCTCAACAGTCCGTGGAAAAGAGGCCTTAAACTTGGTAATTGAGCACGCATAAATTTTCTCATGCAAAGTACTTCTTCTTCTTGCTCCAAGGTTGAGGCACTTAAGGTGCATACACACATCAGACTATAGTCTTTGGAAAATGAAAGATCGCAGACCAATCTTACCACCCTTCATGTAGTATGAGAGCCATACTCTACACAGTCTATTCTATGGAGCTGAACTCCCCATCAGAAAAAAATCTTTGCAAGATGCTGCACACACAGATGCTGTACAGACACAAAAGATCAGTATTTGCAAAAGTCCATTCCTGCAAATTGCAATGATAGTCTATGAGATCTGCAGATCATCATACACACATGATTTAACTGACATTCATCTGCAGATCAAGCAATCATCCGCAGATCTGAAAATCCATCCTGGTGGATCTGATCTGCAGATGAATGTGGCTAGAAACCCACTAGGAGAGCTTTTCTGAGCGCTTTGTGATTTGAAAAGCTCTAGCTAATGTAATGCTATGGGTGTGATCCCACTTGAGTGATGTGATTTTATAAAAATCCCCCATAGCATTGCATTACCAAGAGCTTTTTCAAATCACTCACGCTTACAAAGCGCTTCCAGTGGGTTTCTGGCCTGTCAGTTAAATCATGTGTGTATGATGATCTGCAGATCTCATAGACTATCATTGCAATTTGCAGGAATGGATTTTTGGCAGGAACAGATCTTTTGCAGCTACAGATCTTTTGAGTGTGTGCAGCATGTTTCTGTGCAGCATCTTGCAAAGATTTTTTCTGATGGGGAGTTCAACTCCATAGAAAAGACTGTGTAGAGTATGGCTCTCATACTACATGAAGGGTGGTAAGATTGGTCTGTGATCTTCCATTTTCCAAAGACTATGGTCTGATGTGTGTATGCACCTTTAGTCTATTATATATATATAGATAGGCATAGGAAGTGTTTCTGATGCTGAAAATAGGATAATTAATGTAAAAGTGAATATGCTGAATAATTTACATTCTACTATACAAATTTTGGATTGTGGGAGGAGACCGGAGCTCCGTGCATACATGAGGAGACTTCTGTCGCAAAATATACAGACTACTGTAAATCAGTCCTCACAAGTGAAAGTATTTAAAGTGTACCTGAGATGTTAGAAGATGCAGCATTTATACTTACCTGTGGCTTCCTCCAACCCCATGTATTTAATTTCCTCCCTCGCCGTCCTCCCTCGCTTCTCCGTTTTTCTACAATCTTTCCCGGTATGTCCAGTTCCCATTAGTGCTGCACATACCCTGCCGTGTCTCCATTGCACTCACCATCATTGGGAGCGTTCTCCACCTGAGTAGTTAGTACTGAGCAGGTGCAGAACACTCCCGGCTATGGGAAAATGATGGGAGCCCATGCATGGGCACTGCAACATGACTCACTGGGACTGGACATATTACCGGGCAAGATTGTTGAAGAATGGAGCCACCCGGGAGGATGGCGAGGAAGGCAACAGAATACATGGGCTGGAGGAAGCCACAGGTAAGTATAATTGCTGCATGTTCTAATGTCTCAGGTTTTCTTCAAATATCAGGTGTGAATAAGTGTCATCAGGGATGCTTGGATACCCCTGATCATGAATTTAAGTGATCATGATTCCAACTCCGCCCACTTCCAAACTGACTCATGATCATGATCAAAAATAGAAACGGATATACGATTTGAATGTCTCCAAAGCGAAGAAGAAAAGCCTGTTGGGCACCAGTCTCATGCTTCAGTGAATTTTAATCCAAGGAGGTACAGCAAGATAACATTAGAAACTGAACAAAGACGGCCTGACAGCCGTTTCGCAGGTTCCCCAGCTTCGTCAGATGCCACCTTTGGCCTTTCTAATGTTATCTTGCTGTACCTCCTTGGATTAAAATTCTCTGAGGCATGAGACTGGTGCCCGACTGGCTTTTCTTCTTCGCTTTGGATTGATGTCTTCTACTCAACAGTGGTGAGCACAGTCCTTGTATCTTCGGTATCAAAGTGCTTTTTCAATTAGCAACGGGTGCCAGTCGCCTCTCGTTCTCCTTTTGTTACGATTTGATTGTGGTTTCAAGTCGGATTTCAGCATTTACCTTGTGATCACGAATCGAAATCCCACTGACTTTAACGGTTAATAGCAAAGCCCCCTTACATGCTATCTCTGGTGCCTGGTGGTTCTCAAAACTATAAAGTCTTTTTAAATAAAAAAAATGTCCTCTTGTTCCCACAGTTCTTAACATATACTGCAAATTTGGTGTTTCTAGAATGTAAGGGGGCTTTGCTATTAACTGCTAAAGTCGCCAGATTTTAATGGGTTTCAAGCTCATAATTACGACCAACTTGTGATCACCATTCGAATTTCAAATGTAATCACGAGTGCATTTGAAAAGGGCATTCGTAATTGAAAATGATCACGAATGCCGATTTTGGCCTTGTGATAGCAAAAATCTGCTTTTCGAGTTAGGCCCCATACACACATCAGACCATAGTCTTTTGAAAATGAAAGATCACAGACCAATCTTACCACCCTTCATGTAGTATGAGAGCCATACTCTACACAGTCTTTTCTATGGAGCTGAACTCCACATCAGAAAAAAAATCTTTGCAAGATGCTGCACACACAGATGCTGTACAGACACAAAAGATCAGTATCTGCAAAAGATCTGTTCCTGCCAAAAATCCATTCCTGCAAATTGCAATGATAGTCTATGAGATCTGCAGATCATCATACACACATGATTTAACTGACATTCATCTGCAGATCAAGCAATCATCTGCAGATCTGGAAATCCATCCTGGTGGATCTGATCTGCAGATGAATGTCAGTTAAATCATGTGTGTATGATGATCTGCAGATCTCATAGACTATCATTGCAATTTGCAGGAATGGATTTTTGGCAGGAACAGATCTTTTGCAGCTACTGATCTTTTGTGTCTGTACAGCATCTGTGTGTGCTGCATCTTGCAAAGATTTTTTTCTGATGGGGAGTTTAGCTCCATAGAAAAGACTGTGAAGGTATGGCTCTCATACTACATGGAAGGGGGTAAAATTGGTCTGTGATCTTTCATTTTCAAAAGACTATGGTCTGATGTGTGTATGTGGCCTTAGTCGTGATCATGAGCTCATGATGAGCACCACTGAGTGCCAGCAATCCCACACATATACTGAAAACAATTAGTAGAATTAGCTTTAAACAAATGCAATGTACATACTATCAAGACAGACAGAAACCACATTCACAATTAGCTTCCCCCCCCACCATGTCACTCACCCCATGGGACAGTGAGGGGCTCCTCCAGGCTGCTGTACTCCACATGGCAGGAGTAAGTGTCGCCCTCCCTTGTTGGCACTTTCACGCTGACTCTGGTCTGATAGGTGCCGTCAGGATGGGGGAGGATGGGACTGGCTTCATCTGAAGGAATATGGTCCTCTCCATTCCTCACCCACTTCACATCCACAGCTCGGGGGTGAAACCCGTACGCCAGACACTGAAGTCTTGTCACCCCATCTGGCTGCTGACGGCCCCACACCTTCACCTCCGGCCGCACTGATGAGAGAGAGAACACAGTGAGGGGCTGCTGGGGGCACAGAAGGGGGTGCTGTCAGTGCTCTGTACTGACAGGAGAGAGAACACAGTGAGGAGCTGCTGGGGGCACAGAAGGGGGCGCTGTGTGTGCTCTGCACTGACAGGAGAGAGAACACAGTGAGGGGCTGCTGGGGGCACAGAAGGGGGCGCTGTGTGTGCTCTGCACTGACAGGAGAGAGAACACAGTGAGGATCTGCTGGTGGCACAGAAGGGGGCGCTGTGTGTGCTCTGCACTGACAGGAGAGAGAACACAGCGAAAATCTGTTGGGGGCACAGAAGGGGGCGCTGTGTGTGCTCTGCACTGACAGGAGAGAGAACACAGTGAGGATCTGCTGGGGGCACAGAAGGGGGCGCTGTGTGTGCTCTGCACTGACAGGAGAGAGAAAACAGTGAGGATCTGCTGGGGGCACAGAAGGGGGCACTGTGTGTACTCTGCACTGACAGGAGAGAGAACACAGTGAGGATCTGCTGGGGGAACAGAAGGGGGCGCTGTGTGTGCTCTGCACTGACAGGAGAGAGAACACAGTGAGGGGCTGCTGGGGGCACAGAAGGGGGCGCTGTGTGTGCTCTGCACTGACAGGAGAGAGAACACAGTGAGGGTCTGCTGGGGGCACAGAAGGGGGCGCTGTGTGTGCTCTGCACTGACAGGAGAGAGAATACAGTGAGGGTCTGCTGGGGGCACAGAAGGGGGCGCTGTGTGTGCTCTGCACTGACAGGAGAGAGAACACAGAGAGGATCTGCTGGGGGAACAGAAGGCGGTTGTGCTGTCACAACAGACGGCTCTTCTAATTTTCTGAAAATCCTTTTTACCTTTATGAAGCCAGGGCCATTTCTAATCTCTTTGTCACACTCAGGCAGGCAATCCTGTGTCATACATGATTATCGCATAGGCACTCCAACGGGGAGGTGAGAGCACAGCTTTTGCTGCGTTACACTGTGCATTACACACTGGACTGGGGGAGTATAGGAAGGGAACAAAAGGTGGATGAGAGCAGACATAAAGGAGGCAAAGGGGGCAGGGGCGTAGGAATAGGCCCTGCAGCCCCTGCGCCCGCGGGGGGGGGCCCGGCCCCCCCCCTGGGGCCCGCTCGGGGCCGTTTTGTGGGTGCTGGAGGGGTGGCAGCATGAGGGGAAAGCCTTGCCCACAGTCGGCGGGGAGAGGGGTAGTTCCCCCCTCTCCCTCACCTCGGGGCTCTCCCCTCTGCGCTCCCCTCCAGCTCGTAAGTGTCTGTGGGGCTGTGGTGGGCAGCGAGCGGCGGGCAGATACATACCTGCTTCCGTGCGTTCCATCGGAGACTTCTCCCTCTAGCGGCTGACGTCACTTCCGGAAGTGACGTCAGCCGCTAGAGGGAGAAGTCTCCGATGGAACGCACGGAAGCAGGTATGTATCTGCCCGCCGCTCGCTGCCCACCACAGCCCCCACAGACACTTACGAGCTGGAGGGGAGCGCAGAGGGGAGAGCCCCGAGGTGAGGGAGAGGGGGGAACTACCCCTCTCCCCGCCGACTGTGGGCAAGGCTTTCCCCTCATGCTGCCACCCCTCCAGCACCCCACAAAACGGCCGCGAGCGGGCCCGGGGGGGGGGGGGGGGGGCCCGCTCAGAAAATCTGCAGGGGGGGCCCGGTGGGGCCTAGTTACGCCCCTGAAAGGGGGGACAGAGTGAGGTCAACAGGGAGAAAGGCACAAAGGGAGACACAGAGGAACAGAAGGAGGCGGGGAAGGGGGGGGGGGGGGAGGATATATGATTGTGAGCTGATAAGACTTTCAACTACATATTTCAGCTCTAACCTGGTGCCAGCCTGTTGCTCAGCTAGATTGCTGCAGGAAGGATTTTATGGCTTGATTGTCTCAGGGGTGTAGCTAGAGACCATGGGGAGCACTGCAAAATTTTGGTTGGGGCCCCCCCCAAAAAAAAACACACAGCAGGTTTAGGTAGCCAGAGGTGGGGATGGCCCTGATTAGGAGAACTCGTGGAGAAGCGTGTGATCAGTTTGATCAGCTGATAGATTTGTAAGGTCCTGATTTGCAGTGATGACTTCCTGGTTTAACACATGACCAGGACCAGCAAATCATAGCCTTACAAATCAGCTGCTCAAACTGATCACATGCTTCTCCATGAGTTCTCATAAGCAGGGCCATGTCTAGCCAGAGGGCAGCTCATCAGTATAGGTAGTCAGAAGTGTTCCCCACTAAAGGTAGGCAGAGGTACTCACAATATCAGGTAGCCCCCAGTATGGGTAGTCAGGAGGGGACTCCAGTAATAGCGCCCCAGGGTAGGTAACCAAAGCCTTCCCCAGTATCAGGTATCCCCCAGTATGTGTAGTCAGAAGGGTCTCCAGCAATAGACCCCTGAATAGGGAACCAGAGCAGTCTCCAGTATTAGGTAGCTCCCACTATAGATAACTACTCTTTTTTACTCCGCTTGCACTACTCTGCATCTCAAGGGGTCCACTGAGGATCCCATTATCACCGGCTATTGCCACTGCCCCCCCCCCCCATACCCCCCCCCCCCCCCCCCCCCCCCGATGGTGTGGCTACAGACCCCATAGCAGTCACTATGCCACTGTCTCCTTTTTGGATAACACCACATTTCCTGTAGAAAGCTCTGAATTGTCATTCCTGACAGAAACAACAACAAAAAAAGAACTTAAGGGGAACTCTGGAGCAGGTCTTTTGGTGCCAATTTTTAATGAGAACGGCAAATCCATCACACAGTGTTCTAAAAGCAGGATATCACACTAGTGTGTGACGAGATAACGTACAGATAAATACACAAACAGTACAATGTGGAGTCTAGACCGGTCAGAACTTGTGCACAAGTTTTTAGTGATATCGAGGTACAAAGTTGTTAAGTTAAATCGTATTCAATTCAAGCAGGGTCATACACGTGTATCAGATGTCATTCGTATTGCAGGGGTGCAGCTAAGGTTTTTGTGGCCCCAAGCGGACTGTAGCAAGAGGCCCTATCCTGCGCCGCGGCGAAAAATGGGTGTGGTTATCCCGCATAAGTGGGTGTGGCCATGACATGTGGGTGGAGCAGGAGGGCGGATTGGGGCGGGGCTGTTTGCAGGGAAAAAATGGATGTTGGGGTGATTGAGGCGCGCGTAGCGCGCCGAAAGATGGGCGCGGCCATGACATTGTATGGGCGAAGCTTAACCGTAGCACAGCAAATATAGCCAACTATGACCATTAAATAATAAATGCAGCAACAGTTACCCCAGACACCAGAAAATAAAAACGCAATTTGGGCCACATTTCAGCAGAAATCAAACGCAATTAGGGCACATTTTCAGCCGAAATCAAACGCAATTAGGGCACATTTTCAGCAGAAATCAAACGCAATTAGGGCAGAGTTAAGCAGAAATCAAACGCAATTAGGGCCACATTTTCAGCAGATATCAAACGCAATTAGGGCCACATTTTCAGCAGATATCAAACGCAATTAGGGCACATTTTCAGCCGAAATCAAACGCAATTAGGGCACATTTTCAGCAGATATCAAACGCAATTAGGGCACAGTTCAGCAGAAATCAATCGCAATTAGGGCCACATTTTCAGCAGATATCAAACGCAATTAGGGCACAGTTCAGCAGAAATCAATCGCAATTAGGGCCACATTTTCAGCAGATATCAAACGCAATTAGGGCACAGTTCAGCAGAAATCAATCGCAATTAGGGCCACATTTTCAGCAGATATCAAACGCAATTAGGGCACAGTTCAGCAGAAATCAATCGCAACTAGGGCCACATTTTCAGCAGATATCAAACGCAATTAGGGCACAGTTCAGCAGAAATCAATCGCAATTAGGGCCACATTTTCAGCAGATATCAAACGCATTTAGGACACAGTTCAGCAGAAATCAATCGCAATTAGGGCCACATTTTCAGCAGATATCAAACGCAATTAGGGCACAGTTCAGCAGAAATCAATCGCAATTAGGGCTGCAAAAAGAAAAGAATTTACTCACCTGGCAGGCTGGCACTGGCAGAAGTCTTCTCTCCCCGTCTCCTCTCCCGGCCGGCTCCTCAGGCGCGCAGTTCCCACGGAGCTCCCTCCCTGGCTTCCTCCTCCAATCTCCCGCGCTGATTCATGCAGGGCTACGGGAAGATGGCCACCCGAAGCCCTGTACTGGAGACATAGTCTCCAGAGCAGGGCTTCGGCGGCGGCCATCTTCCTGTAGCCCTGCTCTGCCAGTGCCAGCCCCACGGGGCTGCGGGGAAAAAGTGACGTCACGCTGACGTCACGGAGCCGCCGAGGCCCCTAAGATCGTGAGGCCCCAAGCGACCGCTTGGTTCGCTTTATGCCTCGCGGCGCCCCTGTCGTATTGCAAGGATCAGACAGTAACAGAGTCAGGGACAGGCCAAGTCGGTAACGTAAATCAGATGGCAGCGGTACAGAAGGACTAGACTAGAGCGAGGTCAGGAAACAAGCAAGAGGTCGGTACACAGGAAAATATATACAGTGGGTTGCAAAAGTATTCGGCCCCCTTGAAGTTTTCCACATTTTGTCACATTACTGCCACAAACATGCATCGATTTTATTGGAATTCCACGTGAAAGACCAATACAAAGTGGTGTACACGTGAGAAGTGGATCGAAAATCATACATCATTGCAAGCATTTTTTACAAATAAATAACTGCAAAGTGGGGTGTGCGTAATTATTCGGCCCCCTGAGTCAATACTTTGTAGAACCACCTTTTGCTGCAATTACAGCTGCCAGTCGTTTAGGGTATGTCTCTACCAGCTTTGCACATCTAGAGACTGAAATCCTTGCCCATTCTTCTTTGCAAAACAGCTCCAGCTCAGTCAGATTAGATGGACAGCATTTGTGAACAGCAGTTTTCAGATCTTGCCACAGATTCTAGATTGGATTTAGATCTGGACTTTGATTGGGCCATTCTAACACATAGATATGTTTTGTTTTAAACCATTCCATTGTTGCCCTGGCTTTATGTTTAGGGTCATTGTCCTGCTGGAAGGTGAACCTCCGCCCCAGTCTCAAGTCTTTTGCAGTCTCCAAGAGGTTTTCTTCCAAGTTTGCCCTGTATTTGGCTCCATCCATCTTCCCATCAACTCTGACCAGCTTCCCTGTCCCTGATGAAGAGATGCACCCCCCGAGCATGATGCTGCCACTACCATATTTGACAGTGGGGATGGTGTGTTCAGAGTGATGTGCAGTGTTAGTTTTCCGCCACACATAGCGTTTTGCATTTTGGCCAAAAAGTTCCATTTTGGTCTCATCTGACCAGAGCACCTTCTTCCACATGGTTGCTGTTTCCCCCACATGGCTTGTGGCAAACTGCAAACGGGACTTCTTATGCTTTTCTGTTAACAATGCCTTTCTTCTTGCCACTCTTCCATAAAGGCCAACTTTGTACAGTGCATGACTAATACTTGTCCTATGGACAGAGTCTCCCACCTGAACTGTAGATCTCTGCAGCTCGTCCAGAGTCACCATGGGCCTCTTGACTGCATTTCTGATCAGCGCTCTCCTTGTTCGGCCTGTGAGTTTAGGTGGATGGCCTTGTCTTGGTAGGTTTACAGTTGTGCCATACTCCTTCCATTTCTGAATGATCGCTTGAACAGTGCTCCGTGGGATGTTCGAGGCTTTGGAAATCTTTTTGTAGCCTACGCCTGCTTTAAATTTCTCAATAACTTGATCCCTGACCTGTCTGGTGTGTTCTTTGGACTTCACGGTGTTGTTGCTCCCAATATTCTCTTAGACAACCTCTGAGGCCCTCACAGAGCAGCTGTATTTGTACTGACATTAGATTACACACAGGTGCACTCTATTTAGTCATTAGCACTCATCAGGCAATGTCTATAGGCAACTGACTGCACTCAGATCAAAGGGGGCCGAATAATTATGCACACACCACTTTGCAGTTATTTATTAGTAAAAAATGTTTGGAATCATGTATGATTTTCGTTCCACTTCTCATGTGTACACCACTTTGTATTGGTCTTTCATGTGGAATTCCAATAAAATTGATGCATGTTTGTGGCAGTAATATGACAAAATGTGGAAAACTTCAAGGGGGCCGAATACTTTTGCAACCCACTGTACAATAAGATTAACATCTTATTGCATATATTTTCCTGTGTACCGACCTCTTGCTTTCAATAATATCAGGAGGATATTACAAATGAATTACAATAATAATAATCAATACGAAAATAACAAACGACCGACTATCTGAAGTGCATATATATTGGTCGTCTACACAATATATTAATGTAGCTCAGAGTAGCTAGCTAGGCCAAGAACCAGCGAATTGATTAGTATCAAGACCAGTGAACAACTGAGAGCTCTGGCCTTATATACAGAAATGGTAATTCCTAAGCCCAGCCCCCAGGAGAGGTGTCAGCTGATGACATCACAGCTGACACCTTAGACACGCCTTCTCAGCCTGTAAAGGCTGCCCTGTCCTGCGCGCGGCCGTTCAGTCGCACTGTGCAGCCGTGGATGCCGGATCTCTGCCGCGGGAGTGCTGGGGATGCCTCCAGATGACGTTGGAGGGATGCCAGAGATGCCCTCAGAAGACGCCGGAGTGGAGGTCCTGCTGTCGGAGACGCCGCGGGACCCGCTGGAGAAAGGTAAGATAGTCACACAGGAATTGTAATGGAAAGGCATAGAGGGCAAAGGCAAGTGATGTCAGAGGGAGTTGCTTTTGAAAAGTGATTGATATCATCTTCCTCTTAGCACCAACGCCTGGGTGTGTTTTGAAGGGACTGAACATTCCAAGGGTGCATGTAAGTGGGAGGTGACATTACCTCCTCTAATACCCTCTCCTCAAAGGAGTATAGAAGGTTAGGATTGTCCACACTGAGCAGGGGTTAATATGTGGCAGTGCAAGAATGGCACAGGGCAGGGTGCTATGGGTGCCTCGCCCTGTGTGCCAAGTAGGTGCAATGAGGCCAGGGAAAAGTGAGGGTGGGGGGAGCTCGGAGAGAGAGGCAGGTGCCACAGTGTTGTGGTATGTTATACTATCTTTGGACCATCTTTAAAATTTAACAGAATTTTAACAGACCAATAGGAATCCTCATTGGTCTGTTAACAGACCAACAGGGGCACTGGAAGGAATTTTAACCACCCTGGCGTTCTATTAAATGCGCCAGGGTGGTGGCGCAGCACTAATTTTTGATTTTTTTTTAAATCATGTAGCTAGCCTAGCGCTAGCTACATGATTCCCCCCTCCCTGCGGCGTCCCCCCAGCTTCTCCGATCACCGCCGGTGTGAAGACCCGTCTGGAAATCCCGTTCTGAACGGGATTTCCTTTATGGCTTCCCTCGTCGCATGGCGACGATCGTGATGACGTCATCAACGTCGTGACAGCATCGGGAGTCCCAATCCACCCCTCAGCGCTGCCTGGCACTGATTGGCCAGGCTGCGGGGGGGGCCCTCTTTGGCGTCGGGTAGCGGCGGATCGGCGGTGAGGGGCGGTGATCGGAAGAAACACGCAGCAAGCAAAGTGCTTGCTGCTTGTTTTTTTTTTTTAAATTGTCAAAATCGGCCCAGCGGGGCCTGAGCGGCGCCCTCCGGCGGTCATTGACGAGCTGAGCTCATCAATAACGCCAAGGAGGTTAAAGATGCTTGTTATACTTAGTATAGCAAATCCAGGGCTTGGATCGACGTAAGTGGCGCTGTTTGTCGGTCATCACAGCAGGAATCAGCATGTGTGGCATTCTCCAATGTTCAAAGGTATTGAGAGAGAGGATATGGCGTAGGATCACGTCTGATGATACTGTCGTAAGAGTAACCAAAGGAAAGTACTTATGGTTAATTAAGTACATTAAAGCATTTTTTGTGGTTGAGTTTTTTTAGCTCTTTGTGGGAATGGGTAATGTCCCCTGGTGTTGGGATGGGAATCTAGGGGGCCCTCTTCTTAAAGGGGACTTCCAGATGCCACCATAAACCCCCCTCCCCAGGGCCTACACCCTCTCTCCTCCTGGGCACCAAATGGTGAGGATGAGCCCCTTGTCCATGTATGAAGACAAGGGCTCTGGAGGATACAAAGAGGCTTTGCTGCTCCTCTCTTCCCGGAGCACTCCCATACCATGGACCATGTGGGCTGGTATAGCTCAGGCTGTGAAGCTACATAGACCTTAGGGCTCGTTCAGACTATGCGCGCTGCCGTGCGCATTTTGCCAGCACGCAAGAACGGTAGAAGGGCATAGATAGCCCTTCTACCGTTCCCATTATATGCGCTATCGCACTGCTGCATGCATTTTTGGGAATCGCAGTGCAAATCCCATTCACTGTAGTGAATGGGATTTGCAGTGCAGCTCATAGTAGCACAGATGGCGTGTGATCGCATGCATTGTGTTCCGATCGCACAGCCATCTGCGCTAAATGAGGTGAACGAGACCTTAGAGGTTATAGTCTATGCCTTGTTTCCATCTGTGCACTTCTATCCCCTTCTGTCCGCTTTTTATCAGCACATCAACGTTACAGATTGATAAATGTTGCTGAAAAGTGGACAGAAGCGGACAGAAGCACACAGATGGAAACAAGGGTTAAAGTGAACCTAAAGTCAATGTAAAAAAATGAGATTTACTCACCTGGGGCTTCCCTCAGCCCCCCTGCAGCCGATTGGTGCCCTCGCAGCTCCGCTCCGATGGTCCAGGACCCGCCGGCGAACACTTCCGGTTTGGCCGTCGCCGGCCGACAGGCATGGGAACGCGAGTGATTCTTCGCGTTCCCAGCCTGTATATCGCCCCCTAGAGGTTGAAGAGGCTAGGTATGGGGAGCCTACATAATTTTTTTAATTTAAATTTTAGCGTTCAAATCGTAAGTCTAGTTGCCAGGGGATCCTTATACAGCAATATTGCAGTTGTACAGCAATCCCTGGCCAAAGCGTTGCAAGTTCCACCAGGTTTTCAAGTGGTCATTAGTCACTGCGTACTGACCACTAGAGATGGCGGCGGACAGTATTCTGCAAACTTCTGCTGTTCGCATTTGTGGCGAACAGCGAACATTTGGCGTGTTCGATTTGCCTCCTATACATTATCATTGAGCTAAACTTTAACCCCTTACCTCACAGTCAGCAGACACATGGCAGCCGATTAGCTAGCACCCAAATTTGATGTTCGCGATTTCTACTGACCACCTGGAAACCCCAGTATGAAATTCACTGATCTTTCTTTTGATACATGTAAATTTACTCTACTTTATCTGTCACTAGCTGATTGCCCAGCGTTGCCCGGGTATGTATGTGGCTGGTGTCGGCTCCACCCACTTTTTCTAACCCTAACACACAATTACTCAATGACCAAGTTTGTGAGCTTTGCGGTCTTTGGTATCAATAATCTGCATTGAAATGAAAAAATCTGATTAACTGTTTGAGGCTCCACCCCCTTTTCTGAATTTGAACCCCAGTCATCCAATGACCAACTGTACCAGGTTAACATTAACAGTGCAATAATGGTAGTAATTAAATATTCCCCTTGAAAAGCAATAGGTGAAGTTTGATTCACTTTTGTAGGCTCCACCCACTTTTCGACATAATAATCCCAGTCACCCAGTGACCAAGTGTGCAAAGTTTAAGAACCCTGCTATTAACAGTGTAAGAATGGCTGCAGTTTACATTTTCCAGTGAAATTTGTATTTGTCTCCAGCCACTGATGACCCGGCGTTGCCCGTGTAGGTATTTGACTGGTGTCGGCTTTGCCCACTTTTTCTAACCCTAACGCACAAACACTGAATTACCAAGTTTGTGAGCTTTGGGGTCTTTGGCATCAATAATTTGTATATTACCATAGAAATTAAACAAATCAGATTGGCTGTTTGTGGCCGCACCCCTCTCCAGCATTTGAACTCCAGTCACCCAATGACCAACTGTAGCAGGTTTGAGGCATCTGCTATTAACAGTGTAAAAATGGCAGCAATTTAAATATTCCCCTTGAAAATCAACAGGTGAATTTTGATAGGCTATTATAGGCTCCACCCACTTCCCTGAAAATTAATCTCAGTCACCCAGTGACCATGTGGGCAAAGTTTTGGAACCCTGCCATTAACAGTGTAAGAACGGCTGCAGTTTATATTTTCCCAGTGAAATTTGTTTTTGGCTCCACCCACTTTTTGTAACCTTGACACACAGTCACTCAATGACCAAGTTTGTGAGCTTTGGGGTCCATGGCATCAATAATTTGGATTTTCGCATGAAATGAAACAAATCTGATTCACTGTTTGTGGCTCTGTCCCCTTTTCTGAATTTAAACCCCAGTGACCCAATTACCAACTGTACCAGGTTTGAGTCTTGTGCCATTAACAGTGCAAGAATGGCAGCAATTTTAATATTTTCCTTGAAAAGCGACATGTGATTTTTGATTGGCATTTTTAGGCTCCACTCACTTTCCTGAATATTAATCCCAGTCACCCAGTAACCAGCTGTGCAAAGTTTGAGAGCCCTGTCATTAACAGTGAAGAAAGTCTGCAGTTTACAATTTCCCAGAAAAATCTGTTTTTAACTGCACCCACTTTTTGTAACCTGGACACACAGTCACTCAGTGATCAAGTTTGTGAGCTTTTGGGTTCCTGGCATCAAAATTGTGCTAATAGAAGCAGTTTATCCAGAAAAGAAATCTGGCAGTTTTGGCTCCGCCCCTTTACTGAATTTGAACCACAGACACTTAAAGTGAACCTCTGGACTAAAAATCTACTCAGCAGAACTGAAAAGGCTTGGTGTTTCTTTAACAGTTTCACAGCATCAGAACTTTCTTTTTCTTACCAAAGCATAATTTTTAGCTGCATTTTTAGCTAAGCTCCACTCACCAAAGAAAACTGCCTGGGCTTTTTTTCCCTGATGCTGTGCAAAGCATGATGGGATTTCCTATCTTTTTATTCATGTTGCCTAGCAACTGGAAGGGGTGATCAGCACACAGGACAGTTGGAACTGTGTCTCATGCTACCTGTCACCTCCTTTCAACCAAAAAGATGGCTGCCCTCATGAAATCAAACATTTGCCTGTTCTTTTAAAACAGGGTGGGTAAGAGATTATATTACCTATCTATTTTAATTAACATAAGTAATGTAACTTAATGAGACAGTATGTTTAGGTCCGTACACACACCGGACTGCAGGCAATGACGGGTCTGTCGTCACCTCCCGCTGGGCGGGTTTTCAGCAGACAGTCCGGCGTGTGTACAGTCTGTCGGCGGACTGATAAGGCTGTTTCTGAGCGATCCGCCGGGCATCATTAAGTTGCATTTTACCATTGAAATTAAACAAATCTGATTGGCTGTTTTTGGCCCACCCCCTGCAGAATTTAAACCCCAGTCTCCCAGTGACTGGCTGTACCAGATTTAAGGCCTCTGCCCAGGGGCGTAGCAATAGGGGGTGCAGAGGTAGCAACTGCATCGGGGCCCTTGGGCCAGAGGGGCCCCAAAGGGCCCTCCCTCAACTACAGTATTAGCTCTCTATTGATCCTGTGCTCATAACAATAACTTCTATAGATACTTTGAATAGTAGTAATCATTAACAAACTGTTCCCCATCCCCTTCTTGCAGCTCTGACACTGTATTTGCCATTGGCAGGTTTTGGTGTGCCGTATCAATTGTTATGTATAGAGTGCTTGGGGGGCCCCATTGTAAAACTTGCATCAGGGCCCACAGCTCCTTAGCTACGCCACTGCCTCTGCCATTAACAGTGCATGAATGGCAGCAATGTAAATATTCCCCTTGAAAATAAACAGGTGAATTTTGATTGGCTGCTGTAGGCTCCACCCACTTTCCTGAATATTAGTCCCAGTCACCCAGTGACCAACTGTGTCAAGTTTGAGAACCCTGCCAATAACAGAATGGCTGAAATCAATCTCACAAATCTGATTGGCTGTTTGTGTCTCCACCCCTTTAGTGAATTTGGACCCCAGTCACCCAATGACTGACTGTATCAGGTTTGAGGCCTCTGCCATTAACAGTGTAAGATTGGTAGCAATGTAAATATTCCCCTTGAAAATCAATAGGTGAATTTTGATTGGCTGTTGTAGGCTCCACCCACTTTTTGAATATTCATCTCAGTCACCCAGTGGCCAATTGTGTAAAGTTTGGGAACCCTGCCATGTAAAAAATTTAGTTGTTGGCACCGCCTACTTTTTCTAACCTTGACATACAGTCACTCAATTATCAAGTTTATCAGCTTTGGGGTCCTTGGTATCAATACTTTGTATATTCCTATTGAAAAATAAACAAATCTGGCTGTTTGTGGCTCCGCCCCCTTTCTGAATTTGAACCCTAGTCACCCAGTGACCAACTGTAGCAGGTTTGAGGCATCTGCTATTAACAGTATAAGAGAATGGTAGCAGCTTAAATATTCCCTTTAAAAATCAATAGGTGAATTTTGATTGGCTGTTGTAAGCTCCACCCACTTCCCTGAATGTTAATTCCAGTCACCCAGTGACCACATGTGCAAAGTTTAAGAACCCTGCCATTAACAGTGTAAGAATGGCTGCAGTTTATATTTTCCCAGTGAAATTTGTTTTTGGCTCCGCCCACTTTTTGTAACCTTGACACACAGTCACTCAATGACCAAGTTTGTGTGCTTTCAGGTTCCTGGCATCAAAAATGTGTGAATGGAAGCAGTTTATCCACCAAAGAAATCTGATTGGCTGTAGGTGGCCCCACTCCTTTAGTGAATTTGGACCCCAGTTACCCAATGACCAACTGTAGCAAGTCTGAAGCCTCTGCAATTAACAGTGTAAGAATAGCAGCAGTTTAAATATTCCCCTTGAAAATGAATAGGTGAATTTTTATTGGCTGTTGTAGGCTCCACCCACTTTCTTGAATCTTAATCGCATTCACTCAGCGACCAAGTGTGGCAAGTTTGAGAACCCTGCGATTAACAGTCTAAGAATGGCTGCAGTTTACATTTTCCCATTTAAAATGAATGCCTGAAATTTGATTGGCTGTTTTATGCTCCACCCACTTTTCCTGGATTTGTAACCTCGGTCACCAAGTGACCAACTGTGCCAAGTGTGGGGACTCTGGCTTGATTACTGTGAGAATGGCAGCCTTTTACATTTTTCCCATTGACTTGAATGGGTGAAATCTGATTCGCTGTTTGTAGCTCCTCCCAGGTGTGCAGGGGGGGGGGGCCGCGAGACCCCCAGAACATATCATCCCAGGTAGTAAGGGATCTGTGTACCAAGTTTCGTTCAAATCGGTCAAGCCGTTTTCGAGTGATCGCGGCACGCACGCACACACACACACACACACACATACACACACACATACATCCGATTTTATATATATATAGATTTATAAAAACTTTTTCTATCATACTTTTAAATTTGATTTTCTCACAAACTACAAGGTCTTTTTTGAACATTTCCCCCTTTTCCCCACTGTTCTACATTAGACACCTGCAAATTTGATGAATGTATGTATGGGGGCTTTCCTTCTAGCCGCAAAAGTTGGCGGCCATTGACTTTTATGTTAAACATGAACGCAAATTTTCATTCATGCAAAAGGCAAACAATCGTTTGTGAAACGTTCATGTAAACATGAATGTTTGTTCACGAGGAACTGCCAGTGAACATGTTTGTCTATCACTACCGGTGTATATATGATGTATACAGTGCATATACTGTATGCAGTGTTTATGTTGCACAGTCACCTCTCCTCTCCAGATCTTCTCTCCCATTGTTGATGTTTTTCTTCAGCCACTCAAAACAGGTATTCTCCAAATAATTCTTGTCTATCTCCCCCGCTCTGATGTCCGGTCTATTCAATCTCTGTGTGGTGAGCTGAGCCCCATGCATGACCGGGATGTACAGCCAGCTGTGTGTGTCCAGATACATGAAATCTCTGCCGTCATATCCGAACTGCTGATACACCGCAGTGCTGCCGTCATCTCTCAATTCACAGCCGTAAATCCCCTGCCCAATATGGATCCCTGCGGACAACACAGAACATGTTAGGGTGATGTAGATGGTGATAATATAGGGTGAGGGGCAAGTTTGGATTTACATCACAGGAGCCTATAGGCACAGATGTCCTGGCACCCTAGACTTTGCTCTCCATGAACCTACAAACCCTCACCGAATCACACCACAACTGCGCTGGCTGGTGCCACTTAGTATTAGGTAGCCAGAGAGGTATCCTCAATGTTAAAGAGACACTGAAGCGAAAAAGAAAATATGATATAGTGAATTGGTTGTGTACTATGAATAATTACTAGAAGATTAGCAGCAAAGAAAATATTCTCATACTTTTATTTTCAGGTATATAGTGTTTTTTCTAACATTGCATCATTCTATATTATGTGCAGATTACACAACACTCAGCATTCAAAATGAGTCTTTCAGAGCAGTCTGTGAAGTAATGACCTCTCCTCTAGCAGAGAAAAAGTAATTAGTCCAGGAACAGTTGAGATAATAAAAGTCAGATAACCGCCCTCTCCACGGCCAACTTAGTCGGAGAGCTTAATGGCTTGTTTGCATAGAGATAACAACTGGAGTTTCTCAACTCTTCCTGTACTGGAAACAATTACACTGATGTATCTGATCTTAATGTTTTATTTCTTAGCTGTGCTACACATACAAATCATAATATCATCATTTTTTTTTCGCTTCAGTGTCTCTTTAAGTAGCTAGAGGTTACCCAAAGTATTAGGTAGCTAGAGGTGACCCCAGTCGGGCATATGCAGAAGGGGGAGCTCTGGGTGCTCAGACACCCCTCTTTTTTATTTGAATGATGAAAAAGGCCCCTTCGGCCATGCAAAATAAGCCCTGCCCCTACCGCAATAAGCCCCACCCACTACCCACAGGTAACTCCTCCTCCAACCAGGACACTTGTTGAAAGGCAGCCCACGACAGGAGTCCTTCTCTAGCTAAGTGTGGGAGGAGGTAAGACGCTGATGGCCTTCCTCCTCACCACCCACAGTGACCTGTCCCTCCTCTCACATGCCTTTTGACCTCTCCCTCCTCCATCAGCACCCACACTGACTTTTCCCCTCCCCAGCATGCACAGGGACCTCTCCTGACAGGCACACTGACCTCTCCATCACACAGCACCCACAAGAACCTTTCCCTCCCCCAGCACCCACACTGACCTCTTCCTCCCCCAGAAGCACTTTTACTGTTCCCAGAACCCACAGGGACCTCTCCCAAGCACCCACAGGGACCTCTCCCTCCTCCTGCACCCTGCACAGTATTCACATTTTTCGAGTTTCAACTGTAAAAGGGGTTGAGAGTGGACACAAAAACTGCCTGACACTGCTATCAAGGAAAGGGGGACACGGTCTAATACTGCTTTTGCATAGAATTATACACATCATTTTTCACAATTGATTGGTACCCCTTTTCAAAATTTGAGCACCCCCCCTTTTGAGAACCCTCTGCACGGCCCTGCACCCAGTTGAAGGTAGATCTGGTCAGTGGAATGTTGAGAGTCGGGTGAGTAGCCTCTCATTTACACTCCACTCGGGACTGTGCATAGGGAAGAAGGGAGGGAGGCACTGGGGGGTGCCTTTCCATCATGAGGTGCCTGTAGGCATGTTCCTACAGTGCCTTATGGCTAATCCGGCCCTGGCGAGGGGGAGGGGACATATATTTCTATGGAATCTGTAGAGCATACCAAAGGCATAACTACAGGGAGCAGCTGATGGCAGGGGGGCCCAGAGCTGTAAGGGGTCCCAACTACTACTTCCCTATCTCTAAAAAAGGGGTCCATCTGTAGCTGACGCTGATATTAAGTATGTGTACTACTATGACAATTCAGTGTATTATCTTGTCTCAGGGCAGTGTTCAGCAATATTGTACAGCTTCCAGAATGTTAAAAGAGTTGTATTATATGTTTGCTAATGTTATACATACGTCTTATTGTGGATGGGCCCTTTAATGCTAAGTTGATCCCCAAGTCTCATGAGAACCACAGATCCAAGCCTCACTCTGGTATCTCTACTTGTCCATTGTGCTTACAGAGCCAAGCCTCACTCTGGTATCTCTACTTGTCCATTGAGCTTATAGAGCCAAGCCTCACTCTGGTATCTCTACTCATCCATTGAGCTTATAGAGCCAAGCCTCACTCTGGTATCTCTACTTATCCATTGACCTTACAGAGCCAAGCCTCACTCTGGTATCTCTACTCATCCATTGAGCTTATAGAGCCAAGCCTCACTCTGGTATCTCTACTCATCCATTGAGCTTATAGAGCCAAGCCTCACTCTGGTATCTCTACTCATCCATTGAGCTTATAGAGCCAAGCCTCACTCTGGTGTCTCTACTTATCCATTGAGCTTATAGAGCCAAGCCTCACTCTGGTATCTTTACTTGTCCATTGAGCTTATAGAGCCAAGCCTCACTCTGGTATCTCTACTTGTCCATTGAGCTTATAGAGCCAAGCCTCACTCTGGTATCTCTACTTGTCCATTGAGCTTATAGAGCCAAGCCTCACTTTGGTATCTCTACTCATCCATTGAGCTTATAGAGCCAAGCCTCACTCTGGTATCTCTACTCATCCATTGAGCTTTCAGAGCCAAGCCTCACTCTGGTATCTCTACTCATCCATTGAGCTTATAGAGCCAAGCCTCATTCTGGTATCTCTACTTATCCATTGAGCTTATAGAGCCAAGCCTCACTCTGGTATCTCTACTCATCCATTGAGCTTATAGAGCCAAGCCTCACTCTGGTATCTCTACTTATCCATTGAGCTTACAGAGCCAAGCCTCACTCTGGTATCTCTACTCATCCATTGAGCTTATAGAGCCAAGCCTCACTCTGGTATCTTTACTCATCCATTGAGTTTATAGAGCCAAGCCTCACTCTGGTATCTCTACTTATCCATTGAGTTTATAGAGCCAAGCCTCACTCTGGTATCTCTACTCATCCATTGAACTTATAGAGCCAAGCCTCACTCTGGTATCTCTACTCATCCATTGAGTTTATAGAGCCAAGCCTCATTCTGGTATCTCTACTCATCCATTGAGTTTATAGAGCCAAGCCTCACTCTGGTATCTCTACTCATCCATTGAACTTATAGAGCCAAGCCTCACTCTGGTATCTCTACTTATCCATTGAGCTTATAGAGCCAAGCCTCACTCTGGTATCTCTACTCATCCATTGAGCTTATAGAGCCAAGCCTCACTCTGGTATCTCTACTCATCCATTGAGCTTATAGAGCCAAGCCTCACTCTGGTATCTCAACTCATCCATTGAGTTTATAGAGCCAAGCCTCATTCTGGTATCTCTACTTATCCATTGAGCTTATAGAGCCAAGCCTCAATCTGGTGTCAGCATAAGACTGGACAGAGATAACCCACATTCTTCAGCTGGTCAGAGAGGTAAACACGGCACAGAACACATTTTATCTTTGTTTTGATGCAAATATCTGTGTTAAGAAGTATGAACAATGTGAAATGTTTAGATGTATTCATAATACATATGATGCCTGCACATGTATGATACAGTGTTGCCAACTCATCCCTTTAATTACTGACACATCTAAGTTATACAGGTTCTGGGGCTATTTGCACATAATCAGTGCCTTAACTGCATCTACCTAGCCACAAAACCTGTATAATTCATATGTGTCAGTAATTAAAGGGATGAGTTGGCAACACTGGTATGATAGAATGCCATGCTAAAAGCAAGCATTCTAATGGCTGAAACTAAAGGGCTTTATTGTTTATGTGCAGTTTTCACGGTGTGACAAGGTGTATTACTAGATTTGAAGATGTACCACAGTGTATGAAGATAAATCTGATAAATCAAGGTGTATGGTGCTTCGGAGTTCCATTATATTCCATGGTGATCCATGACAAAGAGGGAATAAATGAACAACTTGTAAAATCAGTATGAAGCGTGGACTCGTTTTGTGACCAGTGGTAGTTACACCATCCTTCAGATCAGATGTTTTTGTGACTACACTTGTTATGGGTGTGTAGATCATGATGGCCACACTTGTTTTATGACCCCTGTACTACTCACTTGTTCCAGCCGCTTGGTCTCCAGAAACATCTTCTCTTCTTCTCCACATCGGGTTTCTACCCCTAGTGTCTGAGAATCAGACACTAGGGAACTCTAGCGTCTGATTTATTCTCCGATGCTAGGAGAGAAGCCCCGAAGAGAAGATGTCTCCGCAGATCAAGCTGCTGGGACAAGTAAGTAATACTACCACCTGCTGCGCACCTCTCCTGGAGGGGTCTGGGGGACATCCGGGGCACCCCAGCCTAGATCCGTAGCACGTGCTATGGATCTTTAGTGATAATGACGCGCCTGTAAAGAAGGGATACGTTTGTACAGAAAGAAAGCTTTCTCTAATAAAGAAAAATGGTTCCTGAATTTAAATTCCAATCACAAGAGACCTTCCTGCAAATATTATATTTAGCTAGAAACTGGGCCGGATTTGCACTCTTTACCGCCCTAGGCCACTGTCACCAGCCACCCCCCTTCAGTATAGGTAGCAAGATGACACCTTCCCTCTAGTATAGGTAGCCTGTTGACCCCCCCAGTATAGCTAGCCAGATGACTCCTCCCCCTTTCCCTCCAGTATAGGTAGCCAGATGACTCCTCCCCCTTTCCCTCCAGTATATAATAATAATAATAATAATAATCCGAACATTTATATAGCGCTTTTCTCCTGTTGGACTCAAAGCGCTCAAGAGCTGCAGCCACTGGGACGCGCTCAGGAGGCCACCCTGCAGTGTTAGGGAGTCTTGCCTTGAACTCCTTACTGAATAGGTACTTGACCTAGCCAGGATTCGAACCCTGGTCTCCCATGTCAAAGGCAGAGCCCTTAACCAGTACTCTATTCAGCCACTGCTGGTGGTTGGTAGGTAGCCAGATGACTCCTCCCCCTTTTCCTCTAGTATAGGTCTCCAGATGACCCCTGCCCTGCCTTCTAGTATATGTAGCCAGATGACTCCTTCCCCCTTTCCCTCCAATATAGATAGCCAGATGACTCCCTTAATCCCTCCTTTTCCCACCCCCCACCTTTCAGTATTGGTAGCCAGCTCGCCTTTACACTGCAGCAGCCATCAGTGTCACTCATTTCTCTGCTCCTCTCCAGTGCAGAAGCTTCCTCTTCCTTTCCGTCTCCAATGCTGCCCAAGTCCATAGCCACCGGCCACAATGCAAACATGCACAGAGAGCAAGGTGGCAGCTGCACAGGCGGCTAGCAGCAGAGTACCGTGGTCAGGCGCTCGCCTGATCTCCTTGCATTGCAGCATTTGCATGCTTGCAAATGCTGCACCAGTTTAGCCTGCTGCTTTGGTGCTCTTACTCATGTGGCACCCTAGGCCATGGCCTAGGCGGCCTTGGCCTAAATCCGGCCCTGGCTAAGAATGGTCATAAAATTCCTTTATACAAAAATGTGTTTTAGCATTGGCTTACCTCCAGTATGGTTTAATGTCTACATCACTATCTTAACTACTTGCTGCATGCCGTGCAGTATATTCACGGCCCTTTAAAAAAGACAGGATGCAGCAGGGCCGTGAAAACAAGTCTGCAGCGGCATGCAGCCGCCGCTCGCTCCCGTTCGCGCGTGCGCGCGCACCGCCGTTACCGCCGCTTAGAGGGGAAGTTAATGAATGGGACCGCAGGTCCCATTCATAAATCTAAGTCCCCGATTCAATGAATACCAGCGTCTACGAGACGCCGGCATTCATTGTATCTTCCTGTGTTACACAGCCACGGATTACTTCCGATTCACGTGCTTACGTACGTGAATCGTAAATGACGACTGAGGACATCTTGTGGCCAAATAGTATATTGCACCAAAATTGCATTTTATTTAATAAAAATCCCCACACTGACTGATATAATTAACTATTTCCCTCCCACACCCTCCCATAATACCCAAACTTTTTTTTTTATTTATAAAAGGGGGAAAAAAATTTCATCAAAAAAAAAAATATATAGGGACTGAACTTTTTAAAAAATTATGTCAAGGCAGTATATTACTATTAATTTTTAATTTATGGGCTTGTAATTAGTGATGGACGCAAAATTGAAAAAATGCACCTTTATTTCCAAATGAAATATTGGCGCCATACATTGTACTAGGGAAATTTTTTGAACGTTGCAATAACCGGGATAAAAGGGCACATAAAATGTGTGGCTTTTATCCACAGTAGAATGTTTTATTTTAACACTATAATGGTCAAAAACGGAAAAATAATGCATTTTATAATTTTTTTTTCTTATTATTCATGTTAAAATGCATTTAGGATAAAATAATTCTTCGCATACTGTACCTCCTAAAGAAAGCCTAATTGGTGGCAAGAAAAACAAGATATAGATCATTACGCTGTGATTAGTAGTGATTAAGTTATTGGTAAAAGAAAGGGAGGAGCGCTGACAGGTGAAAATTGCTCTGGTCCACAAGAGGAAAAATGCCTCAGGTGTCAAGTGGTTAAAATCATTTCTTGAAATATGCCTCCGATCTTCATTTATTCTTGTCTGTGTCTCGAAGTATTCCAGCTCCAGTTTCTTCATCCATTCAGCCCTGGGAAGAGTCTGCTGGGTGTCACTGTTATAATAGGATATCTCCCGATCATCCAAATATCCCACGACAGAGAACTCAGGCAGCCCGGATCCTGGAGCTGAGACTATTATCTCATAATACCGCAGAGAGTGACTGTCTGAGGGGAGAGAGAGTGAGGTTTACCAATCACACCAGGGGTGCAGTTAGAAATCATGGAGCCCCATCAGGGCCACAGTCAGAAATGTCTGGGCCCCATACTGGGCAAACTTACTGGGCCCCTCTCACTCCCTCTGTCCCCTCTCCCCAAAAAAGCAGTTTTTCCCCATAAAGGAAACCTTGGGCTTGATTCATTAAGCTGCACAGTTAAAACAGCGCACCTTAAAGAGGAGCTGTTAGGTATAGGGTCTCAGAGAAAATAAACACATATATCAGTAGCTAAAGATTGGCTGTACTTACATTACATATGCATTTCACTGTCCACGTTTGGATTTCACAGAATTTTTATATAGTATATGCAGAGAATGATGCTCCTGACAGCCCATGGCAGGTTCCATGTTTGTGAAGCCAAATGTGTCGTCATGTCCTGCCTGCTTCCTGATCACAGAAAAGCTCTACTGAATAACACAGTGTGCAGTGAATATTAATTAGCCATGTGGCTAGGAACAATAGCGGACTCCTGCAGTGTACTCTGCCCTGAGATTTATCTGTGCTGTGGCTGGACTGAGTTAGAAGCTGCTGAAACTTGATCCCGTCTTCTCCTTAGCAGCCGAGGGGAGGGCCCCAGAATGCTTTGCAGTATGGAATGCGGCTTGCGTCCTCCTTAGGAGCTTAGCTTTGCTGATAAGCACACATCAAATGTAAGAGAGATTTTTATCTTTAGTAATGCCTTTTTGGCTTCTGTCTAAACTGTTTAACACAGGAGAATAGAGGTTTAAATTAGCTTCTGCAGCCTGACAGTTACTCTTTAACCACTTGAGGACCGTGGGCTTTACCCCCCCTTAAGGACCAGGCACTTTTTTTCCATTCAGACCACTGCAGCTTTCACGGTTTATTGCTCGCTCATACAACCTACCACCTAAATGAATTTTGGCTCCTTTTCTTGTCACTAATAAAGCTTTCTTTTGGTGCTATTTAATTGCTGCTGCGATTTTTACTTTTTATTATATTCATCAAAAAAGAAATGAATTTTGTCAAAAAAATTATTTTTTTAACTTTCTGTGCTGACATTTTTCAAATAAAGTAAAATTTCTGTATACATGCAGCACGAAAAATGTGGACAAACATGTTTTTGATTAACCACTTGAGGACCTAGGGCTTTCTACCCCTTAAGGACCGGCCACTTTTTTTCCATTCAGACCACTGCAGCTTTCACGGTTTATTGCTCGCTCATACAACCTACCACCTAAATGAATTTTGGCTCCTTTTCTTGTCACTAATAAAGCTTTCTTTTGGTGCTATTTAATTGCTCCTGCGATTTTTACTTTTTATTATATTCAGCAAAAAAGACATGAATTTTGGCAAAAAAATGATTTTTTTAACTTTCTGTGCTGACAGTTTTCAAATAAAGTAAAATTTCTGTATACATGCAGCGCGAAAAATGTGGACAAACATGTTTTTGATTAAAAAAAACCCATTCAGCGTATATTTATTGGTTTGGGTAAAAGTTATAGCGTTTACAAACTATGGTGCAAAAAGTGAATTTTCCCATTTTCAAGCATCTCTGACTTTTCTGACCCCCTGTCATGTTTCATGAGGGGCTAGAATTCCAGGATAGTATAAATACCCCCCAAATTACCCCATTTTGGAAAGAAGACATCCCAAAGTATTCACTGAGAGGCATAGTGAGTTCATAGAAGATATTAATTTTTGTCACAAGTAAGCGGAAAATGACACTTTGTGACACGAAAAAAAAAAAAAAAAAGTTTCCATTTCTTCTAACTTGCACCCTAAAAAAATGAAATCTGCCACGGACTCACCATGCCCCTCTCTGAATACCTTGAAGGGTCTACTTTCCAAAATGGGGTCATTTGTGGGGTGTGTTTACTGTCCTGACATTTTGGGGGGTGCTAAATTGTAAGCACCCCTGTAAAGCCTAAAGGTGCTCATTGGACTTTGGACCCCTTAGCGCAGTTAGGCTGCAAAAAAGTGCCACATATGTGGTATTGCCGTACTCAGGAGAAGTAGTATAATGTGTTTTGGGGTGTATTTTTACACATACCCATGCTGGGTGGGAGAAATATCTCTGTAAATGACAATTTGTTAATTTTTTTTACACACAATTGTCCATTTACAGAGTTATTTCTCCCACCCAGCATGGGTATGTGTAAAAATACACCCCAAAACACATTGTACTACTTCTCCTGAGTACGGCGATACCACATGTGTGGCACTTTTTTGCACCCTAACTGCGCTAAAGGGCCCAAAGTCCAATGAGTACCTTTAGGATTTCACAGGTCATTTTGCGGAATTTGATTTCCAGACTCCTCCTCACGGTTTAGGGCCCCTAAAATGCCAGGGCAGTATAGGAACCCCACAAATGACCCCATTTTAGAAAGAAGACACCCCAAGGTATTCCGTTAGGAGTATGGTGAGTTCATAGAAGATTTTATTTTTTGTCAAAAGTTAGCGGAAAATTGATTTGTATTGTTTTTTTCACAAAGTGTCATTTTCCGCTAACTTGTGACAAAAAATAAAATCTTCTATGAACTCACCATACTCCTAACGGAATACCTTGGGGTGTCTTCTTTCTAAAATAGGGTCATTTGTGGGGTTCCTATACTGCCCTGGCATTTTAGGGGCCCTAAACCGTGAGGAGTAGTCTGGAAATCAAATTCCGCAAAATGACCTGTGAAAGCCTAAAGGTGCTCATTGGACTTTGGGCCCTTTAGCGCAGTTAGGGTGCAAAAAAGTGCCACACATGTGGTATCGCCGTACTCGGGAGAAGTAGTACAATGTGTTTTGGGGTGTATTTTTACACATACCCATGCTGGGTGGGAGAAATATCTCTGTAAATGGACAATTGTGTGTAAAAAAATCAAAAGATTGTCATTTGCAGAGGTATTTCTCCCACCCAGCATGGGTATGTGTAAAAATACACCCCAAAACACATTGTACTACTTCTCCCGAGTACGGCAATACCACATGTGTGGCACTTTTTTGCACCCTAACTGCGCTAAAGGGCCCAAAGTCCAATGAGCACCTTTAGGCTTTCACAGGTCATTTTGCGGAATTTGATTTCCAGACTACTCCTCACGGTTTAGGGCCCCTAAAATGCCAGGGCAGTATAGGAACCCCACAAATGACCCCATTTTAGAAAGAAGACACCCCAAGGTATTCCGTTAGGAGTATGGTGAGTTCATAGAAGATTTTATTTTTTGTCACAAGTTAGCGGAAAATGACACTTTGTGAAAAAAACAATACAAATCAATTTTCCGCTAACTTTTGACAAAAAATAAAATCTTCTATGAACTCACCATACTCCTAACGGAATACCTTGGGGTGTCTTCTTTCTAAAATGGGGTCATTTGTGGGGTTCCTATACTGCCCTGGCATTTTAGGGGCCCTAAACCGTGAGGAGGAGTCTGGAAATCAAATTCCGCAAAATGACCTGTGAAATCCTAAAGGTACTCATTGGACTTTGGGCCCTTTAGCGCAGTTAGGGTGCAAAAAAGTGCCACACATGTGGTATCGCCGTACTCGGGAGAAGTAGTACAATGTGTTTTGGGGTGTATTTTTACACATACCCATGCTGGGTGGGAGAAATATCTCTGTAAATGGACAATTGTGTGTAAAAAAATCAAAAGATTGTCATTTGCAGAGGTATTTCTCCCACCCAGCATGGGTATGTGTAAAAATACACCCCAAAACACATTGTACTACTTCTCCCGAGTACGGCAATACCACATGTGTGGCACTTTTTTGCACCCTAACTGCGCTAAAGGGCCCAAAGTCCAATGAGCACCTTTAGGCTTTCACAGGTCATTTTGCGGAATTTGATTTCCAGACTACTCCTCACGGTTTAGGGCCCCTAAAATGCCAGGGCAGTATAGGAACCCCACAAGTGACCCCATTTTAGAAAGAAGACATCCCAAGGTATTCCGTTAGGAGTATGGTGAGTTCATAGAAGATTTTATTTTTTGTCACAAGTTAGCGGAAAATTGATTTGTATTGTTTTTTTCACAAAGTGTCATTTTCCGCTAACTTGTGACAAAAAATAAAATCTTCTATGAACTCACCATACTCCTAACGGAATACCTTGGGGTGTCTTCTTTCTAAAATGGGGTCATTTGTGGGGTTCCTATACTGCCCTGGCATTTTAGGGGCCCTAAACCGTGAGGAGGAGTCTGGAAATCAAATTCCGCAAAATGACCTGTGAAATCCTAAAGGTACTCATTGGACTTTGGGCCCTTTAGCGCAGTTAGGGTGCAAAAAAGTGCCACACATGTGGTATCGCCGTACTCGGGAGAAGTAGTACAATGTGTTTTGGGGTGTATTTTTACACATACCCATGCTGGGTGGGAGAAATAACTCTGTAAATGGACAATTGTGTGTAAAAAAATCAAAAGATTGTCATTTACAGAGGTATTTCTCCCACCCAGCATGGGTATGTGTAAAAATACACCCCAAAACACATTGTACTACTTCTCCCGAGTACGGCGATACCACATGTGTGGCACCTTTTTGCACCCTAACTGCGCTAAGGGGTCCAGAGTCCAATGAGTACCTTTAGGCTTTACAGGGGTGCTCAAAATTTAGCACCCCGCCCACTTGCCAGGACAGTTAACAAACCCCACAAATGACTCCATTTTGGAAAGAATACACAACAAGGTATTCCATGAGGGGAATGGTGAGGTCATTGAAAATTTTATTTTTTGTCACAAGTTAACGGAAAATGACACTTTGTTAAAAAAAAAAAAAATTCTGCTAACTTGTGACAAAAACTAAAATCTTTTATGAACTCACCGTGCACCTCACATAATACTTTAGGGTGTCCTCTTTCCAAAATGGGGTCATTTGTGGAGTCTGTCCTGGCATTTTAGGGTCTCTGCAATCATTACATGTATGGCCAGTATTAGGAGTTTCTGCTATACTCCTTATATTGGGTATACAAGTAATGCACTCTGGGCTGAAAGGAAAAATGAACGGCAAACATACCTTGCTCCACATCAATGGCAGATCTTCCTCCACATCAATGGCAGTGATAACCTCAGGAGAGAGACACCCCGTGCCACCCTGCACTCAGGGTGAGCCACCAACTTATGTGACTGGGCCTCAGAACTTTAGTATACAGCATTATGCCTGTAGGATACAGCAATATGCCTGCCAATAGAGATGACTCTGTGTGGCATTAAAGCATCATCATAGGCCCAAATCACATATAAACCGGGGGTGTCCACACTCAAGGGAAATTCAAACATGCCGTCTTATATCGCCAACCCAGGACAGATCAGCAATATCAAGCATGGAAACCGATCCTTCTTCCCATTTTTATGCTTACCCGTTTGGTCTTCAAGCTTACCTCTCCTCTCCCTGCGACAATGTGCGAAAGACCACTGAGTGTGTGCCTACTCCTGTGTCTGGAGTTCCCTAGGTTCTAATAGTGTACCTGCTCGTGGTACCTCTCAAAACACGGCCCTACGCATAGACCAGGCTGGTCAGGACAGCGGGGACAATAATAAACGGTGTCACTCCTTGTTCCAGCCCTGCTGCAGACACGGCAACGTTTTCTTCGGATGCGTTGACCTGGGGCACACGGAAGCTGATAGGCGTAATGCCTTCCATGCAGTCGGCTAGTTGCATCTGGGGGGGGGGCCTGGCACCTCCTGGATACAGGATGTCCATAATGATCTCTTCCTGAAATTGGAGGAAAGATCCAGTTCTCCCAGCCTTACTGTAGAGAACAAAGCTGTTGTAAACTGCCAATTGAATCAGATAAAAAGACACTTTCTTATACCAGCGTCTTGTTTTCCGGGTAACTAAATAGGGCGCTAACCTCTGGTCATTGAAGTCCACCCCTCCCATGTTGACATTATATTCGTGGACGACAAGGGGCTTTTCAATGACCGCAGTTGCCCGTTGAATTTGGACTGTCGTGTCTGTGTGAATGGTGGACAGAAAGTAAACGTCCCTCTTGTCCCTCCATTTCACCGCGAGCAGGTCTTCAGTACGCAAGGCGACCCTCTGCCCCCGTAAAAGTCTGGTGGTAACGAGCCGTTGGGGGAAGCCCTGGCGACTAGGCCGCGCAGTGCCACAGCATCAGATTCCTTCTAACTTTAAGTGCTGAAAGAGGGCCACACTTGTGTAATAATTGTCCACAAAAAGATGGTACCCCTTCTGGAACAAGGGTGACACCAAGTCCCACACAACCTTTCCACTGCTCCCCAGGTAGTCAGGGCATCCGACCGGCTCCAATTTTGAGTCTTTTCCCTCATAGACCCTAAAACGACATGTATAGCCTGTGGCCCTTTCACAGAGCTTATACAGTTTCACCCCATACCGGGCGCGCTTGCTTGGGATGTACTGTTTGATGCCAAGGCGCCCGGTAAAGCGTAAGAGGGACTCGTCTACGCAGATGTTCTGTTCAGGGATATAAGCATCTGCAAATGTTGATGACAGGTGGTCTATGAGGGGCCGAATTTTGTGGAGCCGGTCATAAGCAGGGTGGCCCTTTTCATGACAGGTTTTGTCGTCGTTGAAGTGCAGGAAGCGCAGGATGGACTCAAATCGTGTCCTGGACATGGCAGCAGGGTACAAGGGAACATGATTTACTGGGTTCGTAGACCAATACGACCGCAGTACATTCTGTTTCATTAGTCCCAAGTGAAGGATAAGGGCCAAAAAGATTTTAATGTCGGAAACTTGGACTGGTTTCCACCCGAAAGGCTGGGCATACATGCTCTCCGGGTGCTCGGTGATGAATTGTGTGGCTTTACGGTTGGTCTCAACCACAATTAAGTCCAAGAGAACCTGGGTGATGAACAGCTGCAAAAAGTCTAGGGCCGTTCCTAGATGAGCTGTCGCCACCTGGACTCCAGACTGGGCGGTGAAAGGGGGCACTACGGGTGCGGCGGAATCAGGGGATTGCCAATCTGGTTGTGCCAGCACCTCTGGGAGTCTATGGGTACTACGGGCCCGTCTTCTTGTTGGTGGCTGCGACGGGGGTACTACTGCACTTGCCACCGTACCAGTTTCAACTTCCATGCTGACGCTCACCACTTCGTCAGGGTCTACGGAAGCACTGGCACTAAGTCCAGGAGATGCTGCGCTGCTGGTGCCTGCCTCACCAAGAAAACTATCAACAGCGCTAGCACCACCCTGCTGCCCTTGAGGCGGATCCTGCGCCACCTGCGGTCTAACGACTTGGGGTCTGGTACGCCTGGCTCTAGCCGGGACCATAGCCTCGTCATCACTATCGGTCAGGGAACCACTGCTTTCTACAGGTTCAAAATCGGACCCGGAAGATTCGACGGATGATTCTTCCCAAAAGAACTCATCCGACTGGTCCATGTACCTGTATACCTCGTCATCGGAAAGCCCCCTTCTTGCCATTTTGGATTGCTAAATTTATGGGGTTTTCCTCCGAGACTACCCAGAAAAAAAGAGCACCTACCTAGCAAAAAGGGAGTATTTGAGAGGTATTGGGGTTGGTGGGAAGTGGGGTCTCAGAGGCAATCAAACAATCACGGGACAATCAAATCCAATTACAGCACAATCGACTCCAATCACAGCACAAGCAGATCTGATGCACTCGGAAGGTGATGGGGGGAGGGTGGGATTGGGTGTGGCGGGAAGTGGGGTCTCAGGCAATCAAACAATCACGGGGCAATCGAAGCCGATCACGGGACAATCAAATACAATTACAGCACAATCGACTCCAATCACAGCACAAGCAAATCTGATGCACTCGGAAGGTGGTGGTTGGAGGTGGTGGGGGGTGGGGTTGGGTGTGGTGGGGGGGAGGGTGGGGTTGGGTGTGGCGGGAAGTGGGGTCTCAGGCAATCAAACAATCACGGGGCAATCGAAGCCGATCACGGGACAATCAAATACAATTACAGCACAATCGACTCCAATCACAGCCCAATCAAATCTGATGCACTCGGAAGGTGATGGGGGAGGGTGGGATTGGGTGTGGCGGGAAGTGGGGTCTCAGGCAATCAAACAATCACGGGGCAATCGAAGCCGATCACGGGACAATCAAATACAATTACAGCACAATCGACTCCAATCACAGCCCAATCAAATCTGATGCACTCGGAAGGTGATGGGGGAGGGTGGGATTGGGTGTGGCGGGAAGTGGGGTCTCAGGCAATCAAACAATCACGGGGCAATCGAAGTCGATCACGGGACAATCAAATACAATTACAGCACAATCGACTCCAATCACAGCACAAGCAAATCTGATGCACTCGGAAGGTGGTGGTTGGAGGTGGTGGTGGGGGGGGGGGGTTGGGTGTGGTGGGGGGAGGGTGGGGTTGGGTGTGGCGGGAAGTGGGGTCTCAGGCAATCAAACAATCACGGGGCAATCGAAGCCGATCACGGGACAATCAAATACAATTACACCACAATTGAATACAAGCGCAGCACAATCGAATACAAGCGCAGCACAGTCAAATACAATGCACTTGGACGGTGATTAGGGGGGGGGGTCTGAGGGCGATTTGAGGGGATGGGGGGTTGATCAGGAGCCTGCACGGGGCAGACTGAGTCCTGATCTGATGAGAGGCAGACACAGGGGGTTACTGATCAAAGATCAGTTAGTGATTGCTGGGGAGGACAGATGTAAACAAACAGCAGGGGATGTAATCAGAAGGGGGGTACGAGGGCAATCGAGGGCCTGGGCAGGTGATCGGTTACCCCCGCGGGGCAGTTAGGGTCTGCTCTGATGGGTGGGGGTGCTGAGGGCTGATGGACAGGTGATAGACAGGTGATCAGAGGGGGATCAGAGGGGGATCAGAGGGTAATGTAGCTGTATACAAATGTATACAGTATACAGGGGGGTAGTCTGGGATGGGGTGTGGGGGTGATCTAAAGGTAGGGAGGGGGGATCAGGGGTGACTAGGAGGCAGTTAGGGACCTAAACTAAGGGGCAGCGTCGCTAGTTAGTGGCAGGTGGGGGGGGTGGGGGTTTTGCAGGGGTGCAAGGGTGCTGGGCAGGGGTCTGCTGGGGTGATCAGGGGGGGTATGAGGCCTGGGGTGGGTGATCAGGGAGGCTGTGGGCAAAATCAAGCTGCGTGCAGTGAGACTTACAAGTGCTTCCTCCTCGCTGGTGGTCTCTGGAACAATGAGACCACGAGGCGAGGAGGAAGCACGTATAAGGCACTTTGTTTACCTAACAAAGTGCCTTATACTCAGGGATTGGCTGATCCTGCGGATTCCTCCGCTCGCCGGCTCTGCTAAGTGGCCGGCGAGCGGAGACAAAATGCCCGTGCTTCGATCCCGGGCGGAGGATCGCGTCACGGATGACGCGATCGCTCCGCCCATGCCCTTAAATGGACCGCCGCCTCTGTGGGTGAGGCCGTCCTGCAGGGCTCCACTTCCCCGCCGCCCCTGTGTAGTGGGCGGTCGGGAAGTGGTTAAAAAAACCCATTCAGCCTATATTTATTGGTTTGGGTAAAAGTTATAGCGTTTACAAACTATGGTGCAAAAAGTGAATTTTCCCATTTTCCAGCATCTCTGACTTTTCTGACCACCTGACATGTTTCATGAGGGGCTAGAATTCCAGGATAGTATAAATACCCCCCAAATGACCCCATTTTGGAAAGAAGACATCCCAAAGTATTCACTGAGAGGCATAGTGAGTTCATAGAAGATATTATTTTTTGTCACAAGTAAGCGGAAAATGACACTTTGTGACAAAAAAAAAAGTTTCCATTTCTTCTAACTTGCGACAAAAAAAAAAATGAAATCTGCCACGGACTCACCATGCCCCTCTCTGAATACCTTGAAGTGTCTACTTTCCAAAATAGGGTCATTTGTGGGGTGTGTTTACTGTCCTGACATTTTGGGGGGTGCTAAATTGTAAGCACCCCTGTAAAGCCTAAAGGTGCTCATTGGACTTTGGGCCCCTTAGCGCAGTTAGGCTGCAAAAAAGTGCCACACATGTGGTATTGCCGTACTCAGGAGAAGTAGTATAATGTGTTTTGGGGTGTATTTTTACACATACCCATGCTGGGTGGGAGAAATATCTCTGTAAATGACAATTGTTTGATTTTTTTTTACACACAATTGTCCATTTACAGAGATATTTCTCCCACTCAGCATGGGTATGTGTAAAAATACACCCCAAAACACATTATACTACTTCTCCTGAGTACGGCGATACCATATGTGTGGCACTTTTTTGCACCCTAACTGCGCTAAGGGGCCCAAAGTCCAATGAGTACCTTTAGGATTTCACAGGTCATTTTTTTTTCAAGACTACTCCTCACGGTTTAGGGCCCCTAAAATGCCAGGGCAGTATAGGAACCCCACTAATGACCCCATTTTAGAAAGAAGACACCACAAGGTATTCCATTAGGAGTATGGTGAGTTCATAGAAGATTTTATTTTTTTGTCACAAGTTAGCGGAAATTGATTTGTATTGTTTTTTTTCACAAAGTGTCATTTTCCGCTAACTTGTGACAAAAAATAAAATCTTCTATGAACTCACCATACTCCTAACGGCTATACCTTTGGGTGTCTTCTTTCTAGAATGGGGTCATTTGTGGGGTTCCTATACTGCCCTGGCATTTTAGGGGCCCTAAACCGTGAGGAGTAGTCTTGAAACCAAATGTCGCAAAATGACCTGTGAAATCCTAAAGGTACTCATTGGACTTTGGGCCCCTTAGCGTACTTAGGGTGTAAAAAAGTGCCACACATGTGGTACCGCCGTACTCAGGAGAAGTAGTATAATGTGTTTTGGGGTGTATTTTTAAACATACCGATGCTGGGTGGGAGAAATATCTCTGTAAATGACAATTGTTTTTTACACAATGTCCATTTACAGAGAGATTTCTCCCACCCAGCATGGGTATGTGTAAAAATACACCCCAAAACACACTGTACCACATGTGTGACACTTTTTTGCAGCCTAGGTGCGCCAAGGGGCCCAACGTCCTATTCACAGGTCATTTTGAGGCATTTGTTTTCTAGACTACTTCTCACGGTTTAGGGCCCCTAAAATGCCAGGGCAGTATAGGAACCCCACAAGTGACCCCATTTTAGAAAGAAGACACCCCAAGGTATTCCGTTAGGTGTATGGCGAGTTCATAGAAGATTTTATTTTTTGTCACAAGTTAGTGAAAAATGACACTTTGTGAAAAAAAAACAATAAAAATCAATTTCCGCTAACTTTTGACAAAAAATAAAATCTTCTATGAACTCATCATACACCTAACAGAATAGCTTGGGGTGTCTTTTTTCTAAAATGGGGTCACTTGTGGGGTTCCTATACCGCCCTGGCATTTTACGGGCCCAAAACCGTGAGTAGTCTGGAAACCAAATGTCTCCAAATGACTGTTCAGGGGTATAAGCATCTGCAAATTTTGATGACAGGTGGTCTATGAGGGGGCAAATTTTGTGGAACCGGTCATAAGCAGGGTGGCCTTTTAGATGACAGGTTGTATTGGGCCTGATCTGATGGATAGGAGTGCTAGGGGGATGACAGGAGGTGATTGATGGGTGTCTCAGGGGGTGGTTAGAGGTAAAAATAGATGCAATCAATGCACTAGGGAGATGATCGGAAGGGGGTCTGAGGGGATCCGAGGGTTTGGCCGAGTGATCAGGAGCCCACACGGGGCAAATTAAGGCCTGATCTGATGGGTAGGTGTGCTAGGGGGTGACAGAGGTGATTGATGGGTGTCTCAAGGTGTGATTAGAGGGGGGGAATAGATGCAAGCAATGCACTGGCGAGGTGATCAGGGCTGGGGTCTGAGGGCGTTCTGAGGGTGTGGGCGGGTGATTGAGTGCCCTAGGGACAGATAGGGGTCTAATCTGATAGGTAGCAGTGACAGGGGGTGATTGATGGGTAATTAGTGGGTGTTTAGGGTAGAGAACAGATGTAAACAATGCACTTGGAGGTGAGCTGACGTCGGATCTGTGGGCGATCTATTGGTTGGGGTGGGTGATCAGATTGCCCGCAAGGGGCAGGTTAGGGGCTGATTGATGGGTGGCAGTGACAGGGGGTGATTGATGGGTGGCAGTGACAGGGGGTGATTGATGGGTGATTGACAGGTGATTGACAGTGATCAGTGGGTTATTACAGGGAAGAACAGATGTAAATATTGCACTGGCAAATTGATAAGGTGGGGTCTGAGGGCAATCTGAGCGTGTAGGCGGGTGATTGGGTGCCCGCAAGGGGCAGATTAGAGTCTGATCTGATGGGTAACAGTGACAGGTGGTGATAGGGGGTGATTGATGGGTGATTGATGGGTAATTAGTGGGTGTTTAGGGTAGAGAACAGATGTAAACACTGCACTTGGGAGGTGATCTGACGTCGGATCTGCGGGCGATCTATTGGTGTGGGTGGGTGATCAGATTGCCCGCAAGGGGCAGGTTAGGGGCTGATTGATGGGTGGCAGTGACAGGGGGTGATGGGTGATTGACAGGTGATTGACAGGTGATTGACAGGTGATCAGGGGGATAGATGCATACATTGCGCAGGGGGGGAGGGTCTGGGGGGGGGGGTCTGGGGAGAATCTGAGGGGTGGGGGGGTGATCAGGAGGGAGCAGGGGGCAGTTTAGGGCATAAAAAAAATAGCGTTGACAGATAGTGACAGGGAGTGATTGATGGGTGATTAGGGGGGTGATTGGGTGCAAGGGGTCTGGGGGGTGGGCAGGGGGGGTCTGAGGGATGCTGTGGGCGATCAGGGGCAGGGGGGGGGGGAAATCAGTGTGCATGGGTGCAGACTAGGGTGGCTGGAGCCTGCCCTGGTGGTCCCTCGGACACTGGGACCACCAGGGCAGGAGGCAGCCTGTATAATACACTTTGTATACATTACAAAGTGTATTATACACTTTGTATGCGGCGATCCGGGTGCTAGTAACCCGCCGGCGGGTTACAGCGCGAGGGGGGCGGAGCCAGTCGCCGGCGGCCGATCGCGTCACGAATGACGCGATCGCGCCGCCCATGCCCATAAAAGGACCGCCGCCATTTGTCTATACGGCGGCCCTTGCGGGGTCCACTTCCCGGCCGCCAATTGTATATACGGCGGTCGGGAAGTGGTTAATGTGAAGGCGTGGCCGCTAATGCATGCCTTACATAGCAGCGCTTACTGCTATGTAAGGAGCGTGTCTTCTAGGGCAGTAGTCCCCAACCTTTTCCGGCCCGGGGACCACTTTCTGAGCAAACTTTTCTCCGGGGAACGGCAGGGGTGGGGGGGTCTGGGGGAGGCGCGGGTGTTTGCGCGACCTAGTGGACAGTGTCGTGTGCAGCGGTTATGGGGGGAGGGGGGCTGGGGTGCGGCTGCATAGCTAGCATAGTTGCCCCAGTATGGCTAGTATAGTTACCCCAGTATAGCTAGTATAGTGCCCCTGTATAGCTAGTATAATGACCAGTATAGCTAGTATAGTCCCAGTAGGGATAGGTAGTGCCCCAGTATAGTGCCCAGTATGGGTAGGTAGTGCCCCAGTATACCCAGTAAAGTGCCCAGTATAGCTAGTATATTGCCCAGTATAGGTAGGTAGTGCCCAGTATAGCTAGTATAGTGCCCAGATAGCTAGTATAGTGCCCAGTATAGCTAGCATAGTGCCCAGTATGGTGCCCAGTATAGCTAGCATAGTGCCCAGTATAGGTAGGTAGTGCCCAGTATAGGTAGGTAGTACCCAGTATAGCTAGTATAGTGCCCAGTATAGTGCCCAGTATAGGTAGGTAGTGCCCCAGTATAGTGCCCAGTATAGCTAGTATAGTGCCCAGTATAGGTAGGTAGTGCCCAATATAGCTAGTATAGTGCCCAGTATAGCTTCCTAGTATGGGTAGGTAGTGCCCCTCCCCCCTCCGCTCCTATTACCTTATCATGAGCGGGCGGCCGCTTGTCCGATTAGATTCCCCCGTAGCCGCTCTCCTCAGTGGCATCTCCTATTACAGCAGCGCGCTCGGCGGCTGCTGTGATGAGCAGGAAGCGGTACAGCAGCTTCCTGTAGCGGCGATATGCATTCCTGCTCATCACAGCAGCCGCCGAGGGCGCTGCTGTAATAGGAGATGCCACTGAGGAGAGCGGCTACGGGGGAATCTAATCGGACAAGCGGCCACCCGCTCATGATAAGGTAACAGGAGCGGCGGGGAGGGGAGGAGCAAGAGGCCAGACCTGCCGCGGCCCGGTGGCACACCAGGCAACATCTCGCGGCACACTAGTGTGCCACGGAACAGTGGTTGAAAAACACTGTTCTAGGGCTGAGCTCTTGGATTCCGAATTTCGAGTTTGGCATCGGAATTGGGCAGTTCCGAGTACCGAATTCGGTTTTCCATTCAAGTCAATAGTGCCAAATTCCGCGGCTAATTGTGAAGCCCCCGTACATGCTATCATCACCAAATTTGGCAAGTATGTTAAGCAAAGGAGTAGGAACATGGAAAAAAAATTGTGAAAAGACCCTATAGTTTTTGAGAAAATCGATTTTAACCACTTGCCGACCGCCCACAGCCCATGGGCGGCGGCAAAGTGGACGCCTAAAGGACCGCAATACGCCTTCAGGCGGCGCGTCCTTTAGGCATGCCGGGGGAGCGATCGCGTCATTGATGACGCGCGCTTCCCCCGGCAACTGGCTCCGCCCACCCGCCGTAACATCCCGCCGGCCATACGGAAGCGCCGGCGGGATGTTAACCCCGCGATCGCCGCTACAAAGTGTATAATACACTTTGTAATGTATACAAAGTGTATTATACAGGCTGCCTCCTGCCCTGGTGGTCCCAGTGTCCGAGGGACCACCAGGGCAGGCTGCAGCCACCCTAGTCTGCACCCAAACACACTGATCTGCCCCCCCCGCCCACTGATCGCCCACAGCACCCCTCAGACCCCCCCTGCCCACCCCCCAGACCCCTGTTTGCACCCAATCACCCCCCTAATAACCCATCAATCACTCCCTGTCACTATCTGTCAACGCTATTTTTTTTTTTATCCCCCCCCCTGCCCCCTGCCCCCTCCTGATCACCCCCCCCACCCCTCAGATTCTCCCCAGACCCCCCCCCCCAGACCCCCCCCCCCTGTGTACTGTATGCATCTATCTTCCCTGATAACCTGTCAATCACCCGTCAATCACCCGTCAATCACCCATCAATCACCCATCAATCACCCCCTGTCACTGCCACCCAACAATCAGCCCCTAACCTGCCCCTTGCGGGCAATCTGATCACCCACCCACACCAATAGATCGCCCGCAGATCCGACATCAGATCACCTCCCAAATCCATTGTTTACATCTATTCTCTCCTCTAAACACCCACTAATTACCCATCAATCACCCATCAATCACCCCCTATCACCACCTGTCACTTTTAACTATCAGATCAGACCCTAATCTGCCCCTTGCGGGCACCCAATCACCCGCCAACACGCTCAGATTGCCCTCTGACCCCCCCTTATCAATTCGCCAGTGCATTAATTACATCTGTTCTTCCCTGTAATAACCCACTGATCACCTGTCAATCACCTGCCAATCACCTATCACCCATCAATCACCCCCTGTCACCCCCTGTCACTGCCACCCATCAATCAGTCCCTAACCTGCCCCTTGCGGGCAATCTGATCACCCACCCACACCCATTAGATCGCCCGCAAACCCGCCGTCAGATTACCTCCCAAATGTATTGTTTACATCTGTTATCTTCTCTAAACACCCACTAATTACCCATCAATCACCCATCAATCACCCCCTATCACCACCTGTCACTGTTACCTATCAGATCAGACCCTAGCTGCCCCTTGCGGGCACCCAATCACCCGCCCACACGCTCAGATTGCCCTCAGACCCCCCCCCCCCTTATCAATTCACCAGTGCATTAATTACATCTGTCCTTCCCTGTAATAACCCACTGATCACCTGTCAATCACCTGCCAATCACCTATCACCCATCAATCACCCCCTGTCACTGCCACCCAACAATCAGCCCCTAACCTGCCCCTTGCGGGCAAACTGATCACCCACCCACACCAATAGATCGCCCGCAGATCCGACATCAGATCACCACCCAAGCGCAGTGTTTCCATCTATTCTCTCCTCTAAACACTCACTAATTACCCATCAATCACCCATCAATCACCCCCTATCACCACCTGTCACTGTTACCCATCAGATCAGACCCTAATCTGCCCCTTGCGGGCACCCAATCACCCGCCTACACGCTCAGATTGCCCTCAGACCCCCCCTTATCAATTCGCCAGGGCATTATTTACATCTGTCCTTCCCTGTAATAACCCACTGATCACCTGTAAATCACCTGTCAATCACCCATCAATCACCCCCTGTCACTGCCACCCATCAATCACCCCTGTCACTGCCACCCATCAATCAGCCCCTAACCTGCCCCTTGCGGGCAAACTGATCACCCACCCACACCAATAGATCGCCCGCAGATCCGACATCAGATCACCACCCAAGCGCAGTGTTTCCATCTATTCTCTCCTCTAAACACCCACTAATTACCCATCAATCACCCCCTATCACCACCTGTCACTGTTACCCATCAGATCAGACCCTAATCTGCCCCTTGCGGGCACCCAATCACCCGCCTACACGCTCAGATTGCCCTCAGACCCCCCCTTATCAATTCGCCAGGGCATTATTTACATCTGTCCTTCCCTGTAATAACCCACTGATCACCTGTCAATCACCTATCAATCACCCATCAATCACCCCCTGTCACTGCCACCCATCAATCACCCGCTGTCACTGCCACCCATCAATCAGCCCCTAACCTGCCCCTTGCGGGCAATCTGATCACCCACCCACACCAATAGATCGCCCGCAGATCCGACGTCCGATCACCTCCCAAGTGCAGTGTTCACATCTGTTCTCTACCCTAAACACCCACTAATTACCCATCAATCACCCCCTGTCACTGCTACCTATCAGATTAGACCCCTATCTGCCCCTAGGGCACTCAATCACCCGCCCACACCCTCAGAATGCCCTCAGACCCCAGCCCTGATCACCTCGCCAGTGCATTGCTTGCATCTATTCCCCCCTCTAATCACACCTTGAGACACCCATCAATCACCTCCTGTCACCCCCTAGCACACCTACCCATCAGATCAGGCCCTAATTTGCCCCGTGTGGGCTCCTGATCACTCGGCCAAACCCTCAGATCCCCCTCAGACCCCCTTCCGATCACCTCCCCAGTGCATTGATTGCATCTATTTTCCCCTCTAACCACCCCCTGAGACACCCATCAATCACCTCCTGTCACCCCCCTAGCACTCCTATCCATCAGATCAGGCCCAATACAACCTGTCATCTAAAAGGCCACCCTGCTTATGACCGGTTCCACAAAATTCGCCCCCTCATAGACCACCTGTCATCAAAATTTGCAGATGCTTATACCCCTGAACAGTCATTTTGAGACATTTGGTTTCCAGACTACTCACGGTTTTGGGCCCGTAAAATGCCAGGGCGGTATAGGAACCCCACAAGTGACCCCATTTTAGAAAAAAAGACACCACAAGGTATTCTGTTAGGTGTATGACGAGTTCATAGAAGATTTTATTTTTTGTCAAAAGTTAGCGGAAATTGATTTTTATTGGTTTTTTTTCACAAAGTGTCATTTTTCACTAACTTGTGACAAAAAATAAAATCTTCTATGAACTCGCCATACACCTAACGGAATACCTTGGGGTGTCTTCTTTCTAAAATGGGGTCACTTGTGGGGTTCCTATACTGCCCTGGCATTTTAGGGGCCCTAAACCGCGAGGAGTAGTCTAGAAAACAAATGCCTCAAAATGACCCGTGAATAGGACGTTGGGCCCCTTAGCGCACCTAGGCTGCAAAAAAGTGTCACACATGTGGTACCGCCGTACTCAGGAAAAGTAGTATAATGTGTTTTGGGGTGTATTTTTACACATACCCATGCTGGGTGGGAGAAATTTCTATGTAAATGGTCAATTGTGTGTAAAACAAATCAAACAATTGTCATTTACAGAGATATTTCTCCCACTTAGCATGGGTATGTGTAAAAATACACCCCAAAACACATTATACTACTTCTCCTGAGTACGGCGGTACCACATGTGTGGCACTTTTTTACACCCTAAGTACGCTAAGGGGCCCAAAGTCCAATGAGTACCTTTAGGATTTCACAGGTCATTTTGCGACATTTGGTTTCAAGACTACTCCTCACGGTTTAGGGCCCCTAAAATGCCAGGGCAGTATAGTAACCCCACAAATGACCCCATTTTAGAAAGAAGACACCCCAAGGTATTCCGTTAGGAGTATGATGAGTTCATAGAAGATTTTATTTTTTGTCAAAAGTTAGCGGAAAATTGATTTTTATTGTTTTTTTCACAAAGTGTCATTTTCCACTAACTTGTGACAAAAAATAAAATCTTCTATGAACTCACCATACTCCTAACGGAATACCTTGGGGTGTCTTCTTTCTAAAATGGGGTCATTTGTGGGGTTCCTATACTGAACTGGCATTTTAGGGGCCCTAAACCGTGAGGAGTAGTCTGGAAATCAAATTTCGCAAAATGACCTGTGAAATCCTAAAGGTACTCATTGGACTTTGGGCCCTTTAGCGCAGTTAGGGTGCAAAAAAGTGCCACACATGTGGTATTGCTATACTCGGGAGAAGTAGTACAATGTGTTTTGGGGTGTATTTTTACACATACCCATGCTGGGTGGGAGAAATACCTCTGTAAATGACAATCTTTTGATTTTTTTACACACAATTGTCCATTTACAGAGTTATTTCTCCCACCCAGCATGGGTATGTGTAAAAATACACCCCAAAACACATTGTACTACTTCTCCCGAGTACGGCGATACCACATGTGTGGCACTTTTTTGCACTCTAACTGCGCTAAAGGTCCCAAAGTCCAATGAGTACCTTTAGGATTTCACAGGTCCTTTTGCGGAATTTGATTTCCAGACTACTCCTCACGGTTTAGGGCCCCTAAAATGCCAGTTCAGTATAGGAACCCCACAAATGACCCCATTTTAGAAAGAAGACACCTCAAGGTATTCCGTTAGGAGTATGGTGAGTTCATAGAAGATTTTATTTTTTGTCACAAGTTAGTGGAAAATGACACTTTGTGAAAAAAACAATAAAAATCAATTTTCCGCTAACTTTTGACAAAAAATAAAATCTTCTATGAACTCACCATACTCCTAACGGAATACCTTGGGGTGTCTTCTTTCTAAAATGGGGTCATTTGTGGGGTTCCTATACTGCCCTGGCATTTTAGGGGCCCTAAACCGTGAGGAGTAGTCTGGAAATCAAATTCCGCAAAATGACTTGTGAAATCCTAAAGGTACTCATTGGACTTTGGGCCCTTTAGCGCAGTTAGGGTGCAAAAAAGTGCCACACATGTGGTATCGCCGTACTCGGGAGAAGTAGTACAATGTGTTTTGGGGTGTATCTTTACACATACCCATGCTGGGTGGGAGAAATAACTCTGTAAATGGACAATTGTGTGTAAAAAAAATGAAAAAATTGTCATTTACAGAGATATTTCTCCCACCCAGCATGGGTATGTGTAAAAATACACCCCAAAACACATTCTACTACTTCTCTTGAGTACGGCAATACCACATGTGTGGCACTTTTTTGCAGCCTAACTGCGCTAAGGGGCCCAAAGTCCAATGAGCACCTTTAGGCTTTACAGGGGTGCTTACAAATTAGCACCCCCCAAAATGCGAGGACAGTAAACACACCCCACAAATGACCCCATTTTGGAAAGTAGACACTTCAAGGTATTCAGAGAGGGGCATGGTGAGTCCGTGGCAGATTTCATTTTTTTTTGTCGCAAGTTAGAAGAAATGGATTCTTTTTTTTTTTCTTTTTTTTGTCACAAAGTGTCATTTTCCGCTTACTTGTGACAAAAAATAATATCTTCTATGAACTCACTATGCCTCTCAGTGAATACTTTGGGATGTCTTCTTTCCAAAATGGGGTCATTTGGGGGGTATTTATACTATCCTGGAATTCTAGCCCCTCATGAAACATGACAGGGGGTCAGAAAAGTCATAGATGCTTGAAAATGGCAAAATTCACTTTTTGCACCATAGTTTGTAAACGCTATAACTTTTACCCAAACCAATAAATATACACTGAATGGTTTTTTTTTTATCAAAAACATGTTTGTCCACATTTTTCGCGCTGCATGTATACAGAAATTTTACTTTATTTGAAAATTGTCAGCACAGAAAGTTAAAAAAATCATTTTTTTGCCAAAATTCATGTCTTTTTTGATGAATATAATAAAAAGTAAAAATCGCAGGAGCAATCAAATAGCACCAAAAGAAAGCTTTATTAGTGACAAGAAAAGGAGCCAAAATTCATTTAGGTGGTAGGTTGTATGAGCGAGCAATAAACCGTGAAAGCTGCAGTGGTCTGAATGGAAAAAAAGTGGCCGGTCCTTAAGGGGTAGAAAGACTGTGGTCCTCAAGTGGTTAAAGTTTCATAGGAAAAATGTTTTTTAAACTGTGTAAAACAAAATGTTGCTTTCTTAAAACAGATAGAATTTGCGATAATTCAGGTATAAATATATACGACTATTTACTTACCGCCGACAATCGCGATTCCCCACCGTTTCCGTTCGCCATCGCTGCATCCCTGTTCTTCTGTGATCGGGGAATGAGAATCATCTATTCTCAGCCCCGATCACCATGCCATTATGAATAGTGTTGGGCGAACACCTAGATGTTCGGGTTCGCGAACGTTCGCCGAACATCGCCGCGATGTTCGGGTGTTCGCGCCGAACTCCGAACAAAATGGAAGTCAATGGGGACCCGAACTTTCGTGCTTTGTAAAGCTTCCTTACATGCTACATACCCCAAATTAGCAGGGTATGTGCACCTTGGGAGTGGGTACAAGAGGAAAAAAAATATTTGAAAAAGAGCTTATAGTTTTTGAGAAAATTGATTGTAAAGTTTCAAAGGAAAAACTGTCTTTTAAATAGGGATGGGACGAATCCACAATTTCTTCGAATCCGAATCCGGATCCGAATCTAAAAAGGTTCTCGAATATCTCGAACCTTTCGAATCCCGAATCTAACGAATCCTGCACATACGAATTGTGCGATCCGTGGTATAGTTGCCCGCAGTATAGGTAGCCAGGCATAGGTAGCGAGGTAAAGGTGCCTTCAGTATAGCTAGCTAGGTATGGGTGCCTTCAATATTGGTAGCTTTCAGTATAGGTAGCAAGGTATATGGGCCTTCAGTATAGGTAGCAGGGTATATGGGCCTTCAGTATAGGTAGCAGGGTATATGGGCCTTCAGTATAGGTAGCAGGGTATATGGGCCTTCAGTATAGGTAACAGGCCTTAAGTATAGGTAGGTATGTAGGTAGGTATAGGGGCCTTTAGGTAGGTAAAGGGACCTTCAGTATAGGTAGCAGGGTATAGGGCCTTAAGTATAGGTAGGTATGTAGGTAGGTATAGGGGCCTTTAGGTAGGTAGGTATAGGGGCCTTTAGGTAGGTAGGTAGGTAGGTAGGTACGTATAGGGGGCCTTTAGGTAGGTATAGTGGCCTGAAGGTAGGTAGGTAGGTATAGTGGCCGGTAGGTAGGTAGGTATAGTGTCCTGTAGGTAGGTAGGTAGTTAAAGGGACCTTCAGTATAGGTAGCAGGGTATAGGGCCTTAAGTATAGGTAGGTAGGTAGGTAGGTAGGTATAGGGGCCTTTAGGTAGGTAGGTAGGTACGTATAGTAGGCCTTTAGGTAGGTATAGTGGCCTGAAGGTAGGTAGGTAGGTATAGTGGCCGGTAGGTAGGTAGGTAGGTATAGTGTCCTGTAGGTAGGTAGGTAGTTAAAGGGACCTTCAGTATAGGTAGCAGGGTATAGGGCCTTAAGTATAGGTAGGTATGTAGGTAGGTAGGTATAGGGGCCTTTAGGTAGGTAGGTAGGTACGTATAGGGGGCCTTTAGGTAGGTATAGTGGCCTGAAGGTAGGTAGGTAGGTATAGTGGCCGGTAGGTAGGTAGGTAGGTATAGTGTCCTGTAGGTAGGTAGGTAGTTAAAGGGACCTTCAGTATAGGTAGCAGGGTATAGGGCCTTAAGTATAGGTAGGTATGTAGGTAGGTAGGTATAGGGGCCTTTAGGTAGGTAGGTATAGGGGCCTTTAGGTAGGTAGGCATGTATAGGGGGCCTTTAGGTTGGTAGGTAGGTATAGATGCCTGTAGGTAGGTATAGGGGCCTTTAGGTAGGTAGGTAGGTACATATAGGGGGCCTTTAGGTAGGTATAGGGGCCTGTAGGTAGGTAGGTATAGTGGCCGGTAGGTAGGTACGTATAGGGGGCCTTTAGGTAGGTATAGGGGCCTGTAGGTAGGTAGGTATAGTGGCCGGTAGGTAGGTACGTATAGGGGGCCTTTAGGTAGGTATAGGGGCCTGTAGGTAGGTAGGTATAGTGGCCGGTAGGTAGGTAGGTACGTATAGGGGGCCTTTAGGTAGGTATAGGGGCCTGTAGGTAGGTAGGTATAGTGGTAGGTAGGTAGGTGTCGCTCCCCCCCGTGCCTCCTCCGCTCACCCCCACGGCCTCCTCCGTCCCCCGTGCCTCCCCTCCTCCGTCCCCCGTGCCTCCCCTTGCATAGAAGTGAGCATTGGCTCACCTAACACCTCGCCGGGATTCCCTACCTGCCGCCAGCGCAGAGCCGCAGACCCGCAGACCTCTTGCTTCCTCCTCTGTTCCCCCTAGTGATCGGCATTTGCATACGCGTCATCACTGAAGCGTCGGGCGGTTACTAGAGAGAACAGAGGAGGAAACAAGAGGTCTGCGGGTCTGCGGCTCTGCGCTGGCGGCAGGTAGGGAATCCAGGGCAGGTTTTAGGTGAGCCAATGCTCACATCTATGCAAGGGACAAGCGGAGGAGGCGCGGAGGGGTCGGAAGAGGACGAGCGGGGGATCGGCGGTTGCGCGCGGGGATTCGGCGGATTCGTTAAGGGGGAAATGGCGTCGGGATTCGAATCCACGAATCTCGAATATTTCCCAATATTCGAGGGATTCGTGGATTCGCCGGATTCGTCGTCCCATCCCTACTTTTAAATGTGGAAAATGTCATGTTTCTTTGCACAGGTAACATGCTTTTTTTCGCCATGCAGTCATAAATGTAATACAGAGAAGAGGTTCCAGGAAAAGGGACCGGTAACACTAACCCAGCACCAGCAGCAGCACACGTGATGGAACAGGAGGAGGCGCAGGAGGAGAAGGCCACGCTTTGAGACACAACAACCCAGGCCTTGCATGAGGACAAGAAGCGTGCGGATAGCATGCTTTGTACCGCCATGCAGTCATAAATGTAATAAAGATAAGTGGTTCAATAAACAGGGACCACGCGGCAACGCTAACCCAGCAGCAGCAGACGTGATGGAACAGGAGGAGGCGCAGGAGGAGAAGGCCACGCTTTGTGAGACACAACAACCCAGGCCTTGCATGAGGACAAGAAGCGTGCGGATAGCATGCTTTGTACCGCCATGCAGTCATAAATGTAATAAAGATAAGTGGTTCAATAAACAGGGACCACGCGGCAACGCTAACCCAGCAGCAGCAGACGTGATGGAACAGGAGGAGGCGCAGGAGGAGAAGGCCACGCTTTGTGAGACACAACAACCCAGGCCTTGCATGAGGACAAGAAGCGTGCGGATAGCATGCTTTGTACCGCCATGCAGTCATAAATGTAATAAAGATAAGTGGTTCAATAAACAGGGACCACGCGGCAACGCTAACCCAGCAGCAGCAGACGTGATGGAACAGGAGCAGGCGCAGGAGGAGAAGGCCATGCTTTTTGAGACACAACAACCCAGGCCTTGCATGAGGACAAAAAGCGTGCGGATAGCATGCTTTGTACCGCCATGCAGTCATAAATGTAATAAAGATAAGAGGTTCCATAAACAGGGACCGGCAACGCTAACCCAGCAGCAGCAGCAGCACACGTGATGGAACAGGAGCAGGCGCAGGAGGAGAAGGCCATGCTTTTTGAGACACAACAACCCAGGCCTTGCATGAGGACAAAAAGCGTGCGGATATAGCAGCAATGCTTTTTGCCGCCATGCAGTCATAAATGTAATACAGATGAGAGGTTCAATAAACAGGGACCGGAAACGCTAAACCATCCCAGATGTTCATTGGTCATGTTACTTGGTTGGGGTCCTGGAGTGTTGCGTAGTCGTTTCCAATCCAGGATTGATTCATTTTAATTTGAGTCAGACGGTCTGCATTTTCTGTGGAGAGGCGGATACGCCGATCTGTGACGATGCCTCCGGCAGCACTGAAACAGCGTTCCGACATAACGCTGGCTGCCGGGCAAGCCAGCACCTCTATTGCGTACATTGCCAGTTCGTGCCAGGTGTCTAGCTTCATGCCCGGTTTCAGGTCCAGCGGTGCCAGCCACAAATCCGTCTGTTCCTTTATTCCCCTCCAAATTTCCTCCCCTGTGTGCTGCTTATCCCCAAGGCAGATCAGCTTCAGCAACGCTTGCTGACGCATGCCAACAGCTGTGCTGCACTGCTTCCACGATCCTACTGCTGCTGGTGCTGGGTTAGCGTTTCCGGATGAGGTACAGCTTTGAGATGCGTTGGAGGAGAAGGAGTCAGAGAGGTAGGTGCTGCTGTTGTTATCCAGTGGGAGGGACGGCGGTGCAGCTGTTTGCGGCATGGGCAACACCCGCGCCGTAGCAGGTGAGGAATCGCTGCCAGGCTCCACAAGGTTCACCCAGTGCGCGGTAAGGGAGATGTATCGACCCTGGCCGAACGCACTCGTCCAGGTGTCAGTGGTGAGGTGAACCTTGCAGGCAACGGCATTCTTCAAGCTTCGGGTTATTTTGCTGACCACGTGCTCATGCAACTCAGGCACTGCAGAGCGCGCAAAGTGGTAGCGGCTGGGAACCACGTAACGTGGGATGGCCACTGACATCATGCCCTTGAAGCTGTTTGTCTCCACCACTCGATATGGCAGCATTTCGCAGGCCAGAAGCTTGGCTATGCTGGCTGTTACTGCCACGGCCCGGGGGTCATTTGCTGGCAATTTCCTCTTGCGCTCAAACATCTCCGAGACAGACAACTGAACCGTAGGGCTGCACACCGAAGGGCTGTTGGTTGTTGTGTTTGATGAACACTGGGAGACCTCAAGAGCACTACTCCGGAAAGTGACAGTGTCAGCGTCGTCTGATGTTTGTGAATGTTGTGAACCACGCAATGGCTGGGCTACTGCTGCTGCTGAGGCGGGTCTGGTGGTGAGTCTGGTGAACCCAAGGGAGGCAGTGTTGCTGGTGGTACCCTGTCCTGCCGCGTTTGCCCACAGAGTGGGATGTTTGGATAGCATGTGGCGGCTCATGCTGGTGGTGGAGAGGTTGTTAATACTTTTCCCCCTGCTCAGGCGGGTCTTGCACACCTTGCAAATCGCCATGGTAACATCCTCAGTGCAGTCTTCAAAGAAAGCCCAGACTTTGGAGCACCTGCCTTGCTGGCGATTTCTGTTTGCGCCTCTTTTGCCTCTCACTTGAACTTACACGCTTGTGGTGCCTGAAATTGCGCGCCGCCTACCTTGTGGCACAAGGCGAACTCGTGCAGCAGTGGGTTCTTCAACAGACTCATCTGTGCTGCTGCTACGACGGCGATATTCTCGTTCACAAACAAAATCTGGGTCTATGTCCACATTGTCCATACCCTCCTCTTCCATCTCCTCAAACTCGTCATATGTCATTGTGGGGGGCCGCCGCCGTGGAGTAGAGCTCCCCAGAACAACCTCTGCGCAGCTCACTTCAACGTCGTCTGGTTATCTGGCAGTTGTGTGCGTGGTGTCGCTGCCGGTTGTGTCAGCTTTGTGCCCACTGGCTCCTTGTAACTGGCTGAGGACTCGGACCTCGTGCGTGATGTGCTGGTGCTGCTTAACCCACTGCTGGACGCTTGAGAGGTCATCCAAGTAATTATCTGGTCCTGTTCTTTTGGATCTGTGAGGGTGGTTGTCCTGGACAACATGGGCGGTATTGAGTGGGTTTTCTTGGGTACTCCCCTGTGGCCTGTACGTGAACCGTCAGGGGAAACACCTCTTCCCTTGCCCCTCCCTCTTTCACCGGATTTCTTCCTCATTTCACTTATCCTTAAAGTACACGCTGACTGGCAGCAGTACAGTGGCAGTACAGAAATGCTATACAGTGGTGGGTGAGCGGTGTACCACTATTGCCAGCAGCGACACAGAGCACAATGCTATACAGTGGCGGGTGAGCGGTGTACTACTGTTCCCAGCAGACACAGAGTGGCAGTAAACACAATGCTATATAGTGTGGCTGAGCCGTGTACACAGAGTGTCAGTAAACACAATGCTATATAGTCTGCTATATAGTCACCCCGAACGGGGTGATGTTCTGCAGAACCCGAACAGTGGCGAACACTGTTCGCCCAACACTACTGGGAACGCAGATTTTAGTACCTAAACACACGATACAACATGTTTTCCGGGGTCGGACTCTGAGGCACATACAGATGGTCCCGATCATCATCCTCATCATACAACTCTTCTCCTGAGTCTGACCCACCCACCACCTCTGCCACCCCAACATCCCCAGACACAGACCCCTCATCGTCCTCAACATTAACTTGGGATGCTGGCCTGAGCCAGACCTCCTCCTCCACATCAGGCCCCATCATCTCCTCAATGGCAGCCCTCATTAATCGCTCTGGCGACGGACCGATGGACACAACGTTCTCCTCCGGGGAGGGCTGCTGCTGACCACTGGCTGCTGGGGTGGATGTTATAGCTTGCGTGGGGCGTTGGCTGTTGCTGTTGTTGGGAGTGCTGCTCACAGCGGAGGTCTCTGAGGAACTCATGGTGAGCTCATATAGTGGTTGGTTGTGAGTGGAGTATTACTGATCCCAGCAATATACACACTGACTGGCAGAGTACGCAATGCTATATAGTGTGGCTGAGCGGTGTACACAGAGTGGCAGTACACACAATGCTATATAGTCTGGCTGAGCGGTGTACACAGAGTGGCAGTACACACAATGCTATATAGTCTGGCTGAGCGGTGTACACAGAGTGGCAGTAAACATTGCTATATAGTGTGGCTGAGCCGTGTACACAGAGTGGCAGTAAACAATGCTATATAGTCTGGCTGAGCCGTGTACACAGAGTGGCAGTACACACAATGCTATATAGTCTGGCTGAGCGGTGTACACAGAGTGGCAGTACACACAATGCTATATAGTCTGGCTGAGCGGTGTACACAGAGTGGCAGTAAACAATGCTATATAGTGTGGCTGAGCCGTGTACACAGAGTGGCAGTAAACAATGCTATATAGTCTGGCTGAGCCGTGTACACAGAGTGGCAGTAAACAATGCTATATAGTCTGGCTGAGCCGTGTACACAGAGTGGCAGTACACACAATGCTATATAGTCTGGCTGAGCGGTGTACACAGAGTGGCAGTAAACAATGCTATATAGTGTGGCTGAGCCGTGTACACAGAGTGGCAGTACACACAATGCTATATAGTCTGGCTGAGCGGTGAACACAGAGTGGCAGTAAACAATGCTATATAGTGTGGCTGAGCCGTGTACACAGAGTGGCAGTAAACAATGCTATATAGTCTGGCTGAGCGGTGTACACAGAGTGGCAGTACACACAATGCTATATAGTGTGGCTGAGCGAGGTACACAGTGGCAGTACACACAATGCTATATAGTGTGGCTGAGCGGTGTACACAGAGTGGCAGTAAACACAATGCTATATATAGCGTGGCTGAGCGAGGTACACAGTGGCAGTACACACAATGCTATATAGTCTGGCTGAGCGGTGTACACAGAGTGGCAGTAAACACAATGCTATATATAGCGTGGCTGAGCGAGGTACACAGTGGCAGTACACACAATGATATATAGTCTGGCTGAGCCGTGTACACAGAGTGGCAGTAAACAATGCTATATATATAGTGTACACAGAGCGAGGTACACAGTGGCAGTAAACAATGCTATATATAGTGTGGCTGAGCGAGCGGTGTACTACTGTTCCCAGCAGCGACACACAATGACTGGGGGGGGACCCTGGCTAGCGTGGCTGGAGAGCGAACTACCCTGCCTGCCTACCCAAAGCTAAACCCACAGAGAAATGGCGGAGATATGACGTGGTTCGGGTATTTATTTACCCGAGCCACGTGACCGTTCGGCCAATCAGAGCGTGTTCGGGTCCGAACCACGTGACCCGTTCGGCCAATCACAGCGCTAGCCGAACGTTCGGGGAACGTTCGGCCATGTGGCCGAACGGTTTGGCCGAGCACCATCAGGTGTTCGGTCGAACTCGAATATCACCCGAACAGGGTGATGTTCTGCAGAACCCGAACAGTGGCGAACACTGTTCGCCCAACACTAGTCAAGACCGAGGAGAGAATCTCCAGACCCGGTAGGCGATGCAGCACACCCATCACAGACAGCGCATTCATCTCAATAGAATCCTTCCCAGCAGCAGACACAGCAGCTACACAAGCCTTTATCAAGGACATTCTACTAACATTCCGTTCCTCCCTCATGGCAGACTTTTGCCTCACTTACTGCTAATATGCAAACAGAACTGGCTTCTCTGGGGAACAGAGTCAACATGACAGAAGATAAAATGGGAGAAGTGATCACTGAACATAACACTGTGGTAGACGGATCAGTGAATAATGGCGCACAGAGCCTATGCATAAAAATGGCGCCGCATTAAAAAGATACGCTTATCGCTATTTATCGTTAGTACTGTATAATAATGGCGCACAGGGAAAAAAGAAGAAAAACGGCACACACTAACGTTATTTATCAATAGTGGCACACACTAACGTTATTTATCAATAGTGGCACACACTAACGTTATTTATCAATAGTGCAGTTCATTTGCCAAACAGCAGACATTATTGCGCACAGTAACGTTATTTATCAATAGCACCCTACATAAGCCAAACTGCAGACGTTATTTAACTGCAAAAAGGTGATTGGATTTAATGTAACACTGTCAAGGTTAGGGTTAGGCACCATCAGGGGGGTCTTAGGGTTAGGCACCACCTGGGGTGTGGTTATGGTTAGGCACCACCTGGGTGGTGGTTAGGGTTAGGCACCACCAGGGGGGTGGTTAGGGTTAGGCACCACCAGGGGGGTGGTTAGGGTTAGGCACCACCAGGGGGGTCTTAGGGTTAGGCACCACCTGGGGGGTGGTTAGGGTTAGGCACCACCTGGGGGGTGGTTAGGGTTAGGCACCACCTGTGGGGTGGTTAGGGTTAGGCACCACCAGGGGGGTGGTTAGGGTTAGGCACCACCAGTGGGGTGGTTAGGGTTAGACACCACCAGGGGGGTCTTAGGGTTAGGCACCACCAGGGGGGTCTAAGGGTTAGGCACCATCAGGGGGGTCTTAGGGTTAGGCACCATCAGGGGGGTGGTTAGGGTTAGGCACCACCAGGGGGGGTTTAGGGGTTAGGCACCACCAGGGGGGTGGTTAGGGTTAGGCACCACCAGTGAGGTGGTTAGGGTTAGGCACCACCAGGGGGGTGGTTAGGGTTAGGCACCACTAGAAAGGTCTTAGGGTTAGGCACCACCAGGGGGGTCTTAGGGTTAGGCACCTTCAGGGGCGTTTTAGGGTTAGGCACCACCAGGGGGGGTTAGGGGTTAGGCACCACCAGGGGGGTTTAGGGGTTAGGGATAGGTACAGAGAGGGTTCTGTGTTAACGCTAAATAACAATAAGGCTTTAACGCTAAATAACAATAAGGCTTTAACGTTAAATAGCGATAAGTGGCAAACGGATTAGCGGCAACACCATGCTCCATTATTCGCAGGCTCCATTTTCAGATGGATCCGTGGTAGAAGCTTCAGCTGCCAATACCTCAGATATACAATGGCTGAAAGCCAAATCGGCTGACTTAGAGGACAGAAGTCGCCATAATAATCTAAAATTCAAACAAATTCAGACAGCAGATCTGAAACATTACCTGCAAAACCTTACTAAATCTGTCCTGCCTGACACCGCAGAAATCGAACCTGCTATTGACAGAGCCCATCGGCTCCCTAAACCCCCTCATCTAGCTGACTCTGTGCCTAGAGATGTGATTGCACGCTTTCTGTTCTTTCATGTAAAAGAGGGTCTTGTGATGGAAACTCGCAAAGCAGGCGGGCTGCCAGAGCCATACAATCATATCCACTTATATGCCGATCTGTCTGCTACTACTTTAAACCTTAGAAGAGACCTGCAACCTTTCACTAAGGCGCTCCAACATCTGAATATTCCATACAAATGGGGATTCCCCACGAAGCTCCTTTTCTCCTTTAAAAACAAACATTATTCTGTGACCAAAACAGAAGCAGGATTTAAACTGTTTAAACAACTACAGATCCAAGCACAACAAGCCCAGACACCACCTCGCCCTTCAACTAGAGCCAGCAAACTGACACCGGATTGGCGCAAACAAGGAAAACGCTGAGTAGCTTATGTCAGGGCCACTGGACTTTAAGAGTCGATCTGCAGTCTGCTTTCCTTTGCTGCCAGCAAAATTCCTTCTTTCTCCCCCCACCACTTTATGTGGGCCTGGAACTATGTCTCACATTACTTACTGAAGGCGTCTCTGCTGTCAATTGTGTTAAATCACCTGAGTTTTATTCTGTTATTAATGTTAAGGTTAATGTTATCTAGCTCTTCTATAACAAGTTCAATATTACAAGTTGTTATACTTCTGATTGTACTACTTGCTAGAGATGGGCCGAACCTCAGATTTTCGGTTCGCGAACGGTTCGGTTCGCGAAAAAGTTCGCGAACCGCAATAGACTTCAATGGGTAGGCGAACTTTGAAAAAATTCTACTGGCTGGAAAAATGATAGAAAACATGTTTCAACAGCTCTGATACCTGGAGGCCCACCTGATAGAGTGAAATACACATCACTGCTGGAGGACCCACCCTCCCTTCCTTCCTCCCTCCCTACTCCAAGCTAGGTCCTTATACCATCTAACTCAGTTGTCTGCCTACACTAATTAGTTATGGGACAGCTGCTACACACTCTGCTAGGGAGATTTTAATTAGCCTCCCTCCTACCCTTTTACCTATTCCCTCCTACCGGAGGGAGGAGGGTCTCTTCTGCCAGGGAATTATACTATTTTAAAAACCAGTATGCATCATACCATAGCTGGGAATCGAACACAGATCTCACTGTGTGATAGGCAAGTCACCCTAACCACTGTACCACTACAGTAGTAAGTGAAGCTGGCCTAAAATTCACCATTATGCTCAATGCAATAGAAACATTAGGTTGCTTAAAGGAGAACTGTAGTGAGAGGTATATGGAGGCTGCCATATTGATTTCCTTTTAAGCTATACCAGTTGCCTGGCAGCCCTGCTGATCTATTTGGCTGCAGTAGTGTGAATCACACCAGAAACAAGCATGCAGCTAATCTTGTCAGATCTTACAAAAATGTCAAACACCAGATCTGCTGCATGCTTGTTCAGGGTCTAGGGCTAAAAGTATTGGAGGCAGAGGATCTGCAGGATAGCCAGGTAACTGGTATTGCTTAAAAGGAAATCAATGGTAGCCTCCATATACCTTTCACTACAGTTCTCCTTTAAAGGGAACCTTAACTGAGAGTGATATGGATGTTTCCTGTAAACAATACCAGTTGCCTGGCAGTCCAGCTGATCTTTGTGACTGCAATAGTGGCTGAATCACACCCTGAAACAAGCATGCAGCTAATCCAGTCTGACTTCAGTCAGAGCACCTGATCTGCATGCTTGCTCAGGGGCTGTGGCTAAAAGTATTAGAGACACAGGATCAGCAGGCGATTCAGGCAACTGGTATTATTTTAAAAGGAAAAATCCATATCCTTCTCCGTTTAGGTTCCCTTTAAGGATTTGTAGCATAAAAGCCAACTCATATTGGCTGGGATTTGAACCTGGGTCTCACTGTGCGGTAGGCAAGCACACTAACCACTGTACCACTTCAGTAGTAACTGAAACTGGACTAAAATTTACCATTTATGCTCAATGCACCTGGGTCTCACTGTACTACCATTGTGTATGGTTTATGCTATGCCAGCTTTAGCATGTAGTGTGGTTCATGGTCTAGAGGGTAAGACAGATACCTACTACACACTGAGTCCTTGGTTCAAATCCCAGCTATGGTATATAAGCATGCTTTTCGAAAAGTACAAAGTATTGCAGTCACAAAGATCAGCTGGACTGCCAGGCAACTGGTATTGTTTACAGGAAACATCCATATCACTCTCAGTTAAGGTTCCCTTTAAAAGAGAACTGTAGTGAAAGGTATATGGAGGCTACCATATTGATTTCCTTTTAAGCAATACCAGTTACCTGGCTATCCTGCAGATCCTCTGCCTCCAATACTTTTAGCCCTAGACCCTGAACAAGCATGCAGCAGATCTGGTGTTTGACATTTTTGTAAGATCTGACAAGATTAGCTGCATGCTTGTTTCTGGTGTGATTCACACTACTGCAGCCAAATAGATCAGCAGGGCTGCCAGGCAACTGGTATAGCTTAAAAGGAAATCAATATGGCAGCCTCCATATACCTCTCACTACAGTTCTCCTTTAAGCAACCTAATGTTTCTATTGCATTGAGCATAAATGGTGAATTTTAGGCCAGCTTCACTTACTACTGTAGTGGTACAGTGGTTAGGGTGACTTGCCTATCACACAGTGAGATCTGTGTTCAATTCCCAGCTATGGTATGATGCATACTGGTTTTTAAAATAGTATAATTCCCTGGCAGAAGAGACCTTCCTCCCTCCGGTAGGAGGGAATAGGTAGAAGGGTAGGAGGGAGGAGGGAGGAAGCCCACAAGAGGCTAATTAAAATCTCCCTAGCAGAGTGTGTAGCAGCTGTCCCATAACTAATTAGTGTAGGCAGTCAAATGGTATAAGGACCTAGCTTGGAGGAGGAAGGATGGGCGGGTCCTGCAGCAGTGTGTTTGGCAATAACATGTCTGCTGACAGTGATATGGAGGCTCAAAGTTTTGCTCAATACAGCATTATGGGGCGAATCGAACTTCCGCAAAAGTTCGCCTGATTAAGGCGAACGCGAACCCCCAAAGTTCGCCTGGAACCGTTCGGCCCAACTCTACTACTTGCCCTCAAGAGGTTCAGACTCGTGTATGCTTACCGTAGCTTTAATGTATGCTCAGTTCAATACCTAAATCCTATTAATGCACTTTCTAAGTTGATATGCCTTTAAAAATTACTTCTTTGAATGTTCGGGGCCTAAACTCCCCATACAAGAGACATCTATTGTGGAAAGAAATCACAACACAGAAATCGCAAATTCTGTTTATTCAAGAGACCCACTTATTAGGGAAAGACACTCCCCTCTGCTCTAGCGGGAACTTCCCGCTAATTTACCACAGCACTTTTAAGAAAAAGAAAAGAGGTGTAATGATGGCATTTCACAAACAGTGGCGGCTCCAGGAATTTTTTTAGGGGGTGCTATGCAGGTGCTGGACCAATTTCCGGGGGAGCTGACGGCAAAAAATGGGTGTGGCTACAACCTGCGGCGCGGCGAAAAAATGGGGGTGGTCATGACCAGATGAGGGCAGGGCTAACTGTAATTTAAAGTGAACCCAGGGTGAGAGTGATATGGTGGCTGCCATATTTATTTCCTTTTAAACAATTCTAGTTGCCTGACAGCCCTGCTGATCTATTTGGCTGCAGTAGTGAACTGAATTACACCAGAAACAAGCATGCAGCTAATCTTGTCAGTTCTGACAATATTGTCAGAAACCCCTGACCTGCTGCATGCTTGTTCAGGGTCTATGGTTGAAAGAATTAGATGCAGAGGACCAACACGGCAGCCAGGCAGCTGGTATTGCTTAAAACGAGATAAATATGGCAGCCTCAATATTACTCTCACCTCGAGTTCCCTTTAAAAGTGCAACGCAAAGACAGAGGGCCCAAGTTTTGGTGACCCTTTCCCGAGAAAATTCACATAATTGTGCAGGTTTTCTCAAGAAAAGACAACTAATGTGAGCAGATTTGAACAAAAAACACGTCCAATAACCCCAACATGCACAATCGTTATCAGATATGACCCCAATATGCACAATCGTTATCAGATATGACCCCAATATGCACAATCGTTATCAGATATGACCCCAATATGTACAATCCTCAGCACATCTGACCACAATATGCACAATGCCCAGCAGATCTGACCACAATATGCACAATGCTCAGCAGTTCTGACCCCAATATGCACAATGCTCAGCAGTTCTGACCCCGATATGCACAATGCTCAGCAGTTCTGACCCCAATATGCACAATGCTCAGCAGTTCTGACCCCAATATGCACAATGCTCAGCAGTTCTGACCCCAATATGCACAATGCTCAGCAGTTCTGACCCCAATATGCACAATGCTCAGCAGTTCTGACCACAATCAGCAGCACCACCTGAAAAAGAAAAGAAAAACCCATTTACTCACCTAGTCAGAAGACCTCCTGTTCCGAGCTCCTCCTCTCCCGACCTCCTTGTGGCGCGCAGCTCCCACGATCCTCTTCCTTCACGTGACTTCCTGCCTGCAGCCTGCATTACCCGGCGAGCAGGGCTACGGGAAAATGGCCGCCCGAAGCCCTAGAGCAGGGCTTCAGGCGGCCATCTTACCGTAGCCCTGCTCTGCTGCTTTGGGCTGCCGCTGTGAACTGACTCGGCGAACTGACGGGTGCTTTGGAGCCTCCCTTTGCTGAATCTGTCATTTAGTTTGGCACTGTTATTGGCCTGAGGAAGCGGGCTCTGACCCACGAAACGCGTTGCCTGTGCTACTAATAAAAACCTTTGTAAAATACAAAGATTTTTTCGTCACTGAGGTAAGCCACCTCAAATTTATTTCCCGTTTTTAAACTGTTTTTAGATGCTTTTATTACACCAGGGCGCCTCTTATACCCTTATTGTGCAATTTTACCCCTAACCTTGATCTGAGAACTTGGAGAGATGTAGGCATTGAACACCTGCAAGACATTATAGACGAGGCACAAATCAAGACCTTTGCAAAACTAACCAGCCAATTCCCACTACCACAATACCAACTGTATACATACCATAGAATCTTCCATCTGTTTAAATCTCAAAAAATTTCCATTCCGACTCTCCCACCCTCCATCATAACAATGTTAAATTGCAAAGGCCCATTTTCAGGCGGTATCTCTATATGGTATAACTATCTCTGCCTAGATCAAACCCCCCCGCTGAACAAATACGCCTTAATATGGTCTGCAGATTTAGGCTGCAATATTACAGTCAATGAAAAACTCTATTATACCAGTGCATGCCTTTCCTCTGTACCTGTGTGATAGCACATTGTATTATTATTATTATTATTATAAATCCTAATAATAATAATAATAATAATAATAATACTACAGTGTGCTATCACACAGATACAGAGGAAAGGTATGCACTGGTATAATAGTGTGCTGTCACACATATACAATGAGAAGGTATGCACTGGTATAATAGAGTGTGCTACAAATCCCAGATGGCCTGGCTGGCAACTGTCTGTGGGCTGTATCTATATGCAGTGTCACCCACAAGACAGCTATGCTTTAGTAAGTTAAATCACAAATACAGTGAAAAGATATGCAATTGTATGGTAATACAGTGTGCTGCCAGTGGTAGGACTACAAATCCCAGTTGGCTTGGCTGGCAACTGTCTGTGGGCTCTATCTATGCAGTGTCACCCACACGACAGCTATTCTTTAGTAAGTTGAATCACAAATACAGTGGAAACATATGCATTGGTAATACAGAGTGTGCTGGACCTGGCACAGTACAGCAACTAGGCGCAGCTGCGACAGGACTGTATCTATGCCTGTCTGTGGTCACACACAAAAAAAAAAAACACATCAGAAGAATATTAGCTCTTAAAAGAGCTTTTGTGGGGTGCTTTCAGCAACAAAATTCAGTGAGGAGCAAGCTAACAGCCTTCCACTCATCTCTCTCCCTTCCACTCACTACAGCATCAGCAGACTGAGAACATGGCCGATGCTGCGGCATTTTATAGGGGGATGGGGGTCTGTGGGTGACTGCAGCCTGATTGGCTGTCATGTGTTTGCTGACTGTGATGTAGAGGGTCAAATTTTAGCCCAATGACGAGATATAGGAGGTGGGTCAAACGCGCTATGTATTCCCTACCCGCCGCAGGCGTGGGTAGCTGATATCTGCACAAACTACCTGCCAGGCGAACCGTTTGGGCCATCTTTAATGTAGATACGAGCCTACAGGCACCTGATGATGGAAAGGTGGCTCATTCCCCTACCTGAGTGCCACCCTCTATTCCTATGCAGAGTCCTGATGAGAGTGTACATGAGGGGTTACTCACCCTGCTCCAGGGGCGTAACAATAGACCCTGCAAGGGATGCCTCCGCAGGGGGGCCGTGGGGGGAAAAGTTTGAGAGACTGACAGCTAAGGGCATGGAGAGAAAAAACGTATTCTGCTCTCACACCATTGTTATATTGACTGCATGTGTCCACCACACAAATAAAGACTCATACACACTTTGGAATGTGTACACTGTCCCTGCTCCCTAGGGTTCGTAAAAAACATCTGTCTCTCACTGCTGCAAAGTTCTGATGACTTCATGTACAACCTTACAAACAAAGGAGTCACATTTTGAAAAAAAAGTTGTAGACTTTCCCTTTACAGCAATCACTCTGAAAGGATTCCTAGATTCTTATCACACACATTCTAATGACCTTATGGCCTCTGAATACTTTTACAACACAATGGAGTGGAGATTGATGTCTTACTGTTGCTGCTTCATTGGGAGTTTGTTGTCTCAATGAAGTCCAAGATCTTGTAATAACAGTGAATACTATATCTTATGTTTAGCATGTCATTGTTATTCCTCCATATAGCATGTGCTCTCATGTAGTAAAATAATACAGCTGTGTGTGTATGTGTATGTATGTACTGGGAGCAGAGCTGCAATGAGGGACTTGTCAGCTGCAAGGGGCTGGAAGAAGCTGTGCCCTTAAAGTGTACCTGAACTCAGAGCTTCCTCTCTCCTCTAAAAGATAAGCAACAGCATAATAACCTTTAAAGAAAAAACATTTATTTGTTGCTGGGCATTTATTTGTTACGCCGGATCGACTCCCGCCGCGTTTTCGCGCATCCCTGCCGGCGGCCAGATCGATTCCCGCTCGTCCACGCGAGCGCTCCTTATCTTCCGCTCGATACCCCACTATTGTCCGTCCGCGGGGATCGAGCGGGGTCATCGGGCCTATCGGAAATTATCAATCGAGCCATCAGCGGCTCGATTGATAAGCGGCCTGCCTGCCATGTATGCCTAGCATTACAGCTCATACAAATCCTGCAATAAATCTGCAGTTTCTCTACTTCCTGCTTTCATGGAAGCAGACATAGGGTTAACATCTTGTGTTTACAAATTAGCTGCTCTGCCGTGGTAGCAAGCTGACACAGCTGAGGATCACATTACATTTATGATTAGATTAGGACTGATTAGTCACAGTCCTGTAGATTGTAAGCCTTTGGGCAGGGTCCTTCTCCTTTTGTGTCCTACCTGATCTTGCACCTCCATTACTTTGAACCCATGCTATGCATCTGAGTGAACCTAACTTGCCTAATCTCCATGCTCCATCCAGTGTCTGACTAAGCATTACCTTGTATTCCTACTGTGCTGCGTGATCTGGTTTTCTTGTATTCCTGTATTGTCATATTGCTGTATGTCACCCCTAAATATTGTCTGTAACCTTAACTAATGTCCAGCGCTGCGTAATATGCTGGCACTTTATAAATACAATAAATTAATAAAATAATAGATGAGGATGAATTAAACAGGCTCTTCCGTCTAAATACACACAGGGGCATTTCTCTCTGTTTTCCTTATGTCTTGTGAAGAGTTCAGGTGCACTTTAATTTGCCATAGTGGCAGCCACTTTTTGCCTTTGTCTACTGTGTTTGAAAAACAATATATGCAGCACTTAGGTGTCATAAGTAATTAAAATGTTATGGCTGTATCAATTGTGATGAATGTCAAAAGTACCAGGAAAGTGAACTAGTATAATCTAAACTCGTATAATGATCCCTGTAATGCAGCTCTCCTGCTGCTGCTGTCACCTCTGGAGCACCGCCTTCCAAAATCCGCTCAGTTAGGTCGGACGGTCTATATCAATGTATTTGGGAAGGGTTTAAGAAACCTAGACGTGCCAAATGCAACTCCCTTCTAGGTTCAGTCAGGAACTTCCCAGCACCGCCATATATGGAATTGACTTCCTCACCCCTGGTAATCCCCTGTGACTTCCTGCTTATTATCTGTTTTTCCCCTTGCCTGCTAATAATAACTGTCAGTAAGTGACCTGACTTCATTTATACATTAATGAGATAAACAGTGGATGTCTATCAAGTTATCAGGACAACTTAATGCAATACATTAATGCTGATGAATCTATTCATGTTCCTGGCAAACAGGCTTGTGTTAATAATTAAGTATTGATAAAGATAGTCTTACCAAATCTTCTTGAGAAATACTGCGCTCCACTGGAAATACCACACTCACAAAGTCAGGGGATCGCAATTACAAAAGGTTCACTCCACCTCAATCAGTAGTACTTGGATTAATCACTGCGCATACTTCAATCCCTGTAGAATCATAAAATGCATATAGTGCCCACTGCCCAGTATTGATAAAGATAAACAAAACATTTCTAAAATACATAAAAACATTTTTAAAATGCGTGTTAAAAGAATAAAATATAAGAGAGAAGAGGGAGACTAAAGAGAATAAGTGTGTATGGAGAGCACCAGTATAGAAGAGTTGGGACAAAATTATACCTCAACAAGATCCAGTAGGAATGGCTGAATATTTGACACTAGATCATTGATGTTTCCCAATATAATATACATACAGTAGTTAATTACAAAATCATGAATCTTACACCAAGAGACAGTCTGTTATCACAGCACAAAGAAACCATCTTACCTGTCAGAGAGATGAGATGTCCTGCATCACCAAGAGACAGTGTGTTATCACAGTGCAAAGAAACCATCTTACCTGTCAGGAAGATGTGATGTCCTGTATCACCAAGAGACAGTGTGTTATCACAGTGCAAAAAACCATCTTACCTGTCAGGGAGACAATATGTCCTGCATCACAACACATCAGAAGGTACAGCTGTAACTATATGGGACAGAATATTCTTATCATTTTCCTATGCTTTTTCCCATACCTGTCTTTATGTCAAATATTTTACCAATGTTGTAGTAATCAGGAGGAGGCATATGACATTTGGCACCTTGTCCCGCATTGGTCCCCATACTGCGAGGGTTGTGAGTGGTGAGTTTTTGCTGCCTCTGCCCTTCTCACTACCGCAGTCCCCCCTCAGGTCCACCACATATGTGGTGGAGTGGGAGGTGTGGTTTGTCCGCAGTCTTAGGAGCTGTCACTTACCCCATGTGACTGTAACATTGGGAAGGAGGCGCATGGCCACCCAACTTATCCAATCCTGAGTTAGTTCCCCATCAGGTCTGGCTGGACCTGAATGATTATGATAGGCTGACTCACAATCTGTCTAGCTATATATTTGGAGAAGAGAAATGTACCATGTTTCCCCGAATTTAAAGTGAACCTCCGGACTAAAAATCGACTCAGCAGCACTGAAAAGGCTTGGTGTTTCTTTAACAGTTTCACAGCATCAGAACTTTGTTTCTCTTATACAAGCCTCATTTTTAGCTGCACAGAAGAAAACTGCCCGGGCATTTTTCCCCTGATGCTGTGCAAAGCATGATGGGATTTCTGATATTGTTGTTCTCATTCTGCTGTTTTGGTGCAATTTTTTTTTTACATTTTGAATTTGACATTTGAAGCCTAGGTGTGCAGCTGGGAGGGGTGATTAGCACACAGGACAGTTGGAACTGTGTCTCCTGCTCCCTGTCACCTCCTTTCAACCAAAAAGATGGCTGCCCCCATGACAAAGATGGCAGCCCCCATGAATCACAAACATTTGCCTGTTCTTTTAAAACAGGGTGGATAAAAAATGATATTACCTATCTATTCTAATTAACATAACTAATGTAACTTAATGACAGTATGTTTGTTTAGGCTGAAGTTCCCCTTTAAGACATCCCCTGAAAGTAAGACCTAATATATACTTTGAGTATGCTTGAAATATAAGACCTAACCCTAAAATAAGACCTAGTGGCTGTCAGACTGCATCGCCCTAAAAGAAGTCTTAAGCAGCAGACCTGTTCTCCCCCTACTGCCACAACCCTTCACCCCAACCCCCCCCCCCCCCCCCAGGCTGCCTGCAGGCTCTCTTTACCTCCCCCGCTGCTACGGCTCCTGTGGTAAAGGCATCTAATCTATCCAATAAGAGCGCTACCCTATACAGGAAGTACAACGCTTCCTGTATAGGTCAGCGCTATTACTGGATACATTAGCTGCCTTTACCACAGGTCACCGCTAATCTGCGATGTGTGAATTATACTGGGAGGGAACAGGAGGATGTGGATTATCTGCAGGAAGGGGCCAGGAGCGGTAGCAGCAAGGAGGTAAAGCAAGCCTGCGGGTGGCCGGGGGAGGGGGGGGGGGTTACGGGGAGAACAGGTCTGCCACTTCGGACTTCTTGTAGGAGGATCCGGACTTTCTGCAGCTGGGAGCCAGGTTCTGGAGCAGTGGAAGTAGCAAGGAGGGCAGGCGGGGGAGAGCAAGTCTACTGCTTAGGGCTTCCTTTAGGGGGATCCGCAGGTCTGACAGCCACTAGGGCTTATTTAGCAGGGAGCAGAAGGGAAATCTGCCTACATACACTAAAGGTGATGGTTACCCCCAGAATATATAAGACCTCCCCGAAAATAAGCCCTAGCACATTTTTTGAAGGGTAAATTAATATAAGACAGTGTCTTATTTTCGGGGAAACCTGGTATGCTTGTTTGAGGTGCAGCTAGACTTGAAAAAGGAATCTTTCTCCGAAACGTCAAGCTGTGTGTGCTGTGCTACTGAACCTGATTTGATGCAATAAAAAAAGAGCTTTGAATTTACTACACTGGGTGGTGCCAGTCTTCATCTACAATACCGTGAGAGCATCGGGAGTGTTGCTGGATCAGCTGAGGCACATCATATTGGACAATACAGGAGTGCTCCACCACCACTTTTCACTTACTTATAACACCTTAGTGACCGATACCTCGTTTTGTTTTTTGTCGGGGCAAACTAGACTTTTTCTGGGTGCTTTTCCCCTGAGGAATTGTTTTATTTCCTATGCATTTTCTCAGTTTTCACCTATTATTATTTTTAAAATAAAAATTGCTACTATAGATAATAAATAAAGATGGCCCAAACAGTTCTCCAGCGAGCACTATTCATGCTTTCTGCGAGCGGCGAGCACATGGCGCTATTACACCCGCCTCCATACATCATCGTTTGGCTAAACTTTTACCCCTTACACAGGGCAGTTTCTAGGCTAAATTGCACCCAGGGCGAGGGTGTCGAAAATGCACCCCCTTCCCCCCCACCCCGTGGACTCGGGAACCCTTACTCTTTAGGAACAGAAACACAGCCACAGGTCACAAGTAGATCTGCCTACTTACTGGTGACTAGAGATGTGGCGAACGGTTCCCGAACCGTTCGCCGGCGAACATCTCTAAATTCATGGGCCTCTTACTACTTCCGGGTCGCAATGACCCGGAGTAGTACGCCTGCGCTGCCCGGCGGAGCGCGTCCTAGATCGCGCTCCCGTTGCCGGGCACTCTCTGCGCATGAGCGTGACGTCATGAGTGATGTCACGCTCATGCGCAGAGAGTGCCCGGCAACAGGAGCGCGATCTAGGACGCGCTCTGCCGGGCAGCGCAGGCGTACTACTCCGGGTCATTGCGACCCGGAAGTAGTAAGAGGCCCAGAGAGGTTCGCCAGGCGAACTGTTCGGCCCAACTCTACTGGTGACCAGCCGCTCATCCAGGAGGAAGCAGGAAAACACCCAGGTGAGGAGAGCCTGGAAAGCCGACTCCTCCATGGGTGCCGCGCACTCACAGCCTGCGGTACCGCTACAAGACATCAGGGGCCATATGCAATTCCCTTTTTCACCTGAGTTTTCTCCTAGGAGATAATTTTTCATCTTCAATTTAAAATAACTTTCCAGCACTTTTCAACTTTAAATATTTTTAATAGTACTTTCTCACCTACTTTTTGAGTATTTTCTTGCTTACTGGTGGCTTAAAAGAAATTTTATTGGCAAGTTTAAAATTATCACCCAGGAGAAAACTCAGGTGAAAAAGTGAATTGCATATGGGCCCAGGTGTCATCACGTGGTGGTGACATGATGATGACTTGAAGTCTGATGCAGGCAGCCTAGGAGGAGTCAAGGAAGGTGATCGCGCTGGTAATCTTCTTTCTTCTTCCATTTGGCTGCACCGCACGTCACCAGCTCCCTAGCGGTAATGTCCTTTTGCCTGCGCCCCCCTTCATCTACTTGCTGGTTTGCGCCCAGTGCGGTCGCCCTGCCCGCACTGCCCAAGAAACGGCCCTGCCCTTACATCACAGTCAGCAGGCACATGGCAGCCAGTCAGCCTGCACTCCCTCATGGACCCCCCGCCCCCTATAAGAACGCACCTGTGCCCGCCATGTTCCAGTCTGTCTTCAGCTGGAATAGAGAGAGGAAGGGACAGACAGGGATGCTCAGCAGAGCTCGAATATTCGAGTAGCTCGAATATTCGAGCTCTTTTTCAGCTATTCGAGCTTGGTATTCGAGCTCGAATAGCTGCAGCTATTTGAATGGGCTATTCGAGTGAACTCGAATAGCCCACTCACTATTCGCGCTATTCGAGCAAACAGCGCTATTCGAGCTCGAATACCGAGCTCGAATAGCGTCACAGCCCAGATTGATGTCCTTAGAGCCAATCAGAGGGCTCCCAGGCCCTCTGACGGCAGCCAATCACAGAGGGGGACCCTGGCCAGCCCCTACCCTATAAATAGCGGCCGCCATGTTCGGTTTTTCCGTCCTTGCTTGACTTGTACAGAGAGAGATCTGCTCCTTTGTGCTTTGGCTTAGCAAGTGCTCTATTGTGGTCAATCACCTAGCATTTTTGCTCACATACACCTGCTATATACACCTATATTGTTTTTAGCTAGATAGAGATTGTATTTTAGTTAGTAGCTTGTGTGTTACATAGAGACAGCTGCTGCTGCAGGCAAGCTTACACAGCTTTAGACCTCAGGGCCTTGCCTGTGTGGGCAGCTGTCCTCCTGTCCTCTGTTAGTTTATTTCTCATCTATACCAGTGTTTCTGCTGTGTATTCTACCCTGTCTTGTCCTTTACTACTGAGTGATTATTGTATTTTGTAGTTATACTACTGTACTAGGGACACTCACTGTTACTGTTGTTCATAGCTCCTGCGTGTGTGTGTGCGTGCACTGTCTGTAGTGTACATACACAGTACACAGTATTCTCTTCTACTGAATTATCTGATTACTACTGAATCTGATTATTGTATTTTCTAGTTGTACTTACTGTACTAGGGACACTCAGTCACTTTTCATAGGCTAGCTCCTGCGTGTGTGTGTGCGTGCACTGTCTGTAGTGTACACACACTCTATTTCCTTCTACTGAATCTGATTTCTACTGATTATTGTATTTTCTAGTTAGTGTACTAGGGGACACACTCACTGTTCACTGTTCACACTTACTGATTACTGATTATTGTATTTTGTATTTGTACTGTACTAGTAATCACTTAGCGATCTAATCACTTAGTGATTAGTGTCACCTCACCCACCAACACACTCCATTAAAGTACCCCACTTTTTCACCCGCCCTTTTAAAAAACTTTTTTGTTTACGCCCAAAACATCTAAGATGTCTGGAAGTGGCAGCCAGTGCGGTTTGGGCAAGGGGAAGGGCAGCAAGGGAATCGGGAGGAGAGGGAGCAGCATTGTGGCAAGCCGCGCCACCATGCACAGTTCTGCAGCAGCAGCAGCTGCGTCAGTGGCTAACATTCCGCCTATAGCCACTGGCCGTGGACGCCTTGGGCGCCGCCCAGCAGGAGCATCTGCAACTCAAGCTGCACAGACACAGCAGCAGCAGCGTGTAGTACCTGCTCCTATTTTCCTCCAGCCGGGTCGGAAATGTCCCATTGAGGAAAAGGATGGAGCCACTGTGGTGCAACTGATGACGGAGGATGAGCAGCCCGCCATCAGCTCTGCATCTGAGGCCTCCACCCTCACCACCACCACCACCCCTGTTGGCAGCAGCCGTCCAGCAGGGCCTGGGGAGGAGGCCAGTTCACCGTCAGTTGGCGACCTGTAATTCAGCAGTCTTTTGACCCCAGGCATCATGAGTCAATTGACTGCTGTTGTTGGCGATTTTGAGGAGGAGATGCTGATGGGCACTTTGGGGGAGGAGGGATTGGACAGCAAGACTGTGGCGACAGTCAAGCAGCCCATCCATGCATCAGGAGAGGAGTTTGGGGGGTCATCATCCCAGCAGGACATGTTTCAGGAGGGGGAGGATGATGATGATGATGATGACAGGGTGACAGACAAAGACTGGGTGCCACCACCAGCACCTGGGCATGTCATCATCAGCAGCTCTGAGGAGGAGGAGGAGGATGCGCTTGTGGGCCTTGCAAGGAGGCACATCATTGCAAGCATTGGCAGCAGTAGGCAGGTCCCACAGCCTGCTGGTGTCTCAGGCTCAGCAGCAGCAGCAGCAGCATCTGCCAGTACCACCACCAGCCGCACCCAAGCCCCCCTCCCCAACCACCACAGGGAGACAGGCAGCAGCGGCTCCAGGCCGTAGGGGGGTTTTCTTGTCACCAATCTGGCAATTTTTCACCATGCCCACAGTTTACAGCAAGTACGCCACTTGCAACCACTGTCAGCGGAAGTTGAGCAGAGGTGCAGACCCCTTAAAGTTCAGCACCAGCTCTCTCATCAACCATCTTGCTGCTAAACATTACCACCAGCATGAGGAGTTCCAGAGGCTGAAGGCATCTGGTGCTGGCAGTGGCACCACACCCATCACTGCACAGCCTTCAGCAGCAGCAGCAGCAACAGCAGCCACCCGCCCTCCTGCTCCTCCAGCACCACCAGCAGGAGTGCAGAAACGCACTGCTCCTCCCCCCTCTGCAACTCCTGCCGCCGACACTGAGGCCTGTTCTGGCAGCCAGTCCTCAGTGGCCTCCTCTGCTGTCTCCGCTGATTCCCGTGCTAGCAAAAGGCGACGCCAGAGCCTTTTGAGTGAGTCCTTCCAGGGGGTGGTTAGGGCTCTGCCTCCCAGCAGCCGTCGCGTGCGGCAGCTGAACGGCTTGCTGGCACGGGCCATGTGCTCCCAACTCCTGCCGTACACGCTCGTGCAGGAGGGGAGCGACATGCGTGCGCTGCTTGCTTGTGCAGCCCCAGACTGGCAGCTCCCCAGCAGACACTTCTTTGCCCGCCAGGTCATGCCTGCACTGCACCGCTTTGTCATGGCCAATGTGGAGCGAGGGCTGGAGCACGCGGTTGGTGAAAGGGTCCACGTCACCATGGACTCCTGGAGCAGCCGCTTCGGGACAGGCCGCTACCTGTCCTTCACTGTCCACTGGGTCAGCTTGGTGGAAGGGGGTGAGGATGGGAGAGCAGCAGCGGGCACAGCAGCAGCAGCAACACAGTGGGTGGTGCCACCCCGCAGGGTCAGGGGAACTGCAGCAGGTTCCTCCGATCCTCTGCCATCCTCCGGCACACCTGGCCAAACCCCCCGCCTCAGCAGCAGCGTGAAGCCACGCCACTGCCAAGCGCTGCTGCAGTTGGTCAGCCTTGGGAAGACCAAACTGACGGTAACCCATGTGTTGGCCAAACTCCAGGAGCAGGAGAGGATTTGGCTGACCCCCAGAGGCCTCAGAGTCGGAGAGGTGGTGGCCGACAATGGGGCCAATCTGGTTGCCGCAATCGACAGGGGAAACCTGACCCACATCCCCTGTCTTGCCCACGTGCAGAACCTGGTGGTGCAGAAGTTCTTGCGCACCTACCAGGGGATGGGCGAACTGCTGGAAACGGCAAGGAATGTTGTGCGTCACTTCCGGCGCTCGCCTGCAGCCTCTGCGAGCCTGGAAGACGTGCAAAAGGAGCTGGAGCTGCCACGCCATCGGCTGATCCTTGACGTTCCAACTCGCTGGAACTCCACCCTGGCGATGTTGGAGCGTCTGGTTGAACAGAAGCACGCTGTCAACCAGTACCTTGCCCTGGCCACTGTGTCCGCCTCTCAGAAAAGGGACAAGACCAGCAACATCCCGTCCATCGTCCCCGATGACGACTGGGGGCACATGCAGCAGGTGTGCTTAGTGCTGGCTCCCTTTCTGCAGGCCACCAACATGGTGAGCAGGGACCATGCTATGGTGTGCGAGTGGGTGCCCCTGGTTTGTCTGCTGAACAGGGCCCTCGATGCTTTGCTGGAACAGGGAGCGGCAGCCTTGGCCCAGCAGGAGCGGCATGCAGCTGCACAGTCCACCTCTGAGGGGGAGGAGGAGGAGGAGGACTTGGTGGAGGTCCCTGACCTTGCTGCTGATGAGGGGGATCAGCACAGTGCAGCTGAGTTGGTGCGGGGGTGGAGAGAGGATGAGGCGGCAGAGGAGGAGGATGAGGACAGCACTGCCGTCGATGTGCCAGCACACGTGGCCCGCCTCTTCCCAATGGCAGCGCACATGCTGACTAGTGTTGGGCAAACACCTAGATGTTCGGGTTCGCGAACGTTCGCCGAACATCGCCGCGATGTTCGGGTGTTCGCGCCGAACTCCGAACATAATGGAAGTCAATGGGGACCCGAACTTTCGTGCTTTGTAAAGCTTCCTTACATGCTACATACCCCAAATTTGCAGGGTATGTGCACCTTGGGAGTGGGTACAAGAGGAAAAAAAAAATTTGAAAAAGAGCTTATAGTTTTTGAGAAAATTGATTGTAAAGTTTCAAAGGAAAAACTGTCTTTTAAATGTGGAAAATGTCATGTTTCTTTGCACAGGTAACATGCTTTTTGTCGCCATGCAGTCATAAATGTAATACAGAGAAGAGGTTCCAGGAAAAGGGACCGGTAACGCTAACCCAGCACCAGCAGCAGCACACGTGATGGAACAGGAGGAGGAGGCGCAGGAGGAGAAGGCCACGCTTTGAGACACAACAACCCAGGCCTTGCATGAGGACAAGAAGTGTGCGGATAGCATGCTTTTTACCGCCATGCAGTCATAAATGTAATAAAGATGAGAGGTTCCATAAACAGGGACCGGCAACGCTAAAACCCAGCAGCAGCAGCAGCACACGTGATGGAACAGGAGGAGGCGCAGGAGGAGAAGGCCATGCTTTGAGACACAACAACCCAGGCCTTGCAGGAGGACAAGAAGCGTGCGAACCTAAACACACGATACAACATGTTTTCCGGGGTCGGACTCTGAGGCACATACAGATGGTCCCGATCATCAGCCTCATCATACAACTCTTCTCCTGAGTCTGACCCACCCACCACCTCTGCCACCCCAACATCCCCAGACACAGACCCCTCATCGTCCTCAACATTAACTTGGGATGCTGGCCTGAGCCCGACCTCCTCCTCCACATCAGGCCCCATCATCTCCTCAATGGCAGCCCTCAATAATCGCTCTGGCGCCGGACCGATGGACACAACGTTCTCCTCCGGGGAGGGCTGCTGCTGACCACTGGCTGCTGGGGTGGATGTTATAGTTTGCATGGGGCGTTGGCTGTTGCTGTTGTTGGGAGTGCTGCTCACAGCGGAGGTCTCTGAGGAACTCATGGTGAGCTCATATAGTGGTTGACGTTGAGTGGAGTATTACTGATCCCAGCAATATACACACTGACTGGCAGAGTACGCAATGCTATATAGTGGTTGACGGTGAGTGAAGTACTACAGATACACAGTGACTGGCAGTACAATGGTATGGGTGGGTGAGCAGAGTACTAAAGATCCCAGCAATGCTATATAGTAATGGGGTGACTGAGTGAGCGGCAGTGTACTACTGTTCCCAGCAGACACAGAGTGGCAGTAAACACAATGCTATATAGTGTGGCTGAGCGAGCGGTGTACTACTGTTCCCAGCAGACACAGAGTGGCAGTAAACACAATGCTATATAGTGTGGCTGAGCAAGGTACAAAGAGTGGCAGTAAACACAATGCTATATAGTGTGGCTGAGCGAGCGGTGTTCTACTGTTCCCAGCAGACACAGAGTGGCAGTAAACACAATGCTATATAGTGTGGCTGAGCGAGCGGTGTACTACTGTTCCCACCAGACACAGAGTGGCAGTAAACACAATGCTATATAGTGTGGCTGAGCAAGGTACACAGAGTGGCAGTAAACACAATGCTATATAGTGTGGCTGAGCGAGCGGTGTAGTACTGTTCCCAGCAGACACAGAGTGGCAGTAAACACAATGCTATATAGTGTGGCTGAGCAAGGTACATAGAGTGGCAGTAAACACAATGCTATATAGTGTGGCTGAGCGAGCGTGGAAGTACTGTTCCCAGCAGACACAGAGTGGCAGTAAACAGAATGCTATATAGTGTGGCTGAGCGAGGTACACAGAGTGGCAGTAAACACAATGCTATATAGTGTGGCTGAGCGAGCGGTGTACTACTATTCCCAGCAGACACAGAGTGGCAGTAAACAGAATGCTATATAGTGTGGCTGAGCGAGGTACACAGAGTGGCAGTAAACACAATGCTATATAGTGTGGCTGAGCGAGCGGTGTACTACTATTCCCAGCAGCGACACAATGACTGGGGGGACCCTGGCTAGCATGGCTGGAGCGCGAACTACCCTGCCTGCCTACCCAAAGCTAAACCCACAGACAAATGGCGGAGATATGACGTGGTTCGGGTATTTATTTACCAGAACCACGTGACAGTTCGGCCAATCAGAGCGCGTTCGGGTCCGAACCACGTGACCCGTTCGGCCAATCACAGCACTAGCCGAACGTTCGGGGAACGTTCGGCCATGCGCTCTTAGTTCGGCCATGGCCGAACGGTTTGGCCGAACACCATCAGGTGTTCGGCCGAACTTGAACATCACCCGAACAGGGTGATGTTCTGCAGAACCCGAACAGTGGCGAACACTGTTCGCCCAACACTAATGCTGACGTGCCTGCGCAGGGACCCCAGGGTGATCCAGATGAAGCAGAGGGAGGACATCTGGATCAGCATGATGTTGGACCCGCGCCTCAAGGGGAAGTTGAGCCAGTTCCTGCCTCCTACAGGAGGAGACCCAGCGCAACAAATAAGGAGCTTGCAGCAGGCCCTTGTTGAGCGCTTGGAGGAAGCCTTCCCCCAGCCTTCCACCCCCACTGTCCAGCCAGCACAGAGGCAGCAGCAGGTGCCTGCATCCAGCAGCAAGTGCCCCACAGACCTGCTGTCTCTCAGCAACGAGCTCTACAGGACTGTAGAGGCTCCAGCAGTGACTAGAGAGGAGGTGCATGCAGCAGCATCCTCCTCCGGTCACAGCCAGCGCCTGACCCGCATGGTGGCTGACTACATGGGGTCCTACAGCGGGCTTGACAGCGATGCCCCTGTTGATCCCATGGAGTATTGGGTCAAGCGCCTGGAGATCTGGAGCGAGCCGGCGCAGTACGCCCTGGAAGTGCTGTCCTGTCCCCCTTCCAGCGTGCTATCCGAGCGCTGCTTCAGTGCAGCTGGTGGCGTGGTCACCGAGAAACGCTCACGTCTGTCTCACAAGTCTGTGGACAGACTGACGTTTCTCAAGATGAACCAGGCGTGGGTGGCAGGCGAGTTCCTGGCCCCTGTTGTCGGCAAGAGGGGGACATGAACTGGCTGACGGAACCATCGTTAATATGTATTGCCACCCTTTACCACCTCCTGGCTCCTGCTCACTACTAAGCCAGCCTGGTTCAGTTTGACTATTACGTCGCCTGTAGCCACACATTTTACACCTACAGTGGGCTGCTGTGTACTGCCCTTCTGCTATCTGTCTGTGTTTCCCACTGCCAGGGTACACAGATTTACCTTCTGCTGCCACTCTGCCACCAGCTATTACGTCCAACAATAGCTATATGTGTAATTTGCTGTAAAAAAAAAAAAGGTTTGATTTTTCTGAGGTGCCCGGGTTGAAAATTGTGTTGTCCCAGTTGTGTATTGGACACGATGTGGGCTGCACGACCGCTGTCTGGGACCTCCTGTTGTGTTTATTTACAGCCCTGGTATCACCGCTAGGTACCAGGGCTATTATGTCACGCTGCCTACCTGCTGCCACACTCACACTACTCCTCCATTCCTCCTGCTGCTGTCGGTCTGTGTTTCCCACTGCCAGGGTACACAGATTTACCTTCTGCTGCCACTCTGCCACCAGCTATTACGTCCAACAGTAGCTATATGTGTAATTTGCTGTAAAAAAAAAAAAAAAAAACATTAAAAAAAAAAAGGTTTAATTTTTCTGAGGTGCCCGGGTTGAAAACTGTGTTGTCCCAGTTGTGTATTGGACACGATGTGGGCTGCACGACCGCTGTCTGGGACCTCCTGTTGTGTTTATTTACAGCCCTGGTATCACCGCTAGGTACCAGGGCTATTATGTCACGCTGCCTACCTGCTGCCACACTCACACTACTCCTCCATTCCTCCTGCTGCTGTTGGTCTGTGTTTCCCACTGCCAGGGTACACAGATTTACCTTCTGCTGCCACTCTGCCACCAGCTATTACGTCCAACAATAGCTATATGTGTAATTTGCTGTAAAAAAAAAAAAAAAAAAAAAAACATTAAAAAAAAAAAGGTTTAATTTTTCTGAGGTGCCCGGGTTGAAAACTGTGTTGTCCCAGTTGTGTATTGGACACGATGTGGGCTGCACGACCGCTGTCTGGGACCTCCTGTTGTGTTTATTTACAGCCCTGGTATCACCGCTAGGTACCAGGGCTATTATGTCTCGCTGCCTACCTGCTGCCACACTCACACTACTCCTCCATTCCTCCTGTTGCTGCTGCTGTCGGTCTGTGTTTCCCACTGCCAGGGTACACAGATTTACCTTCTGAAACAATGGGACACAGCGCAAAGTTCAAAGAGTGGTGTGCAGCTACAAGGTGGGGGCGAGTCCCAAGTCCCAAAAGTAGAAATAAAAAACAACAGTATACCTAAGCGCACCAATGGACAATAGATGGCTTTTCCTGCGGGTGTGTTACTGCCTCAACAAGTCAGCCGGTGTAATAAGCATGAGGAGCGATACAGTACGTCTTCCAGCCGTGTGTGCGATAGATGGTACCTCTCTCTGTGTACAAATCTTGCTGTAATCCCGATATCCAGGAGCGCGATGCCGCTCTGCTCAGCGTGGATGGAAACTGACCATGTGATCCCCTGGTCAGCTGATGCCCGAACTTCCTGTTCCTCCTGGCTTCTCTGCGCTCCAACAGTGGCTCCGGTCCCAATGGCAGTGAAGGCAAACAGCGGCGCTTCCTGGCTGGGGGAAAAATGAGCAAACAATAGTGTACACTGTGCGCTTAAAGGAGCCACGCAGGGGGTTACCACTTACTGGATAAAAGCTTGTTTATTTGCACATAACAATCTGCAGCCTCACTTCCCGACTCGAGTTTCGAGATTTACCTTCTGCTGCCACTCTGCCACCAACTATTACGTGCAACAATAGCTATATGTGTATTTTTGCTGTAAAAATAATAAAAAAAAAACCATTAAAAAAAAAAAGTTTTAATTTTTGAGGTGCCCGGGTTGAAAACTGTGTTGTCCCAGTTGTGTATTGGACACGATATGGGCTGCACGACCGCTGTCTGGGACCTCCTGTTGTGTTTATTTACAGCCCTGGTATCACCGCTAGGTACCAGGGCTATTATGTCATGCTGCCTACCTGCTGCCACACTCACACTACTCCTCAATTCCTCCTGCTGCTGTCGGTCTGTGTTTCCCACTGCCAGGGTACACAGATTTACCTTCTGCTGCCACTCTGCCACCAGCTATTACGTCCAACAATAGCTATATGTGTAATTTGCTGTAAAAAAAAAAAAAAAACCATTAAAAATAAAAAGGTTTAATTTTTCTGAGGTGCCCGGGTTGAAAACTGTGTTGTCCCAGTTGTGTATTGGACACGATGTGGGCTGCACGACCGCTGTCTGGGACCTCCTGTTGTGTTTATTTACAGCCCTGGTATCACCGCTAGGTACCAGGGCTATTATGTCACGCTGCCTACCTGCTGCCACACTCACACTACTCCTCCATTCCTCCTGCTGCTGCTGCTGTCGGTCTGTGTTTCCCACTGCAAGGGTACACAGATTTACCTTCTGCTGCCACTCTGCCACCAGCTATTACGTCCAACAATAGCTATATGTGTAATTTGCTGTAAAAAAAAAAAAAAAAAAAACATAAAAAAAAAAAAAAGGTTTGATTTTTCTGAGGTGCCCGGGTTGAAAATTGTGTTGTCCCAGTTGTGTATTGGACACGATGTTGGCTGCACGACCGCTGTCTGGGACCTCCTGTTGTGTTTATTTACAGCCCTGGTATCACCGCTAGGTACCAGGGCTATTATGTCACGCTGCCTACCTGCTGCCACACTCACACTACTCCTCCATTCCTCCTGCTGCTGTCGGTCTGTGTTTCCCACTGCCAGGGTACACAGATTTACGTTCTGCTGCCACTCTGCCACCAGCTATTACGTCCAACAATAGCTATATGTGTAATTTGCTGTAAAAAAAAAAAAAAAAACCATTAAAAAAAAAAAGGTTTAATTTTTCTGAGGTGCCCGGGTTGAAAACTGTGTTGTCCCAGTTGTGTATTGGACACGATGTGGGCTGCACGACCGCTGTCTGGGACCTCCTGTTGTGTTTATTTACAGCCCTGGTATCACCGTTAGGTACCAGGGCTATTATGTCACGCTGCCTACCTGCTGCCACACTCACACTACTCCTCCATTCCTCCTGCTGCTGCTGGTGTTGGTCTGTGTTTCCCACTGCCAGGGTACACAGATTTACCTTCTGCTGCCACTCTGCCACCAGCTATTACGTCCAACAATAGCTATATGTGTAATTTGCTGTAAAAAAAAAAAAAGGTTTGAGTTTTCTGAGGTGCCCGGGTTGAAAACTGTGTTGTCCCAGTTGTGTATTGGACACGATGTGGGCTGCACGACCGCTGTCTGGGACCTCCTGTTGTGTTTATTTACAGCCCTGGTATCACCGCTAGGTACCAGGGCTATTATGTCACGCTGCCTACCTGCTGCCACACTCACACTACTCCTCCATTCCTCCTGCTGCTGTCGGTCTGTGTTTCCCACTGCCAGGGTACACAGATTTACCTTCTGCTGCCACTCTGCCACCAGCTATTACGTTCAACAATAGCTATATGTGTATTTTGTTGTAAAAAAAAAAAAAAAAAAACCATTAAAAAAAAAAGGTTTAATTTTTCTGAGGTGCCCGGGTTGAAAACTGTGTTGTCCCAGTTGTGTATTGGACACGATGTGGGCTGCACGACCGCTGTCTGGGACCACCTGTTGTGTTTATTTACAGCCCTGGTATCACCGCTAGGTACCAGGGCTATTATGTCACGCTGCCTACCTGCTGCCACACTCACACTACTCCTCCATTCCTCCTGCTGCTGCTGCTGTTGGTCTGTGTTTCCCACTGCCAGGGTACACAGATTTACCTTCTGAAACAATGGGACACAGCGCAAAGTTCAAAGAGTGGTGTGCAGCTTCAAGGTGGGGGCGAGTCCCAAGCCCCAAAAGTAGAAATAAAAAACAACAGTATACCTAAGCGCACCAATGGACAATAGATGGCTTTTCCTGCGGGTGTGTTACTGCCTCAACAAGTCAGCCGGTGTAATAAGCATGAGGAGCGATACAGTACCTCTTCCAGCCGTGTGTGCGATAGATTGTACCTCTCTCTGTGTACAAATCTTGCTGTAATCCCGATATCCAGGAGCGCGATGCCGCTCTGCTCAGCGTGGATGGAAACTGACCATGTGATCCCCTGGTCAGCTGATGCCCGAACTTCCTGTTCCTGGCTTCTCTGCGCTCCAACAGTGGCTCCGGTCCCAATGGCAGTGAAGGCAAACAGCGGCGCTTCCTGGCTGGGGGACAAATGAGCAAACAATAGTGTACACTGTGCGCTTTAAGGAGCCACGCAGCGGGTTACCACTTACTGGATAAAAGCTTGTTTATTTGCACATAACAATCTGCAGCCTCACTTCCCGACTCGAGTTTCGAGATTTACCTTCTGCTGCCACTCTGCCACCAGCTATTACGTCCAACAATAGCTATATGTGTATTTTGCTGTAAAGATAAAAAAAAAAAAACATTAAAAAAAAAAAGGTTTAATTTTTGAGGTGCCCGGGTTGAAAACTGTGTTGTCCCAGTTGTGTATTGGACACGATGTGGGCTGCACGACCGCTGTCTGGGACCTCCTGTTGTGTTTATTTACAGCCCTGGTATCACCGCTAGGTACCAGGGCTATTATGTCACGCTGCCTACCTGCTGCCACACTCACACTACTCCTCCATTCCTCTTGCTGCTGTCGGTCTGTGTTTCCCACTGCCAGGGTACACAGATTTACCTTCTGCTGCCACTCTGCCACCAGCTATTACGTCCAACAATAGCTATATGTGTAATTTGCTGTAAAAAAAACAAAAAAACAAACAAAAAAATAAAAGATTTAATTTTTTTGAGGTGCCCGGGGTTGAAAACTGTGTTGTCCCAGTTGTGTATTGGACACGATGTGGGCTGCACGACCGCTGTCTGGGACCTCCTGTTGTGTTTATTTACAGCCCTGGTATCACCGCTAGGTACCAGGGCTATTATGTCACGCTGCCTACCCTCTGCCACACTCACACTACTCCTCCATTCCTCCAGCTGCTGCTGCTGTCGGTCTGTGTTTCCCAAAGCCAGGGTACACAGATTTACCTTCTGCTGCCACTCTGCCACCAGCTATTACGTCCAACAATAGCTATGTCTGTAATTTGCGAAAAAAAAAAAAACATTAAAAAAAAAAAAAAGGTTTGATTTTTCTGAGGTGCCAGGGTTGAAAACTGTGTTGTCCCAGTTGTGTATTGGACACGATGTGGGCTGCACGACCGCTGTCTGGGACCTCCTGTTGTGTTTATTTACAGCCCTGGTATCACCGCTAGGTACCAGGGCTATTATGTCACGCTGCCACACTCACACTACTCCTCCATTCCTCCTGCTGCTGTCGGTCTGTGTTTTCCACTGCCAGGGTACACAGATTTACCTTCTGCTGCCACTCTGCCACCAGCTATTACGTCCAACAATAGCTATATGTGTATTTTGCTGTAAAAAAAACCAAAAAAAAACAAACATTAAAAAAAAAAAGGTTTAATTTCTCTGAGGTGCCCGGGTTGAAAACTGTGTTGTCCCAGTTGTGTATTGGACAAGATGTGGGCTGCACGACCGCTGTCTGGGACCTCCTGTTGTGTTTATTTACAGCCCTGGTATCACCGCTAGGTACCAGGGCTATTATGTCACGCTGCCTACCTGCTGCCACACTCACACTACTCCTCCATTCCTCCTGCTGCTGCTGCTGTCGGTCTGTGTTTCCCACTGCCAGGGTACACAGATTTACCTTCTGCTGCCACTCTGCCACCAGCTATTACGTCCAACAATAGCTATATGTGTATTTTGCTGTAAAAAAAAACAAAAAAAAAACAAACATTAAAAAAAAAAAGGTTTAATTTCTCTGAGGTGCCCGGGTTGAAAACTGTGTTGTCCCAGTTGTGTATTGGACAAGATGTGGGCTGCACGACCGCTGTCTGGGACCTCCTGTTGTGTTTATTTACAGCCCTGGTATCACCGCTAGGTACCAGGGCTATTATGTCACGCTGCCTACCTGCTGCCACACTCACAATACTCCTCCATTCCTCCTGCTGCTGCTGCTGTCGGTCTGTGTTTCCCACTGCCAGGGTACACAGATTTACCTTCTGCTGCCACTCTGCCACCAGCTATTACGTCCAACAATAGCTATATGTGTATTTTGCTGTAAAAAAAAAAAAAAAAACATAAAAAAAAAAAGGTTTAATTTTTCTGAGGTGCCCGGGTTGAAAACTGTGTTGTCCCAGTTGTGTATTGGACACGATGTGGGCTGCACGACCGCTGTCTGGGACCACCTGTTGTGTTTATTTACAGCCCTGGTATCACCGCTAGGTACCAGGGCTATTATGTCACGCTGCCTACCTGCTGCCACACTTACACTATTCCTCAATTCCTCCTGCTGCTGTCGGTCTGTGTTTCCCACTGCCAGGGTACACAGATTTACCTTCTGCTGCCACTCTGCCACCAGCTATTACGTCCAACAATAGCTACATGTGTAATTTGCTGTAAAAAAAAAAAAAACATAAAAAAAAAAAAAAGGTTTAATTTTTCTGAGGTGCCCGGGTTGAAAACTGTGTTGTCCCAGTTGTGTATTGGACACGATGTGGGCTGCAGGACCGCTGTCTGGGACCTCCTGTTGTGTTTATTTACAGCCCTGGTATCACCGCTAGGTACCAGGGTTATTATGTCACGCTGCCTACCTGCTGCCACACTCACACTACTCCTCCATTCCTCCTGCTGCTGCTGCTGTCGGTCTGTGTTTCCCACTGCCAGGGTACACAGATTTACCTTCTGCTGCCTACCTGCTGCCACACTCATACTACTCCTCCATTCCTCCTGCTGCTGTCGGTCTGTGTTTCCCACTGCCAGGGTACACAGATTTACCTTCTGCTGCCACTCTGCCACCAGCTATTACGTCCAACAATAGCTATATGTGTATTTTGCTGTAAAAATAAAAAAAAAAAAACCATTAAAAAAAAAATGTTTAATTTTTGAGGTGCCCGGGTTGAAAACTGTGTTGTCCCAGTTGTGTATTGGACACAATGTGGGCTGCACGACCGCTGTCTGGGACCTCCTGTTGTGTTTATTTACAGCCCTGGTATCACCGCTAGGTACCAGGGCTATTATGTCATGCTGCCTACCTGCTGCCACACTCACACTATTCCTCAATTCCTCCTGCTGCTGTCGGTCTGTGTTTCCCACTGCCAGGGTACACAGATTTACCTTCTGCTGCCACTCTGCCACCAGCTATTACGTCCAACAATAGCTATATGTGTAATTTGCTGTAAAAAAAAAAAAAACATAAAAAAAAAAAAAGGTTTAATTTTTCTGAGGTGCCCGGGTTGAAAACTGTGTTGTCCCAGTTGTGTATTGGACACGATGTGGGCTGCACGACCGCTGTCTGGGACCTCCTGTTGTGTTTATTTACAGCCCTGGTATCACCGCTAGGTACCAGGGCTATTATGTCACGCTGCCTACCTGCTGCCACACTCACACTACTCCTCCATTCCTCCTGCTGCTGCTGCTGTCGGTCTGTGTTTCCCACTGCCAGGGTACACAGATCTACCTTCTGCTGCCACTCTGCCACCAGCTATTACGTCCAACAATAGCTATGTGTGTAATTTGCGGAAAAAAAAAAAAAAAAACATTAAAAAAAAAAAAAGGTTTGATTTTTCTGAGGTGCCAGGGTTGAAAACTGTGTTGTCCCAGTTGTGTATTGGACACGATGTGGGCTGCACGACCGCTGTCTGGGACCTCCTGTTGTGTTTATTTACAGCCCTGGTATCACCGCTAGGTACCAGGGCTATTATGTCACGCTGCCTACCTGCTGCCACACTCACACTACTCCTCCATTCCTCCTGCTGCTGCTGCTGTCGGTCTGTGTTTCCCACTGCCAGGGTACACAGATTTACCTTCTGCTGCCACTCTGCCACCAGCTATTACGTCCAACAATAGCTATATGTGTATTTTGCTGTAAAAAAAAAAAAAAAAACATTAAAAAAAAAAGGTTTAATTTTTCTGAGGTGCCCGGGTTGAAAACTGTGTTGTCCCAGTTGTGTATTGGACACGATGTGGGCTGCACGACCGCTGTCTGGGACCTCCTGTTGTGTTTATTTACAGCCCTGGTATCACCGCTAGGTACCAGGGCTATTATGTCACGCTGCCTACCTGCTGCCACACTTACACTATTCCTCAATTCCTCCTGCTGCTGTCGGTCTGTGTTTCCCACTGCCAGGGTACACAGATTTACCTTCTGCTGCCACTCTGCCACCAGCTATTACGTCCAACAATAGCTATATGTGTAATTTGCTGTAAAAAAAAAAAAACATAAAAAAAAAAAAAAAGGTTTAATTTTTCTGAGGTGCCCGTGTTGAAAACTGTGTTGTCCCAGCTGTGTATTGGACACGATGTGGGCTGCACGACCGCTGTCTGGGACCTCCTGTTGTGTTTATTTACAGCCCTGGTATCACCGCTAGGTACCAGGGTTATTATGTCACGCTGCCTACCTGCTGCCACACTCACACTACTCCTCCATTCCTCCTGCTGCTGCTGCTGTCGGTCTGTGTTTCCCACTGCCAGGGTACACAGATTTACCTTCTGCTGCCTACCTGCTGCCACACTCATACTACTCCTCCATTCCTCCTGCTGCTGTCGGTCTGTGTTTCCCACTGCCAGGGTACACAGATTTACCTTCTGCTGCCACTCTGCCACCAGCTATTACGTCCAACAATAGCTATATGTGTATTTTGCTGTAAAAAAAAAAAAAAAAACCATTAAAAAAAAAAAGGTTTAATTTTTGAGGTGCCCGGGTTGAAAACTGTGTTGTCCCAGTTGTGTATTGGACACAATGTGGGCTGCACGACCGCTGTCTGGGACCTCCTGTTGTGTTTATTTACAGCCCTGGTATCACCGCTAGGTACCAGGGCTATTATGTCACGCTGCCTACCTGCTGCCACACTCACACTATTCCTCAATTCCTCCTGCTGCTGTCGGTCTGTGTTTCCCACTGCCAGGGTACACAGATTTACCTTCTGCTGCCACTCTGCCACCAGCTATTACGTCCAACAATAGCTATATGTGTAATTTGCTGTAAAAAAAAAAAAAAACATAAAAAAAAAAAAAGGTTTAATTTTTCTGAGGTGCCCGGGTTGAAAACTGTGTTGTCCCAGTTGTGTATTGGACACGATGTGGGCTGCACGACCGCTGTCTGGGACCTCCTGTTGTGTTTATTTACAGCCCTGGTATCACCGCTAGGTACCAGGGCTATTATGTCACGCTGCCTACCTGCTGCCACACTCACACTACTCCTCCATTCCTCCTGCTGCTGCTGCTGTCGGTCTGTGTTTCCCACTGCCAGGGTACACAGATTTACCTTCTGCTGCCACTCTGCCACCAGCTATTACGTCCAACAATAGCTATGTGTGTAATTTGCGGAAAAAAAAAAAAAAAAAATTAAAAAAAAAAAAAGGTTTGATTTTTCTGAGGTGCCAGGGTTGAAAACTGTGCTGTCCCAGTTGTGTATTGGACACGATGTGGGCTGCACGACCGCTGTCTGGGACCTCCTGTTGTGTTTATTTACAGCCCTGGTATCACCGCTAGGTACCAGGGCTATTATGTCACGCTGCCTACCTGCTGCCACACTCACACTACTCCTCCATTCCTCCTGCTGCTGTCGGTCTGTGTTTCCCACTGCCAGGGTACACATATTTACCTTCTGCTGCCACTCTGCCACCAGCTATTACTTCCAACAATAGCTATATGTGTATTTTGCTGTAAAAAAAAAAAAAAAAAAAAAAAAAACATTAAAAAAAAAAGGTTTAATTTCTCTGAGGTGCCCGGGTTGAAAACTGTGTTGTCCCAGTTGTGTATTGGACAAGATGTGGGCTGCACGACCGCTGTCTGGGACCTCCTGTTGTGTTTATTTACAGCCCTGGTATCACCGCTAGGTACCAGGGCTATTATGTCACGCTGCCTACCTGCTGCCACACTCACACTACTCCTCCATTCCTCCTGCTGCTGCTGCTGTCGGTCTGTGTTTCCCACTGCCAGGGTACACAGATTTACCTTCTGCTGCCACTCTGCCACCAGCTATTACGTTCAACAATAGCTATATGTGTATTTTGCTGTAAAAAAAAAAAAAAAAAACCATTAAAAAAAAAAGGTTTAATTTTTCTGAGGTGCCCGGGTTGAAAACTGTGTTGTCCCAGTTGTGTATTGGACACGATGTGGGCTGCACGACCGCTGTCTGGGACCACCTGTTGTGTTTATTTACAGCCCTGGTATCACCGCTAGGTACCAGGGCTATTATGTCACGCTGCCTACCTGCTGCCACACTCACACTACTCCTCCATTCCTCCTGCTGCTGCTGCTGTCGGTCTGTGTTTCCCACTGCCAGGGTACACAGATTTACCTTCTGAAACAATGGGACACAGCGCAAAGTTCAAAGAGTGGTGTGCAGCTTCAAGGTGGGGGCGAGTCCCAAGCCCCAAAAGTAGAAATAAAAAACAACAGTATACCTAAGCGCACCAATGGACAATAGATGGCTTTTCCTGCGGGTGTGTTACTGCCTCAACAAGTCAGCCGGTGTAATAAGCATGAGGAGCGATACAGTACCTCTTCCAGCCGTGTGTGCGATAGATTGTACCTCTCTCTGTGTACAAATCTTGCTGTAATCCCGATATCCAGGAGCGCGATGCCGCTCTGCTCAGCGTGGATGGAAACTGACCATGTGATCCCCTGGTCAGCTGATGCCCGAACTTCCTGTTCCTGGCTTCTCTGCGCTCCAACAGTGGCTCCGGTCCCAATGGCAGTGAAGGCAAACAGCGGCGCTTCCTGGCTGGGGGACAAATGAGCAAACAATAGTGTACACTGTGCGCTTAAAGGAGCCACGCAGGGGGTTACCACTTACTGGATAAAAGCTTGTTTATTTGCACATAACAATCTGCAGCCTCACTTCCCGACTCGAGTTTCGAGATTTACCTTCTGCTGCCACTCTGCCACCAGCTATTACGTCCAACAATAGCTATATGTGTATTTTGCTGTAAAAATATAAAAAAAAAACATTAAAAAAAAAAGGTTTAATTTTTGAGGTGCCCGGGTTGAAAACTGTGTTGTCCCAGTTGTGTATTGGACACGATGTGGGCTGCACGACCGCTGTCTGGGACCTCCTGTTGTGTTTATTTACAGCCCTGGTATCACCGCTAGGTACCAGGGCTATTATGTCACGCTGCCTACCTGCTGCCACACTCACACTATTCCTCAATTCCTCCTGCTGCTGTCGGTCTGTGTTTCCCACTGCCAGGGTACACAGATTTACCTTCTGCTGCCACTCTGCCACCAGCTATTACGTCCAACAATAGCTATATGTGTAACTTGCTGTAAAAAAAAAAAAAACATAAAAAAAAAAAAAAAGGTTTAATTTTTCTGAGGTGCCCGAGTTGAAAACTGTGTTGTCCCAGTTGTGTATTGGACACGATGTGGGCTGCACGACCGCTGTCTGGGACCTCCTGTTGTGTTTATTTACAGCCCTGGTATCACCGCTAGGTACCAGGGCTATTATGTCACGCTGCCTACCTGCTGCCACACTCACACTACTCCTCCATTCCTCCTGCTGCTGCTGCTGTTGGTCTGTGTTTCCCACTGCCAGGGTACACAGATTTACCTTCTGCTGCCACTCTGCCACCAGCTATTACGTCCAACAATAGCTATATGTGTAATTTGCTGTAAAAAAAAAAAAAAAAATCCATTAAAAAAAAAAAGGTTTAATTTTTCTGAGGTGCCCGGGTTGAAAACTGTGTTGTCCCAGTTGTGTATTGGACACGATGTGGGCTGCACGACCGCTGTCTGGGACCTCCTGTTGTGTTTATTTACAGCCCTGGTATCACCGCTAGGTACCAGGGCTATTATGTCACGCTGCCTACCTGCTGCCACACTCACACTACTCCTCCATTCCTCCTGCTGCTGCTGCTGCTGTCGGTCTGTGTTTCCCACTGCCAGGGTACACAGATTTACCTTCTGCTGCCACTCTGCCACCAGCTATTACGTCCAACAATAGCTATATGTGTAATTTGCTGTAAAAAAAAAAAAAAAAAAAAACCATTAAAAAAAAAAAAGGTTTGATCTTTCTGAGGTGCCCGGGTTGAAAACTGTGTTGTCCCAGTTGTGTATTGGACACGATGTGGTCTGCACGACCGCTGTCTGGGACCTCCTGTTGTGTTTATTTACAGCCCTGGTATCACCGCTAGGTACCAGGGCTATTATGTCACGCTGCCTACCTGCTGCCACACTCATACTACTCCTCCATTCCTCCTGCTGCTGTCGGTCTGTGTTTCCCACTGCCAGGGTACACAGATTTACCTTCTGCAGCCACTCTGCCACCAGCTATTACGTCCAACAATAGCTATATGTGTAATTTGCTGTAAAAAAATAAAAAAAAACATTAAAAAAAAAAAAGGTTTAATTTTTCTGAGGTGCCCGGGTTGAAAACTGTGTTGTCCCAGTTGTGTATTGGACACGATGTGGGCTGCACGACCGCTGTCTGGGACCACCTGTTGTGTTTATTTACAGCCCTGGTATCACCGCTAGGTACCAGGGCTATTATGTCACGCTGCCTACCTGCTGCCACACTCACACTACTCCTCCATTCCTCCTGCTGCTGCTGCTGTCGGTCTGTGTTTCCCACTGCCAGGGTACACAGAATTACCTTCTGATACAGTGGGATACAGCGCAAAGTTCAAAGAGTGGTGTGCAGCTTCAAGGTGGGGGCGAGTCCCAAGCCCCAAAAGTAGAAATAAAAAACAACAGTATACCTAAGCGCACCAATGGACAATAGATGGCTTTTCCTGCGGGTGTGTTACTGCCTCAACAAGTCAGCCGGTGTAATAAGCATGAGGAGCGATACAGTACCTCTTCCAGCCGTGTGTGCGATAGATTGTACCTCTCTCTGTGTACAAATCTTGCTGTAATCCCGATATCCAGGAGCGCGATGCCGCTCTGCTCAGCGTGGATGGAAACTGACCATGTGATCCCCTGGTCAGCTGATGCCCGAACTTCCTGTTCCTGGCTTCTCTGCGCTCCAACAGTGGCTCCGGTCCCAATGGCAGTGAAGGCAAACAGCGGCGCTTCCTGGCTGGGGGACAAATGAGCAAACAATAGTGTACACTGTGCGCTTAAAGGAGCCACGCAGGGGGTTACCACTTACTGGATAAAAGCTTGTTTATTTGCACATAACAATCTGCAGCCTCACTTCCCGACTCGAGTTTCGAGATTTACCTTCTGCTGCCACCCTGCCACCAGCTATTACGTCCAACAATAGCTATATGTGTATTTTGCTGTAAAAATAAAAAAAAAAAAACCATTAAAAAAAAAAAAGGTTTAATTTTTGAGGTGCCCGGGTTGAAAACTGTGTTGTCCCAGTTGTGTATTGGACACGATGTGGGCTGCACGACCGCTGTCTGGGACCTCCTGTTGTGTTTATTTAAAGCCCTGGTATTGTTATGATCATGTCTGCAGCGTTTACTGCTGGCTGCAGTGGTATTGTAACCCAAGCAGTTCTGATGTCATTACATGCATTTTCTTGCATAGTTTGGTTTGCACTTAAACTAGTTGCTGATTCCATCTGCAGTCACTCTGAAATTAATGACAGTTTAACATGCTCTTGTGTAAACAAACATTGTCTGCTGCAGTGGAGGGGCAGTCCCTTTCCTGCAGGCTGCATATCATTGTCTGCCTTTTCCTGCTATCAGCCTGTGATTAATTACCATTCACTTGTGTGGGAATCTGCAGGTCTGCTCCCATTGGATGACCTCAGTATAAAGAACTGCTTCCTGCAATGTCTCATGGGCTATCATAGTCTCAGACTCTATCTGTTACTCTGCTCGTGCCCCACCTCGTTCCTGGTCCGTGTGGACTGCGCTGACTCCTGCGAAGGGGTCAGCGAGTCCTCCTAGTTCTGCTCTTGTTCTAGAAGTTGTTACTTGCTTGTCTTGTGTCATATATTGGTTCATCGCCAATATATACGCATACTTGCGCATTTTGTTATTTTCCTTGTATCCGTGTTACGTTGATATATCAGTGTTGCTGATATATACGTACACGAACTGTTTATTCCCTGTGTTCAGTTAGTCAGCTTTCCAGCACGTTTTGGTAGTTTGCGCGTATCGTGAACACCCGTGCTGAGCTAGTTATCCTGTTCCTGGTCCTGTTTGTGGATTGCGTTCATCTCTGCGAAGAGATAACGAATCCTTCTGAATCCTGTTCCTGGTCCTGTTTGTGGATTGCGTTCATCTCTGCGAAGAGATAGCGAATCCTTCTGAGTCCTGTTCCCTGTATTACTTCAGTCTTAGTCAGAGTTCCTGCTTATGTCATATATCGGTTCATTGCCAATATATACATACGTTAGTCAGACGTTACGAATAGTTTCATTGATAGCTGTAATTGTAATACGCTAGGAAAACATACTTATTGTATATTTATCTGTGTTACGCTCATCTATCTCGATCCTGCTATTTCCTGTCTCTCCTGTCCTGTCTTTGTGAGGCACGCCATCGCCGCAACGCATTGGCTGCCTCATTCCAGTCTGTCTGGTTTTGGACGCTTGCTGTCGCTAAGTAATCGCTGGCTGGCAGGCGTTCATTCTGTCTACCTGTCCTGGTCTCCTCAGTCCTGGTTTATGCGCTCAGCGCTACTTTGCGCTGAGACGTTATTACGAAAGTGTTTGTGGCTGTTCGGATCTGCACCGGCTCTGTGCACCACAATCTCCTATTGGAGTCATTCCTCTCCTCCACTAAACTGGGGATATCCTGATCCCTTGTGCTGGTGTGTGTACCTCCTTCACGTCAGCTTATGTGTTGTATGCTGACTGTGGAGATTACACCTCCAAGCGTGACATTATGATAGCCCCATTACCAATCCCTATTGTGGGGGGAATTTTCAGAAATTATGACACTGTTTGTCAGGGGTCCTGCTCTTTTAAAAAATTTGAAAAGCTTGGTCCTGAAGTTACAGACAAATTTATATCAGAATTGGTTAAAGTTCTGGCCAATCCCGACTTTCGGGCTTCTGCAATTTCTACCTGGTCTGATTGGATCGTTTGTGCTCTTTTTAAGGGCAAACTTTTTGATTGGGCAATCGATGTCTTAGATCACACTCAGTTTAGACAAAGTCCTTTGCAATTTATAGCTTTTGTAATTCACAATTGGTTGCGCATAGATCCATTGCCTTTTCCTCTTAATGAACTCCTGGCAGCAGGCCAATCAGCTGCTCCTTCAATTGCTTGCAAGAATGAGCAGCAAGCAGAAAGTGTTACTGATAATTTTCCTGCAGCTTTGAATAAATCACCAAAAACCGCAAGGTCAAAGGCAAAACGCAAACGTTCTAAGAAACGTGTCCAATCTGCAGAATCGTTACGTTTAGCGACTGCGCATCAGACCTGCAATGAGATTCTGCCATTAACAGATAATGAAATGCAATTGTCTTTCAGGGGAGTTAAATGGACTTATGAAACTACTAATGAACTTTCATCACTGGCTAGGGAAAATAAAGATTTTTGTTTAAAAGAATTATCTGAGTATGATTATGAGGATATATTACAGAGTATTGAACAAATCAATCTATTCGTGCAGCAAGAGAAATTTGCATACACTACAGTCCAACACTTGCTACAGGTATTGGAAATCCTTAGGAATAAGAAATCTGCCAATCGCCTGTTAAATAATCCAATGTATGTTTCTGCCAAAACCACATTTGCAAACTGTGATCTGCCTGTTAAATATGCATGGGATCCTCCATTTGAGAAAGGAGAGATTGAAGCCCTGGTCTATGAATGGAAGAAAGATGCAAGTTCATTTTGTCAGTTTTACAGTGCAAAAAGTGAATTAGTATTGAATGCATGCATTAAGTCTGCCTATAACCTAATAAAAACTGGTGTGTGTGGGTATGACTTTGTGGCTCCATTGATCGATGTGTGGAGAATGATTCTGGACGATTTTTATGCGATTCAATCAGTTGATACCAGGGAAGACACACTGTCAAGTGGAGATTGTTCCACTTCCTCAGTTCCTGAGGACTCGCCTGCTTCAGCACCTTTGGCTGATTCAGCGAGTGATTCAGAGCTCCTTTTGTGTGAAATTGAAGTTCCTGTAATTCCACCCTGTACCATGGATAACTCAGTGTTACTTCCCAGTAAGACAGAAATTACCTGTGTTAATAAAGTTCAACTCCTGTCTGATCCAGCAGATGCCAATAAATGCACTACATCAGTTTCTGAGTCCCAGCAATCCTGTCCAGAAATCTCAGAACCCCAGCATCTGAATTTTCCAATTTCACAATTGAATGGTGATTTAGATGCGCAAACATTGTGTTTTGATCTTCCTGTTTCTACACCTCACTCTAGTTTCAGGAATAACCCAGAGCGTCTGCTATGTGAATCCGAAATCGCAGAATTATTACCGTGTTCAGAAAATGTTCCAGTGAACTTGCCCTGTACCATGAATTGTGCAGTAGATCTCTCCAATGAAACTCAGGTCACAGAATCATTATGCTGTCCAGCAGGTGCTTCCATGGTTTTGCCCTGCAATATGGACTGTTCAGTGATCCTGTCCAGTGAAGCTGTGGTCACAGAGTCTTATGCTTCACCCAGTACTTTGGATACTTCAAACCCTCTAGCAAAAGACTCTGAGGCACTGCTTACCTCAGTGGGTGTTGCAGCAATATTCACTTGTTTAGCAGCTGTCTTAGAATTAAAGTCCACTCTAAATAAACTTGATGAATCTTTGTCTAAGGAAGCAGAAGCCATTGAAATATTGTCCTCGTCAGCAAGTGTGTTAGATACCTTGCCCTGTACACAGTCTGATTTAACCAATGTTGTTGAGTCCCTCTCCAGTGTTGTAACAGCCGAGGAACTCCAGCTCTGTCCTCTGAATGTTTTAAAGGTCTTGCCCTGTAACATGGATAATTCTGACTCGCTGGAAAAAATAATAGAAATCTCAGAATTTCAGTCCGGGTTAATGAGTGTTTCTGAAACCCAGCCCTGTATCCTGGAAAATTCTGGTTCTCTGTCCGGTGTGGCAGAAGTTCCAGTGTCCCCTTTCTGTCCAGTGAGTTACTCAGTTTTGCCTAGTTCAGTGGGGATTGCTGCACTACTGACTTGTTTTGCAGCCCTTCATGAGCTCCAATCCAGTGTATTTGATGAGTCTCTGTCTAGTCCAGAAGAAGTTATGGGAACCCTGTCTAGTTCGGTGCATACATCAGAAGATTTGTCCTGTCTTGTAAATGCCCCTGAACATGATTTGTTAATAACCTTGCTGGAATTAGAGACATCTAAGTCTGATCCTGCATTTTTTAGTGAGAATCCAGTAACTGTGAAGTCTAGTCATGATGATTTTTTTTTGCCCAGTCCTGGTTTCGGTCCTGCCTTGACTGACTTTGAGATTCGCAGTTCCTTGACATGCCCAAAAGTCTCTCTTGTGCCGGTGTGCCCAGATGTGCTTCGTATGCCAGAGTGCCCAAGTGTGTCTGTGTTGGCGTGCTCACACGCTTCCCTAGTGGAGACATGTTCTGATGTTGCCGGTTGGCCTGCATGCCCGGAGATGGTTCTGGTCCCTAAAAACCCTGATCTTGATGTTTGTCCTTGTGACCCTGACTCTAGAGTTGCCCTGGGTTCCATAGGGGTTCTTGATGGTTCTCCATGTGAGCCTAAGGGGCGTTCTGACCTGTGGGGATCTCTTTGGAGCTTCCAGGTGTTCTGGGAGATCTCTGAGGAAACTTGTCCTGGTACCTTGGACTGGTTCAACTGTGGGTTTTGTGTTGGTAGGGACAGTTCCGGTGGGCATTGCAAAGGCTTTGGCGTTTTTGGACAGTCCCGGGAAGGCGGTGGGTATCGCTCAGAGAGTTTCTGGGTTTTTTTTTCTGGAAGTCGTGGTTCTGATGGGTGTCACACTGAGGCTTGTAGTGCTGACGGGCATGGTTCTGTAGGTTCTGGTTCTGATGGGTCCAGTCTTGTGGGGCCTGATTCTGGAATTTGGTCTTACCGGGCTGTCCCGGTCATCATGAATTATCAGTCAGATTGTTTCAGTTTTGAAAAGCGTCTGGTATCCGCTTTTAAGGGGGGGGGTTATGTTATGATCATGTCTGCAGCGTTTACTGCTGGCTGCAGTGGTATTGTAACCCAAGCAGTTCTGATGTCATTACATGCATTTTCTTGCATAGTTTGGTTTGCACTTAAACTAGTTGCTGATTCCATCTGCAGTCACTCTGAAATTAATGACAGTTTAACATGCTCTTGTGTAAACAAACATTGTCTGCTGCAGTGGAGGGGCAGTCCCTTTCCTGCAGGCTGCATATCATTGTCTGCCTTTTCCTGCTATCAGCCTGTGATTAATTACCATTCACTTGTGTGGGAATCTGCAGGTCTGCTCCCATTGGATGACCTCAGTATAAAGAACTGCTTCCTGCAATGTCTCATGGGCTATCATAGTCTCAGACTCTATCTGTTACTCTGCTCGTGCCCCACCTCGTTCCTGGTCCGTGTGGACTGCGCTGACTCCTGCGAAGGGGTCAGCGAGTCCTCCTAGTTCTGCTCTTGTTCTAGAAGTTGTTACTTGCTTGTCTTGTGTCATATATTGGTTCATCGCCAATATATACGCATACTTGCGCATTTTGTTATTTTCCTTGTATCCGTGTTACGTTGATATATCAGTGTTGCTGATATATACGTACACGAACTGTTTATTCCCTGTGTTCAGTTAGTCAGCTTTCCAGCACGTTTTGGTAGTTTGCGCGTATCGTGAACACCCGTGCTGAGCTAGTTATCCTGTTCCTGGTCCTGTTTGTGGATTGCGTTCATCTCTGCGAAGAGATAACGAATCCTTCTGAATCCTGTTCCTGGTCCTGTTTGTGGATTGCGTTCATCTCTGCGAAGAGATAGCGAATCCTTCTGAGTCCTGTTCCCTGTATTACTTCAGTCTTAGTCAGAGTTCCTGCTTATGTCATATATCGGTTCATTGCCAATATATACATACGTTAGTCAGACGTTACGAATAGTTTCATTGATAGCTGTAATTGTAATACGCTAGGAAAACATACTTATTGTATATTTATCTGTGTTACGCTCATCTATCTCGATCCTGCTATTTCCTGTCTCTCCTGTCCTGTCTTTGTGAGGCACGCCATCGCCGCAACGCATTGGCTGCCTCATTCCAGTCTGTCTGGTTTTGGACGCTTGCTGTCGCTAAGTAATCGCTGGCTGGCAGGCGTTCATTCTGTCTACCTGTCCTGGTCTCCTCAGTCCTGGTTTATGCGCTCAGCGCTACTTTGCGCTGAGACGTTATTACGAAAGTGTTTGTGGCTGTTCGGATCTGCACCGGCTCTGTGCACCACAATCTCCTATTGGAGTCATTCCTCTCCTCCACTAAACTGGGGATATCCTGATCCCTTGTGCTGGTGTGTGTACCTCCTTCACGTCAGCTTATGTGTTGTATGCTGACTGTGGAGATTACACCTCCAAGCGTGACAGGTATCACCGCTAGGTACCAGGGCTATTATGTCACGCTGCCTACCTGCTGCCACACTCACACTATTCCTCAATTCCTCCTGCTGCTGTCGGTCTGTGTTTCCCACTGCCAGGGTACACAGATTTACCTTCTGCTGCCACTCTGCCACCAGCTATTACGTCCAACAATAGCTATATGTGTAATTTGCTGTAAAAAAAAAAAAAACATAAAAAAAAAAAAGGTTTAATTTTTCTGAGGTGCCCGAGTTGAAAACTGTGTTGTCCCAGTTGTGTATTGGACACGATGTGGGCTGCACGACCGCTGTCTGGGACCTCCTGTTGTGTTTATTTACAGCCCTGGTATCACCGCTAGGTACCAGGGCTATTATGTCACGCTGCCTACCTGCTGCCACACTCACACTACTCCTCCATTCCTCCTGCTGCTGCTGCTGTTGGTCTGTGTTTCCCACTGCCAGGGTACACAGATTTACCTTCTGCTGCCACTCTGCCACCAGCTATTACGTCCAACAATAGCTATATGTGTAATTTGCTGTAAAAAAAAAAAAAAAAAACCATTAAAAAAAAAGGTTTAATTTTTCTGAGGTGCCCGGGTTGAAAACTGTGTTGTCCCAGTTGTGTATTGGACACGATGTGGGCTGTACGACCGCTGTCTGGGACCTCCTGTTGTTTTTATTTACAGCCCTGGTATCACCGCTAGGTACCAGGGCTATTATGTCTCGCTGCCTACCTGCTGCCACACTCACACTACTCCTCCATTCCTCCTGCTGCTGCTGCTGCTGTCGGTCTGTGTTTCCCACTGCCAGGGTACACAGATTTACCTTCTGCTGCCACTCTGCCACCAGCTATTACGTCCAACAATAGCTATATGTGTATTTTGCTGTAAAAAAAAAAAAACATTAAAAAAAAAAAGGTTTAATTTTTCTGAGGTGCCCGGGTTGAAAACTGTGTTGTCCCAGTTGTGTATTGGACACGATGTGGGCTGCACGACCGCTGTCTGGGACCTCCTGTTGTGTTTATTTACAGCCCTGGTATCACCGCTAGGTACCAGGGCTATTATGTCACGCTGCCTACCTGCTGCCACACTCACACTACTCCTCCATTCCTCCTGCTGCTGCTGCTGCTGTCGGTCTGTGTTTCCCACTGCCAGGGTACACAGATTTACCTTCTGCTGCCACTCTGCCACCAGCTATTACGTCCAACAATAGCTATATGTGTAATTTGCTGTAAAAAAAAAAAAAAAAAAACATTAAAAAAAAAAAGGTTTGATTTTTCTGAGGTGCCCGGGTTGAAAACTGTGTTGTCCCAGTTGTGTATTGGACACGATGTGGTCTGCACGACCGCTGTCTGGGACCTCCTGTTGTGTTTATTTACAGCCCTGGTATCACCGCTAGGTACCAGGGCTATTATGTCACGCTGCCTACCTGCTGCCACACTCATACTACTCCTCCATTCCTCCTGCTGCTGTCGGTCTGTGTTTCCCACTGCCAGGGTACACAGATTTACCTTCTGCTGCCACTCTGCCACAAGCTATTACGTCCAACAATAGCTATATGTGTAATTTGCTGTAAAAAAATAAAGAAAAACATTAAAAAAAAAAAAAGGTTTAATATTTCTGAGGTGCCCGGGTTGAAAACTGTGTTGTCCCAGTTGTGTATTGGACACGATGTGGGCTGCACGACCGCTGTCTGGGGCCTCCTGTTGTGTTTATTTACAGCCCTGGTATCACCTCTAGGTACCAGGGCTATTATGTCACACTGCCTACCTGCTGCCACACTCACACTACTCCTCCATTCCTCCTGCTGCTGCTGCTGTCGGTCTGTGTTTCCCACTGCCAGGGTACACAGATTTACCTTCTGCTGCCACTCTGCCACCAGCTATTACGTCCAACAATAGCTATATGTGTATTTTGCTGTAAAAATTTTAAAAAAAAAACATTAAAAAAAAAAGGTTTAATTTTTCTGAGGTGCCCGGGTTGAAAACTGTGTTGTCCCAGTTGTGTATTGGACACGATGTGGGCTGCACGACCGCTGTCTGGGGCCTCCTGTTGTGTTTATTTACAGCCCTGGTATCACCTCTAGGTACCAGGGCTATTATGTCACACTGCCTACCTGCTGCCACACTCACACTACTCCTCCATTCCTCCTGCTGCTGCTGCTGTCGGTCTGTGTTTCCCACTGCCAGGGTACACAGATTTACCTTCTGCTGCCACTCTGCCACCAGCTATTACGTCCAACAATAGCTATATGTGTATTTTGCTGTAAAAAAAAAAAAAAAACATTTAAAAAAAAAAGGTTTAATTTTTCTGAGGTACCCGGGTTGAAAACTGTGTTGTCCCAGTTGTGTATTGGACACGATGTTGGCTGCACGACCGCTGTCTGGGACCTCCTGTTGTGTTTATTTACAGCCCTGGTATCACCGCTAGGTACCAGGGCTATTATGTCACGCTGCCTACCTGCTGCCACACTCACACTACTCCTCAATTCCTCCTGCTGCTGTCGGTCTGTGTTTCGCACTGCCAGGGTACACAGATTTACCTTCTGCTGCCACTCTGCCACCAGCTATTACGTCCAACAATAGCTATATGTGTAATTTGCTGTAAAAAAAAAAAAAAAAACCATAAAAAAAAAAGGTTTAATTTTTCTGAGGTGCCCGGGTTGAAAACTGTGTTGTCCCAGTTGTGTACTGGACACGATGTGGGCTGCACGACCGCTGTCTGGGACCTCCTGTTGTGTTTATTTACAGCCCTGGTATCAACGCTAGGTACCAGGGCTATTATGTCACGCTGCCTACCTGCTGCCACACTCACACTACTCCTCCATTCCTCCTGCTGCTGCTGCTGTCGGTCTGTGTTTCCCACTGCCAGGGTACACAGATTAACCTTCTGCTGCCACTCTGCCACCAGCTATTACGTCCAACAATAGCTATATGTGTAATTTGCTGTAAAAAAAAATAAAAAAAACATTAAAAAAAAAAGGTTTGATTTTTCTGAGGTGCCCGGGTTGAAAACTGTGTTGTCCCAGTTGTGTATTTGACACGATGTGGGCTGCACGACCGCTGTCTGGGACCTCCTGTTGTGTTTATTTACAGCCCTGGTATCACCGCTAGGTACCAGGGCTATTATGTCACGCTGCCTACCTGCTGCCACACTCACACTACTCCTCCATTCCTCCTGCTGCTGTCGGTCTGTGTTTCCCAATGCCAGGGTACACAGATTTACCTTCTGCTGCCACTCTGCCACCAGCTATTACGTCCAACAATAGCTATATGTGTAATTTGCTGTAAAAAAAAAAATTAAAAAAACAAAAAAAAAAAAAGATTTAATTTTTCTGAGGTGCCCGGGGTTGAAAACTGTGTTGTCCCAGTTGTGTATTGGACACGATGTGGGCTGCACGACCGCTGTCTGGGACCTCCTGTTCTGTTTATTTACAGCCCTGGTATCACCGCTAGGTACCAGAGCTATTATGTCACGCTGCCTACCTGCTGCCACACTCACACTACTCCTCCATTCCTCCTGCTGCTGCTGCTGTTGGTCTGTGTTTCCCACTGCCAGGGTACACAGATTTACCTTCTGCTGCCACTCTGCCACCAGCTATTACTTCCAACAATAGCTATATGTGTAATTTGCTGTAAAAAAAAAAAAAAAAAAACATTAAAAAAAAAAAAGGTTTAATTTTTCTGAGGTGCCCAGGTTGAAAACTGTGTTGTCCCAGTTGTGTATTGGACACGATGTGGGCTGCACGACCGCTGTCTGGGCCCTCCTGTTGTGTTTATTTACAGCCCTGGTATCACCGCTAGGTACCAGGGCTATTATGTCACGCTGCCTACCTGCTGCCACACTCACACTACTCCTCCATTCCTCCTGCTGCTGCTGCTGTCGGTCTGTGTTTCCCACTGCCAGGGTACACAGATTTACCTTCTGCTGCCACTCTGCCACCAGCTATTACGTCCAACAATAGCTATATGTGTATTTTGCTGTAAAAAAAAAAAAAAAAAAAAAAACATTAAAAAAAAAAGGTTTAATTTTTCTGAGGTGCCCGCGTTGAAAACTGTGTTGTCCCAGTTGTGTATTGGACACGATGTGAGCTGCACGACCGCTGTATGGGACCTCCTGTTGTGTTTATTTACAGCCCTGGTATCACCGCTAGGTACCAGGGCTATTATGTCACGCTGCCTACCTGCTGCCACACTCACACTACTCCTCCATTCCTCCTGCTGCTGCTGCTGTCGGTCTGTGTTTCCCACTGCCAGGGTACACAGATTTACCTTCTGCTGCCACTCTGCCACCAGCTATTACGTCCAACAATAGCTATATGTGTAATTTGCTGTAAAAAAAAAAAAAAAAAACCATTAAAAAAAAAGGTTTAATTTTTCTGAGGTGCCCGGGTTGAAAACTGTGTTGTCCCAGTTGTGTATTGGACACGATGTGGGCTGTACGACCGCTGTCTGGGACCTCCTGTTGTTTTTATTTACAGCCCTGGTATCACCGCTAGGTACCAGGGCTATTATGTCTCGCTGCCTACCTGCTGCCACACTCACACTACTCCTCCATTCCTCCTGCTGCTGCTGCTGCTGTCGGTCTGTGTTTCCCACTGCCAGGGTACACAGATTTACCTTCTGCTGCCACTCTGCCACCAGCTATTACGTCCAACAATAGCTATATGTGTATTTTGCTGTAAAAAAAAAAAAACATTAAAAAAAAAAAAAGGTTTAATTTTTCTGAGGTGCCCGGGTTGAAAACTGTGTTGTCCCAGTTGTGTATTGGACACGATGTGGGCTGCACGACCGCTGTCTGGGACCTCCTGTTGTGTTTATTTACAGCCCTGGTATCACCGCTAGGTACCAGGGCTATTATGTCACGCTGCCTACCTGCTGCCACACTCACACTACTCCTCCATTCCTCCTGCTGCTGCTGCTGCTGTCGGTCTGTGTTTCCCACTGCCAGGGTACACAGATTTACCTTCTGCTGCCACTCTGCCACCAGCTATTACGTCCAACAATAGCTATATGTGTAATTTGCTGTAAAAAAAAAAAAAAAAAAACATTAAAAAAAAAAAGGTTTGATTTTTCTGAGGTGCCCGGGTTGAAAACTGTGTTGTCCCAGTTGTGTATTGGACACGATGTGGTCTGCACGACCGCTGTCTGGGACCTCCTGTTGTGTTTATTTACAGCCCTGGTATCACCGCTAGGTACCAGGGCTATTATGTCACGCTGCCTACCTGCTGCCACACTCATACTACTCCTCCATTCCTCCTGCTGCTGTCGGTCTGTGTTTCCCACTGCCAGGGTACACAGATTTACCTTCTGCTGCCACTCTGCCACAAGCTATTACGTCCAACAATAGCTATATGTGTAATTTGCTGTAAAAAAATAAAGAAAAACATTAAAAAAAAAAAAAGGTTTAATATTTCTGAGGTGCCCGGGTTGAAAACTGTGTTGTCCCAGTTGTGTATTGGACACGATGTGGGCTGCACGACCGCTGTCTGGGACCTCCTGTTGTGTTTATTTACAGCCCTGGTATCACCGCTAGGTACCAGAGCTATTATGTCACGCTGCCTACCTGCTGCCACACTCACACTACTCCTCCATTCCTCCTGCTGCTGCTGATGTCGGTCTGTGTTTCCCACTGCCAGGATACACAGATTTACCTTCTGCTGCCACTCTGCCACCAGCTATTACGTCCAACAATAGCTATATGTGTATTTTGCTGTAAAAATTTAAAAAAAAAAACATTAAAAAAAAAAGGTTTAATTTTTCTGAGGTGCCCGGGTTGAAAACTGTGTTGTCCCAGTTGTGTATTGGACACGATGTGGGCTGCACGACCGCTGTCTGGGGCCTCCTGTTGTGTTTATTTACAGCCCTGGTATCACCTCTAGGTACCAGGGCTATTATGTCACACTGCCTACCTGCTGCCACACTCACACTACTCCTCCATTCCTCCTGCTGCTGCTGCTGTCGGTCTGTGTTTCCCACTGCCAGGGTACACAGATTTACCTTCTGCTGCCACTCTGCCACCAGCTATTACGTCCAACAATAGCTATATGTGTATTTTGCTGTAAAAAAAAAAAAAAAACATTTAAAAAAAAAAAGGTTTAATTTTTCTGAGGTACCCGGGTTGAAAACTGTGTTGTCCCAGTTGTGTATTGGACACGATGTTGGCTGCACGACCGCTGTCTGGGACCTCCTGTTGTGTTTATTTACAGCCCTGGTATCACCGCTAGGTACCAGGGCTATTATGTCACGCTGCCTACCTGCTGCCACACTCACACTACTCCTCAATTCCTCCTGCTGCTGTCGGTCTGTGTTTCGCACTGCCAGGGTACACAGATTTACCTTCTGCTGCCACTCTGCCACCAGCTATTACGTCCAACAATAGCTATATGTGTAATTTGCTGTAAAAAAAAAAAAAAAAACCATAAAAAAAAAGGTTTAATTTTTCTGAGGTGCCCGGGTTGAAAACTGTGTTGTCCCAGTTGTGTACTGGACACGATGTGGGCTGCACGACCGCTGTCTGGGACCTCCTGTTGTGTTTATTTACAGCCCTGGTATCAACGCTAGGTACCAGGGCTATTATGTCACGCTGCCTACCTGCTGCCACACTCACACTACTCCTCCATTCCTCCTGCTGCTGTCGGTCTGTGTTTCCCACTGCCAGGGTACACAGATTAACCTTCTGCTGCCACTCTGCCACCAGCTATTACGTCCAACAATAGCTATATGTGTAATTTGCTGTAAAAAAAAAATAAAAAAAACATTAAAAAAAAAAAAGGTTTAATTTTTCTGAGGTGCCCGGGTTGAAAACTGTGTTGTCCCAGTTGTGTATTGGACACGATGTGGGCTGCACGACCGCTGTCTGGGACCTCCTGTTGTGTTTATTTACAGCCCTGGTATCACCGCTAGGTACCAGGGCTATTATGTCACGCTGCCAACCTGCTGCCACACTCACACTACTCCTCCATTCCTCCTGCTGCTGCTGCTGTCAGTCTGTGTTTCCCACTGCCAGGGTACACAGATTTACCTTCTGCTGCCACTCTGCCACCAGCTATTACATCCAACAATAGCTATATGTGTAATTTGCTGTAAAAAAAAAAAAAGGTTTCATTTTTCTGAGGTGCCCGGGTTGAAAACTGTGTTGTCCCAGTTGTGTATTTGACACGATGTGGGCTGCACGACCGCTGTCTGGGACCTCCTGTTGTGTTTATTTACAGCCCTGGTATCACCGCTAGGTACCAGGGCTATTATGTCACGCTGCCTACCTGCTGCCACACTCACACTACTCCTCCATTCCTCCTGCTGCTGTCGGTCTGTGTTTCCCAATGCCAGGGTACACAGATTTACCTTCTGCTGCCACTCTGCCACCAGCTATTACGTCCAACAATAGCTATATGTGTAATTTGCTGTAAAAAAAAAATTAAAAAAACAAAAAAAAAAAAAGATTTAATTTTTCTGAGGTGCCCGGGGTTGAAAACTGTGTTGTCCCAGTTGTGTATTGGACACGATGTGAGCTGCACGACCGCTGTATGGGACCTCCTGTTGTGTTTATTTACAGCCCTGGTATCACCGCTAGGTACCAGGGCTATTATGTCACGCTGCCTACCTGCTGCCACACTCACACTACTCCTCCATTCCTCCTGCTGCTGCTGCTGTCGGTCTGTGTTTCCCACTGCCAGGGTACACAGATTTACCTTCTGAAACGATGGGACACAGCGCAAAGTTCAAAGAGTGGTGTGCAGCTACAAGGTGGGGGCGAGTCCCAAGCCCCAAAAGTAGAAATAAAAAACAACAGTATACCTAAGCGCACCAATGGACAATAGATGGCTTTTCCTGCCGGTGTGTTACTGCCTCAACAAGTCAGCCGGTGTAATAAGCATGAGGAGCGATACAGTACCTCTTCCAGCCGTGTGTGCGATAGATGGTACCTCTCTCTGTGTACAAATCTTGCTGTAATCCCGATATCCAGGAGCGCGATGCCACTCTGCTCAGCGTGGATGGAAACTGACCATGTGATCCCCTGGTCAGCTGATGCCCGAACTTCCTGTTCCTGGCTTCTCTGCGCTCCAACAGTGGCTCCGGTCCCAATGGCAGTGAAGGCAAACAGCGGCGCTTCCTGGCTGGGCGACAAATGAGCAAACAATAGTGTACTCTGTGCGCTTTAAGGAGCCACGCAGCGGGTTACCACTTACTGGATAAAAGCTTGTTTATTTGCACATAACAATCTGCAGCCTCACTTCCCGACTCGAGTTTCGAGATTTACCTTCTGCTGCCACTCTGCCACCAGCTATTACGTCCAACAATAGCTATATGTGTATTTTGCTGTAAAGATAAAAAAAAAAAAACATTAAAAAAAAAAAGGTTTAATTTTTGAGGTGCCCGGGTTGAAAACTGTGTTGTCCCAGTTGTGTATTGGACACGATGTGGGCTGCACGACCGCTGTCTGGGACCTCCTGTTGTGTTTATTTACAGCCCTGGTATCACCGCTAGGTACCAGGGCTATTATGTCACGCTGCCTACCTGCTGCCACACTCACACTACTCCTCCATTCCTCCTGCTGCTGTCGGTCTGTGTTTCCCACTGCCAGGGTACACAGATTTACCTTCTGCTGCCACTCTGCCACCAGCTATTACGTCTAACAATAGCTATATGTGTAATTTGCTGTAAAAAAAAATAACAAAAAAAAAAATAAAAAAAAAAGGTTTAATTTTTCTGAGGTGCCCGGGTTGAAAACTGTGTTGTCCCGGTTGTGTACTGGACACGATGTGGGCTGCACGACCGCTGTCTGGGACCTCCTGTTGTGTTTATTTACAGCCCTGGTATCACCGCTAGGTACCAGGGCTATTATGTCACGCTGCCTACCTGCTGCCACACTCACACTACTCCTCCATTCCTCCTGCTGCTGTCGGTCTGTGTTTCCCACTGCCAGGGTACACAGATTTACCTTCTGCTGCCACTCTGCCACCAGCTATTACGTCCAACAATAGCTATATGTGTAATTTGCTGTAAAAAAAAAAAAACAAAAAAAAAACATAAAAAAAAAAGGTTTAATTTTTCTGAGGTGCCCGGGTTGAAAACTTTGTTGTCCCAGTTGTGTATTGGACACGATGTGGGCTGCACGACCGCTGTCTGGGACCTCCTGTTGTTTTTAATTCCAGCCCTGGTATCACCGCTAGGTACCAGGGCTATTATGTCTTGCTGCCACACTCACACTACTCCTCCATTCCTCCTGCTGCTGCTGCTGTCGGTCTGTGTTTCCCACTGCCAGGGTACACAGATTTACCTTCTGCTGCCACTCTGCCACCAGCTATTACGTCCAACAATAGCTATATGTGTAATTTGCTGTAAAAAAAAAAAAAAAAAAAAACATTAAAAAAAAAAAAGGTTTGATTTTTCTGAGGTGCCCGGGTTGAAAACTGTGTTGTCCCAGTTGTGTATTGGACACGATGTGGTCTGCACGACCGCTGTCTGGGACCTCCTGTTGTGTTTATTTACAGCCCTGGTATCACCGCTAGGTACCAGGGCTATTATGTCACGCTGCCTACCTGCTGCCACACTCATACTACTCCTCCATTCCTCCTGCTGCTGTCGGTCTGTGTTTCCCACTGCCAGGGTACACAGATTTACCTTCTGCTGCCACTCTGCCACCAGCTATTACGTCCAACAATAGCTATATGTGTAATTTGCTGTAAAAAAATAAAAAAAAACATTAAAAAAAAAAAAGGTTTAATTTTTCTGAGGTGCCCGGGTTGAAAACTGTGTTGTCCCAGTTGTGTATTGGACACGATGTGGGCTGCACGACCGCTGTCTGGGACCACCTGTTGTGTTTATTTACAGCCCTGGTATCACCGCTAGGTACCAGGGCTATTATGTCACGCTGCCTACCTGCTGCCACACTCACACTACTCCTCCATTCCTCCTGCTGCTGCTGCTGTCGGTCTGTGTTTCCCACTGCCAGGGTACACAGATTTACCTTCTGAAACAATGGGACACAGCGCAAAGTTCAAAGAGTGGTGTGCAGCTTCAAGGTGGGGGCGAGTCCCAAGCCCCAAAAGTAGAAATAAAAAACAACAGTATACCTAAGCGCACCAATGGACAATAGATGGCTTTTCCTGCGGGTGTGTTACTGCCTCAACAAGTCAGCCGGTGTAATAAGCATGAGGAGCGATACAGTACCTCTTCCAGCCGTGTGTGCGATAGATGGTACTTCTCTCTGTGTACAAATCTTGCTGTAATCCCGATATCCAGGAGCGCGATGCCGCTCTGCTCAGCGTGGATGGAAACTGACCATGTGATCCCCTGGTCAGCTGATGCCCGAACTTCCTGTTCCTGGCTTCTCTGCGCTCCAACAGTGGCTCCGGTCCCAATGGCAGTGAAGGCAAACAGCGGCGCTTCCTGGCTGGGGGACAAATGAGCAAACAATAGTGTACACTGTGCGCTTAAAGGAGCCACGCAGGGGGTTACCACTTACTGGATAAAAGCTTGTTTATTTGCACATAACAATCTGCAGCCTCACTTCCCGACTCGAGTTTCGAGATTTACCTTCTGCTGCCACTCTGCCACCAGCTATTACGTCCAACAATAGCTATATGTGTATTTTGCTGTAAAAAAAAAAAAAAAAAAAACCATTAAAAAAAAAAGGTTTAATTTTTGAGGTGCCCGGGTTGAAAACTGTGTTGTCCCAGTTGTGTATTGGACACGATGTGGTCTGCACGACCGCTGTCTGGGACCTCCTGTTGTGTTTATTTACAGCCCTGGTATCACCGCTAGGTACCAGGGCTATTATGTCACGCTGCCTACCTGCTGCCACACTCACACTATTCCTCAATTCCTCCTGCTGCTGTTGGTCTGTGTTTCCCACTGCCAGGGTACACAGATTTACCTTCTGCTGCCACTCTGCCACCAGCTATTACGTCCAACAATAGCTATATGTGTATTTTGCTGTAAAAAAAAAAAAAAAAAAAAAAAACATTAAAAAAAAAAAGGTTTCATTTCTCTGAGGTGCCCGGGTTGAAAACTGTGTTGTCCCAGTTGTGTATTGGACACGATGTGGTCTGCACGACCGCTGTCTGGGACCTCCTGTTGTGTTTATTTACAGCCCTGGTATCACCGCTAGGTACCAGGGCTATTATGTCACGCTGCCTACCTGCTGCCACACTCACACTACTCCTCCATTCCTCCTGCTGCTGCTGCTGTCGGTCTGTGTTTCCCACTGCAAGGGTACACAGATTTACCTTCTGCTGCCACTCTGCCACCAGCTATTACGTCCAACAATAGCTATATGTGTAATTTGCTGTAAAAAAAAAAAAAAAAACATTAAAAAAAAAAAAGGTTTGATTTTTCTGAGGTGCCCGGGTTGAAAATTGTGTTGTCCCAGTTGTGTATTGGACACGATGTTGGCTGCACGACCGCTGTCTGGGACCTCCTGTTGTGTTTATTTACAGCCCTGGTATCACCGCTAGGTACCAGGGCTATTATGTCACGCTGCCTACCTGCTGCCACACTCACACTACTCCTCCATTCCTCCTGCTGCTGCTGGTGTCGGTCTGTGTTTCCCACTGCCAGGGTACACAGATTTACCTTCTGCTGCCACTCTGCCACCAGCTATTACGTCCAACAATAGCTATATGTGTAATTTGCTGTAAAAAAAAAAAAGGTTTGAGTTTTCTGAGGTGCCCGGGTTGAAAACTGTGTTGTCCCAGTTGTGTATTGGACACGATGTGGGCTGCACGACCGCTGTCTGGGACCTCCTGTTGTGTTTATTTACAGCCCTGGTATCACCGCTAGGTACCAGGGCTATTATGTCACGCTGCCTACCTGCTGCCACACTCACACTACTCCTCCATTCCTCCTGCTGCTGCTGCTGTCGGTCTGTGTTTCCCAAAGCCAGGGTACACAGATTTACCTTCTGCTGCCACTCTGCCACCAGCTATTACGTCCAACAATAGCTATGTGTGTAATTTGCGGAAAAAAAAAAAAACATTAAAAAAAAAAAAGGTTTGATTTTTCTGAGGTGCCAGGGTTGAAAACTGTGTTGTCCCAGTTGTGTATTGGACACGATGTGGGCTGCACGACCGCTGTCTGGGACATCCTGTTGTGTTTATTTACAGCCCTGGTATCACCGTTAGGTACCAGGGCTATTATGTCACGCTGCCTACCTGCTGCCACACTCACACTACTCCTCCATTCCTCCTGCTGCTGCTGGTGTCGGTCTGTGTTTCCCACTGCCAGGGTACACAGATTTACCTTCTGCTGCCACTCTGCCACCAGCTATTACGTCCAACAATAGCTATATGTGTAATTTGCTGTAAAAAAAAAAAAGGTTTGAGTTTTCTGAGGTGCCCGGGTTGAAAACTGTGTTGTCCCAGTTGTGTATTGGACACGATGTGGTCTGCACGACCGCTGTCTGGGACCTCCTGTTGTGTTTATTTACAGCCCTGGTATCACCGCTAGGTACCAGGGCTATTATGTCACGCTGCCTACCTGCTGCCACACTCACACTATTCCTCAATTCCTCCTGCTGCTGTCGGTCTGTGTTTCCCACTGCCAGGGTACACAGATTTACCTTCTGCTGCCACTCTGCCACCAGCTATTACGTCCAACAATAGCTATATGTGTAATTTGCTGTAAAAAAAAAAAAAACAAAAAAAAAAAAAAAAAGGTTTAATTTTTCTGAGGTGCCCGGGTTGAAAACTGTGTTGTCCCAGTTGTGTATTGGACACGATGTGGGCTGCACGACCGCTGTCTGGGACCTCCTGTTGTGTTTATTTACAGCCCTGGTATCACCGCTAGGTACCAGGGCTATTATGTCACGCTGCCTACCTGCTGCCACACTCACACTACTCCTCCATTCCTCCTGCTGCTGCTGCTGTCGGTCTGTGTTTCCCACTGCCAGGGTACACAGATTTACCTTCTGCTGCCACTCTGCCACCAGCTATTACGTCCAACAATAGCTATGTGTGTAATTTGCGGAAAAAAAAAAAAAACATTAAAAAAAAAAAAAGGTTTGATTTTTCTGAGGTGCCAGGGTTGAAAACTGTGTTGTCCCAGTTGTGTATTGGACACGATGTGGGCTGCACGACCGCTGTCTGGGACCTCCTGTTGTGTTTATTTACAGCCCTGGTATCACCGCTAGGTACCAGGGCTATTATGTCACGCTGCCTACCTGCTGCCACACTCACACTACTCCTCCATTCCTCCTGCTGCTGTTGGTCTGTGTTTCCCACTGCCAGGGTACACAGATTTACCTTCTGCTGCCACTCTGCCACCAGCTATTACGTCCAACAATAGCTATATGTGTATTTTGCTGTAAAAAAAAAAAAAAAACATTAAAAAAAAAAAGGTTTAATTTCTCTGAGGTGCCCGGGTTGAAAACTGTGTTGTCCCAGTTGTGTATTGGACACGATGTGGTCTGCACGACCGCTGTCTGGGACCTCCTGTTGTGTTTATTTACAGCCCTGGTATCACCACTAGGTACCAGGGCTATTATGTCACGCTGCCTACCTGCTGCCACACTCACACTACTCCTCCATTCCTCCTGCTGCTGCTGCTGTCGGTCTGTGTTTCCCACTGCAAGGGTACACAGATTTACCTTCTGCTGCCACTCTGCCACCAGCTATTACGTCCAACAATAGCTATATGTGTAATTTGCTGTAAAAAAAAAAAAAAAAAACATTAAAAAAAAAAAAGGTTTGATTTTTCTGAGGTGCCCGGGTTGAAAATTGTGTTGTCCCAGTTGTGTATTGGACACGATGTTGGCTGCACGACCGCTGTCTGGGACCTCCTGTTGTGTTTATTTACAGCCCTGGTATCACCGCTAGGTACCAGGGCTATTATGTCGCGCTGCCTACCTGCTGCCACACTCACACTACTCCTCCATTCCTCCTGCTGCTGTCGGTCTGTGTTTCCCACTGCCAGGGTACACAGATTTACCTTCTGCTGCCACTCTGCCACCAGCTATTACGTCCAACAATAGCTATATGTGTAATTTGCTGTAAAAAAAAAAAAAAAAAAAAAACATTAAAAAAAAAAAAGATTTAATTTTTCTGAGGTGCCCGGGGTTGAAAACTGTGTTGTCCCAGTTGTGTATTGGACACGATTTGGGCTGCACGACCGCTGTCTGGGACCTCCTGTTGTGTTTATTTACAGCCCTGGTATCACCGCTAGGTACCAGGGCTATTATGTCACGCTGCCTACCTGCTGCCACACTCACACTACTCCTCCATTCCTCCTGCTGCTGCTGCTGTCGGTCTGTGTTTCCCAAAGCCAGGGTACACAGATTTACCTTCTGAAACAATGGGACACAGCGCAAAGTTCAAAGAGTGGTGTGCAGCTTCAAGGTGGGGGCGAGTCCCAAGCCCCAAAAGTAGAAATAAAAAACAACAGTATACCTAAGCGCACCAATGGACAATAGATGGCTTTTCCTGCGGGTGTGCTACTGCCTCAACAAGTCAGCCGGTGTAATAAGCATGAGGAGCGATACAGTACCTCTTCCAGCCGTGTGTGCGATAGATGGTACCTCTCTCTGTGTACAAATCTTGCTGTAATCCCGATATCCAGGAGCGCGATGCCGCTCTGCTCAGCGTGGATGGAAACTGACCATGTGATCCCCTGGTCAGCTGATGCCCGAACTTCCTGTTCCTGGCTTCTCTGCGCTCCAACAGTGGCTCCGGTCCCAATGGCAGTGAAGGCAAACAGCGGCGCTTCGTGGCTGGGGGACAAATGAGCAAACAATAGTGTACACTGTGCGCTTAAAGGAGCCACGCAGGGGGTTACCACTTACTGGATAAAAGCTTGTTTATTTGCACATAACAATCTGCAGCCTCACTTCCCGACTCGAGTTTCGAGATTTACCTTCTGCTGCCACTCTGCCACCAGCTATTACGTCCAACAATAGCTATATGTGTATTTTGCTGTAAAAAAAAAAAAAAAAAAACCATTAAAAAAAAAAAAGGTTTAATTTTTGAGGTGCCCGGGTTGAAAACTGTGTTGTCCCATTTGTGTATTGGACACGATGTGGGCTGCACGACCGCTGTCTGGGACCTCCTGTTGTGTTTATTTACAGCCCTGGTATCACCGCTAGGTACCAGGGCTATTATGTCACGCTGCCTACCTGCTGCCACACTCACACTATTCCTCAATTCCTCCTGCTGCTGTCGGTCTGTGTTTCCCACTGCCAGGGTACACAGATTTACCTTCTGCTGCCACTCTGCCACCAGCTATTACGTCCAACAATAGCTATATGTGTAATTTGCTGTAAAAAAAAAAAACATAAAAAAAAAAAAAAAAGGTTTAATTTTTCTGAGGTGCCCGGGTTGAAAACTGTGTTGTCCCAGTTGTGTATTGGACACGATGTGGGCTGCAAGACCGCTGTCTGGGACCTCCTGTTGTGTTTATTTACAGCCCTGGTATCACCGCTAGGTACCAGGGCTATTATGTCACGCTGCCTACCTGCTGCCACACTCACACTACTCCTCCATTCCTCCTGCTGCTGTTGGTCTGTGTTTCCCACTGCCAGGGTACACAGATTTACCTTCTGCTGCCACTCTGCCACCAGCTATTACGTCCAACAATAGCTATATGTGTAATTTGCTGTAAAAAAAAAAAAGGTTTGAGTTTTCTGAGGTGCCCGGGTTGAAAACTGTGTTGTCCCAGTTGTGTATTGGACACGATGTGGTCTGCACGACCGCTGTCTGGGACCTCCTGTTGTGTTTATTTACAGCCCTGGTATCACCGCTAGGTACCAGGGCTATTATGTCACGCTGCCTACCTGCTGCCACACTCACACTACTCCTCCATTCCTCCTGCTGCTGTCGGTCTGTGTTTCCCACTGCCAGGGTACACAGATTTTCCTTCTGCTGCCACTCTGCCACCAGCTATTACGTCCAACAATAGCTATATGTGTAATTTGCTGTAAAAAAAAAAAAGATTTAATTTTTCTGAGGTGCCCGGGGTTGAAAACTGTGTTGTCCCAGTTGTGTATTGGACACGATGTGGGCTGCACGACCGCTGTCTGGGACCTCCTGTTGTGTTTATTTACAGCCCTGGTATCACCGCTAGGTACCAGGGCTATTATGTCACGCTGCCTACCTGCTGCCACACTCACACTACTCCTCCATTCCTCCTGCTGCTGCTGCTGTCGGTCTGTGTTTCCCACTGCAAGGGTACACAGATTTACCTTCTGCTGCCACTCTGCCACCAGCTATTACGTCCAACAATAGCTATATGTGTAATTTGCTGTAAAAAAAAAAAAAAACATTAAAAAAAAAAAAAGGTTTGATTTTTCTGAGGTGCCCGGGTTGAAAATTGTGTTGTCCCAGTTGTGTATTGGACACGATGTGGGCTGCACGACCGCTGTCTGGGACCTCCTGTTGTGTTTATTTACAGCCCTGGTATCACCGCTAGGTACCAGGGCTATTATGTCACGCTGCCTACCTGCTGCCACACTCACACTACTCCTCCATTCCTCCTGCTGCTGCTGGTGTCGGTCTGTGTTTCCCACTGCCAGGGTACACAGATTTACCTTCTGCTGCCACTCTGCCACCAGCTATTACGTCCAACAATAGCTATATGTGTAATTTGCTGTAAAAAAAGAAAAGGTTTGAGTTTTCTGAGGTGCCCGGGTTGAAAACTGTGTTGTCCCAGTTGTGTATTGGACACGATGTGGGCTGCACGACCGCTGTCTGGGACCTCCTGTTGTGTTTATTTACAGCCCTGGTATCACCGCTAGGTACCAGGGCTATTATGTCACGCTGCCTACCTGCTGCCACACTCACACTACTCCTCCATTCCTCCTGCTGCTGTCGGTCTGTGTTTCCCACTGCCAGGGTACACAGATTTACCTTCTGCTGCCACTCTGCCACCAGCTATTAAGTCCAACAATAGCTATATGTGTAATTTGCTGTAAAAAAAAAAAAAAAAAAAAACATTAAAAAAAAAAAAAAGATTTAATTTTTCTGAGGTGCCCGGGGTTGAAAACTGTGTTGTCCCAGTTGTGTATTGGACACGATGTGGGCTGCACGACCGCTGTCTGGGACCTCCTGTTGTGTTTATTTACAGCCCTGGTATCACCGCTAGGTACCAGGGCTATTATGTCACGCTGCCTACCTGCTGCCACACTCACACTACTCCTCCATTCCTCCTGCTGCTGCTGCTGTCGGTCTGTGTTTCCCAAAGCCAGGGTACACAGATTTACCTTCTGCTGCCACTCTGCCACCAGCTATTACGTCCAACAATAGCTATGTGTGTAATTTGCGGGAAAAAAAAAAAAACATTAAAAAAAAAAAAAGGTTTGATTTTTCTGAGGTGCCAGGGTTGAAAACTGTGTTGTCCCAGTTGTGTATTGGACACGATGTGGGCTGCACGACCGCTGTCTGGGACCTCCTGTTGTGTTTATTTACAGCCCTGGTATCACCGCTAGGAACCAGGGCTATTATGTCACACTGCCTACCTGCTGCCACACTCACACTACTCCTCCATTCCTCCTGCTGCTGTCGGTCTGTGTTTCCCACTGCCAGGGTACACAGATTTACCTTCTGCTGCCACTCTGCCACCAGCTATTACGTCCAACAATAGCTATATGTGTATTTTGCTGTAAAAAAAAAAAAAAAAAAACCATTAAAAAAAAAAGGTTTAATTTTTCTGAGGTGCCCGGGTTGAAAACTGTGTTGTCCCAGTTGTGTATTGGACACAATGTGGGCTGCACGACCGCTGTCTGGGACCACCTGTTGTGTTTTTTTACAGCCCTGGTATCACCGCTAGGTACCAGGGCTATTATGTCACGCTGCCTACCTGCTGCCACACTCACACTACTCCTCCATTCCTCCTGCTGCTGCTGTTGTCGGTCTGTGTTTCCCACTGCCAGGGTACACAGATTTACCTTCTGAAACAATGGGACACAGCGCAAAGTTCAAAGAGTGGTGTGCAGCTTCAAGGTGGGGGCGAGTCCCAAGCCCCAAAAGTAGAAATAAAAAACAACAGTATACCTAAGCGCACCAATGGACAATAGATGGCTTTTCCTGCGGGTGTGTTACTGCCTCAACAAGTCAGCCGGTGTAATAAGCATGAGGAGCGATACAGTACCTCTTCCAGCCGTGTGTGCAATAGATGGTACCTCTCTCTGTGTACAAATCTTGCTGTAATCCCGATATCCAGGAGCGCGATGCCGCTCTGCTCAGCGTGGATGGAAACTGACCATGTGATCCCCTGGTCAGCTGATGCCCGAACTTCCTGTTCCTGGCTTCTCTGCGCTCCAACAGTGGCTCCGGTCCCAATGGCAGTGAAGGCAAACAGCGGCGCTTCCTGGCTGGGGGACAAATGAGCAAACAATAGCGTACACTGTGCGCTTAAAGGAGCCACGCAGGGGGTTACCACTTACTGGATAAAAGCTTGTTTATTTGCACATAACAATCTGCAGCCTCACTTCCCGACTCGAGTTTCGAGATTTACCTTCTGCTGCCACTCTGCCACCAGCTATTACATCCAACAATAGCTATATGTGTATTTTGCTGTAAAAATAAAAAAAAAAAACCATTAAAAAAAAAAAAGGTTTAATTTTTGAGGTGCCCGGGTTGAAAACTGTGTTGTCCCAGTTGTGTATTGGACACGATGTGGGCTGCACGACCGCTGTCTGGGACCTCCTGTTGTGTTTATTTACAGCCCTGGTATCACCGCTAGGTACCAGGGCTATTATGTCACGCTGCCTACCTGCTGCCACACTCACACTACTCCTCCATTCCTCCTGCTGCTGCTGCTGTCGGTCTGTGTTTCCCACTGCAAGGGTACACAGATTTACCTTCTGCTGCCACTCTGCCACCAGCTATTACGTCCAACAATAGCTATATGTGTAATTTGCTGTAAAAAAAAAAAAAAAAACATAAAAAAAAAAAAAGGTTTGATTTTTCTGAGGTGCCCGGGTTGAAAATTGTGTTGTCCCAGTTGTGTATTGGACACGATGTTGGCTGCACGACCGCTGTCTGGGACCTCCTGTTGTGTTTATTTACAGCCCTGGTATCACCGCTAGGTACCAGGGCTATTATGTCACGCTGCCTACCTGCTGCCACACTCACACTACTCCTCCATTCCTCCTGCTGCTGCTGGTGTCGGTCTGTGTTTCCCACTGCCAGGGTACACAGATTTACCTTCTGCTGCCACTCTGCCACCAGCTATTACGTCCAACAATAGCTATATGTGTAATTTGCTGTAAAAAAAAAAAAGGTTTGAGTTTTCTGAGGTGCCCGGGTTGAAAACTGTGTTGTCCCAGTTGTGTATTGGACACGATGTGGGCTGCACGACCGCTGTCTGGGACCTCCTGTTGTGTTTATTTACAGCCCTGGTATCACCGCTAGGTACCAGGGCTATTATGTCACGCTGCCTACCTGCTGCCACACTCACACTACTCCTCCATTCCTCCTGCTGCTGTCGGTCTGTGTTTCCCACTGCCAGGGTACACAGATTTACCTTCTGCTGCCACTCTGCCACCAGCTATTACGTCCAACAATAGCTATATGTGTAATTTGCCGTAAAAAAAAAAAAAAAAAAAACATAAAAAAAAAAAAAAAAAGATTTAATTCTTCTGAGGTGCCCGGGGTTGAAAACTGTGTTGTCCCAGTTGTGTATTGGACACGATGTGGGCTGCACGACCGCTGTCTGGGACCTCCTGTTGTGTTTATTTACAGCCCTGGTATCACCGCTAGGTACCAGGGCTATTATGTCACGCTGCCTACCTGCTGCCACACTCACACTACTCCTCCATTCCTCCTGCTGCTGCTGCTGTCGGTCTGTGTTTCCCACTGCCAGGGTACACAGATTTACCTTCTGCTGCCACTCTGCCACCAGCTATTACGTCCAACAATAGCTATATGTGTAATTTGCTGTAAAAAAAAAAAAAGGTTTGAGTTTTCTGAGGTGCCCGGGTTGAAAACTGTGTTGTCCCAGTTGTGTATTGGACACGATGTGGGCTGCACGACCGCTGTCTGGGACCTCCTGTTGTGTTTATTTACAGCCCTGGTATCACCGCTAGGTACCAGGGCTATTATGTCACGCTGCCTACCTGCTGCCACACTCACACTACTCCTCCATTCCTCCTGCTGCTGTCGGTCTGTGTTTCCCACTGCCAGGGTACACAGATTTACCTTCTGCTGCCACTCTGCCACCAGCTATTACGTCCAACAATAGCTATATGTGTAATTTGCTGTAAAAAAAAAAAAAAAAAAAAAACATTAAAAAAAAAAAAAGATTTAATTTTTCTGAGGTGCCCGGGGTTGAAAACTGTGTTGTCCCAGTTGTGTATTGGACACGATGTGGGCTGCAAGACCGCTGTCTGGGACCTCCTGTTGTGTTTATTTACAGCCCTGGTATCACCGCTAGGTACCAGGGCTTTTATGTCACGCTGCCTACCTGCTGCCACACTCACACTACTCCTCCATTCCTCCTGCTGCTGCTGCTGTCGGTCTGTGTTTCCCAAAGCCAGGGTACACAGATTTACCTTCTGCTGCCACTCTGCCACCAGCTATTACGTCCAACAATAGCTATGTGTGTAATTTGCGGAAAAAAAAAGAAAAACATAAAAAAAAAAAAAAGGTTTGATTTTTCTGAGGTGCCAGGGTTGAAAACTGTGTTGTCCCAGTTGTGTATTGGACACGATGTGGGCTGCACGACCGCTGTCTGGGACCTCCTGTTGTGTTTATTTACAGCCCTGGTATCACCGCTAGGAACCAGGGCTATTATGTCACGCTGCCTACCTGCTGCCACACTCACACTACTCCTCCATTCCTCCTGCTGCTGTCGGTCTGTGTTTCCCACTGCCAGGGTACACAGATTTACCTTCTGCTGCCACTCTGCCACCAGCTATTACGTCCAACAATAGCTATATGTGTAATTTGCTGTAAAAAAAAAAAAAAAACATAAAAAAAAAAAAAGGTTTGATTTTTCTGAGGTGCCAGGGTTGAAAACTGTGTTGTCCCAGTTGTGTATTGGACACGATGTGGGCTGCACGACCGCTGTCTGGGACATCCTGTTGTGTTTATTTACAGCCCTGGTATCACCGTTAGGTACCAGGGCTATTATGTCACGCTGCCTACCTGCTGCCACACTCACACTACTCCTCCATTCCTCCTGCTGCTGCTGCTGTCGGTCTGTGTTTCCCAAAGCCAGGGTACACAGATTTACCTTCTGCTGCCACTCTGCCACCAGCTATTACGTCCAACAATAGCTATGTGTGTAATTTGCGGAAAAAAAAAGAAAAACATAAAAAAAAAAAAAAAGGTTTGATTTTTCTGAGGTGCCAGGGTTGAAAACTGTGTTGTCCCAGTTGTGTATTGGACACGATGTGGGCTGCACGACCGCTGTCTGGGACCTCCTGTTGTGTTTATTTACAGCCCTGGTATCACCGCTAGGAACCAGGGCTATTATGTCACGCTGCCTACCTGCTGCCACACTCACACTACTCCTCCATTCCTCCTGCTGCTGTCGGTCTGTGTTTCCCACTGCCAGGGTACACAGATTTACCTTCTGCTGCCACTCTGCCACCAGCTATTACGTCCAACAATAGCTATATGTGTATTTTGCTGTAAAAAAAAAAAAAAAAAAAAAAACATAAAAAAAAAAAGGTTTAATTTTTCTGAGGTGCCCGGGTTGAAAACTGTGTTGTCCCAGTTGTGTATTGGACACGATGTGGGCTGCACGACCGCTGTCTGGGACCACCTGTTGTGTTTATTTACAGCCCTGGTATCACCGCTAGGTACCAGGGCTATTATGTCACGCTGCCTACCTGCTGCCACACTCACACTACTCCTCCATTCCTCCTGCTGCTGCTGTTGTCGGTCTGTGTTTCCCACTGCCAGGGTACACAGATTTACCTTCTGAAACAATGGGACACAGCGCAAAGTTCAAAGAGTGGTGTGCAGCTTCAAGGTGGGGGCGAGTCCCAAGCCCCAAAAGTCGAAATAAAAAACAACAGTATACCTAAGCGCACCAATGGACAATAGATGGCTTTTCCTGCGGGTGTGTTACTGCCTCAACAAGTCAGCCGGTGTAATAAGCATGAGGAGCGATACAGTACCTCTTCCAGCCGTGTGTGCGATAGATGGTACCTCTCTCTGTGTACAAATCTTGCTGTAATCCCGATATCCAGGAGCGCGATGCCGCTCTGCTCAGCGTGGATGGAAACTGACCATGTGATCCCCTGGTCAGCTGATGCCCGAACTTCCTGTTCCTGGCTTCTCTGCGCTCCAACAGTGGCTCCGGTCCCAATGGCAGTGAAGGCAAACAGCGGCGCTTCCTGGCTGGGGGACAAATGAGCAAACAATAGCGTACACTGTGCGCTTAAAGGAGCCACGCAGGGGGTTACCACTTACTGGATAAAAGCTTGTTTATTTGCACATAACAATCTGCAGCCTCACTTCCCGACTCGAGTTTCGAGATTTACCTTCTGCTGCCACTCTGCCACCAGCTATTACATCCAACAATAGCTATATGTGTATTTTGCTGTAAAAATAAAAAAAAAAAAACCATTAAAAAAAAAAAGGTTTAATTTTTGAGGTGCCCGGGTTGAAAACTGTGTTGTCCCAGTTGTGTATTGGACACGATGTGTGCTGCACGACCGCTTTCTGGGACCACCTGTTGTGTTTATTTACAGCCCTGGTATCACCGCTAGGTACCAGGGCTATTATGTCACGCTGCCTACCTGCTGCCACACTCACACTACTCCTCCATTCCTCCTGCTGCTGTCGGTCTGTGTTTCCCACTGCCAGGGTACACAGATTTACCTTCTGCTGCCACTCTGCCACCAGCTATTACGTCCAACAATAGCTATATGTGTATTTTGCTGTAAAAAAAAAAAAAAAAAAACCATTAAAAAAAAAGGTTTAATTTTTCTGAGGTGCCCGGGTTGAAAACTGTGTTGTCCCAGTTGTGTATTGGACACGATGTGGGCTGCACGACCGCTGTCTGGGACCACCTGTTGTGTTTATTTACAGCCCTGGTATCACCGCTAGGTACCAGGGCTATTATGTCACGCTGCCTACCTGCTGCCACACTCACACTACTCCTCCATTCCTCCTGCTGCTGTCGGTCTGTGTTTCCCACTGCCAGGGTACACAGATTTACCTTCTGCTGCCACTCTGCCACCAGCTATTACGTCCAACAATAGCTATATGTGTATTTTGCTGTAAAAAAAAAAAAAAAAAAAAACATTAAAAAAAAAGGTTTAATTTTTCTGAGGTGCCCGGGTTGAAAACTGTGTTGTCCCAGTTGTGTATTGGACACGATGTGGGCTGCACGACCGCTGTCTGGGACCACCTGTTGTGTTTATTTACAGCCCTGGTATCACCGCTAGGTACCAGGGCTATTATGTCACGCTGCCTACCTGCTGCCACACTCACACTACTCCTCCATTCCTCCTGCTGCTGCTGCTGTCGGTCTGTGTTTCCCACTGCCAGGGTACACAGATTTACCTTCTGAAACAATGGGACACAGCGCAAAGTTCAAAGAGTGGTGTGCAGCTTCAAGGTGGGGGCGAGTCCCAAGCCCCAAAAGTAGAAATAAAAAACAACAGTATACCTAAGCGCACCAATGGACAATAGATGGCTTTTCCTGCGGGTGTGTTACTGCTTCAACAAGTCAGCCGGTGTAATAAGCATGAGGAGCGATACAGTACCTCTTCCAGCCGTGTGTGCGATAGATGGTACCTCTCTCTGTGTACAAATCTTGCTGTAATCCCGATATCCAGGAGCGCGATGCCGCTCTGCTCAGTGTGGATGGAAACTGACCATGTGATCCCCTGGTCAGCTGATGCCCGAACTTCCTGTTCCTGGCTTCTCTGCGCTCCAACAGTGGCTCCGGTCCCAATGGCAGTGAAGGCAAACAGCGGCGCTTCCTGGCTGGGGGACAAATGAGCAAACAATAGTGTACACTGTGCGCTTAAAGGAGCCATGCAGGGGGTTACCACTTACTGGATAAAAGCTTGTTTATTTGCACATAACAATCTGCAGCCTCACTTCCCGACTCGAGTTTCGAGATTTACCTTCTGCTGCCACTCTGCCACCAGCTATTACGTCCAACAATAGCTATATGTGTATTTTGCTGTAAAAATTAAAAAAAAAAAACCATTAAAAAAAAAAGGTTTAATTTTTGAGGTGCCCGGGTTGAAAACTGTGTTGTCCCAGTTGTGTATTGGACACGATGTGGGCTGCACGACCGCTGTCTGGGACCTCCTGTTGTGTTTATTTACAGCCCTGGTATCACCGCTAGGTACCAGGGCTATTATGTCACGCTGCCTACCTGCTGCCACACTCACACTACTCCTCCATTCCTCCTGCTGCTGCTGCTGTCGGTCTGTGTTTCCCACTGCCAGGGTACACAGATTTACCTTCTGCTGCCACTCTGCCACCAGCTATTACGTCCAACAATAGCTATATGTGTAATTTGCTGTAAAAAAAAAAAAAAACATAAAAAAAAAAAAAGGTTTAATTTTTCTGAGGTGCCCGGGTTGAAAACTGTGTTGTCCCAGTTGTGTATTGGACACGATGTGGGCTGCACGACCGCTGTCTGGGACCTCCTGTTGTGTTTATTTACAGCCCTGGTATCACCGCTAGGTACCAGGGCTATTATGTCACGCTGCCTACCTGCTGCCACACTCACACTACTCCTCCATTCCTCCTGCTGCTGCTGCTGTCGGTCTGTGTTTCCCACTGCCAGGGTACACAGATTTACCTTCTGCTGCCACTCTGCCACCAGCTATTACGCCCAACAATAGCTATATGAGTAATTTGCTGTAAAAAAAAAAAAAAAAAAAACATTAAAAAAAAAAGGTTTAATTTTTCTGAGGTGCCCGGGTTGAAAACTGTGTTGTCCCAGTTGTGTATTGGACACGATGTGGGCTGCACGACCGCTGTCTGGGACCTCCTGTTGTGTTTATTTACAGCCCTGGTATCACCGCTAGGTACCAGGGCTATTATGTCACGCTGCCTACCTGCTGCCACACTCACACTACTCCTCCATTCCTCCTGCTGCTGCTGCTGTCGGTCTGTGTTTCCCACTGCCAGGGTACAAAGATTTACCTTCTGCTGCCACTCTGCCACCAGCTATTACATCCAACAATAGCTTTATGTGTAATTTGCTGTAAAAAAAAAAAAAAAAAAAAAAAACCATTAAAAAAAAAAAAGGTTTAATTTTTGAGGTGCCCGGGTTGAAAACTGTGTTGTCCCAGTTGTGTATTGGACACGATGTGGGCTGCACGACCGCTGTCTGGGACCTCCTGTTGTGTTTATTTACAGCCCTGGTATCACCGCTAGGTACCAGGGCTGTTATGTCACGCTGCCTACCTGCTGCCACACTCACACTACTCCTCCATTCCTCCTGCTGCTGCTGCTGTCGGTCTGTGTTTCCCACTGCAAGGGTACACAGATTTACCTTCTGCTGCCACTCTGCCACCAGCTATTACGTCCAACAATAGCTATATGTGTAATTTGCTGTAAAAAAAAAAAAGGTTTGAGTTTTCTGAGGTGCCCGGGTTGAAAACTGTGTTGTCCCAGTTGTGTATTGGACACGATGTGGGCTGCACGACCGCTGTCTGGGACCTCCTGTTGTGTTTATTTACAGCCCTGGTATCACCGCTAGGTACCAGGGCTATTATGTCACGCTGCCTACCTGCTGCCACACTCACACTACTCCTCCATTCCTCCTGCTGCTGCTGGTGTCGGTCTGTGTTTCCCACTGCCAGGGTACACAGATTTACCTTCTGCTGCCACTCTGCCACCAGCTATTACGTCCAACAATAGCTATATGTGTAATTTGCTGTAAAAAAAAAAAAGGTTTGAGTTTTCTGAGGTGCCCGGGTTGAAAACTGTGTTGTCCCAGTTGTGTATTGGACACGATGTGGGCTGCACGACCGCTGTCTGGGACCTCCTGTTGTGTTTATTTACAGCCCTGGTATCACCGCTAGGTACCAGGGCTATTATGTCACGCTGCCTACCTGCTGCCACACTCACACTACTCCTCCATTCCTCCTGCTGCTGCTGCTGTCGGTCTGTGTTTCCCAAAGCCAGGGTACACAGATTTACGTTCTGCTGCCACTCTGCCACCAGCTATTACGTCCAACAATAGCTATGTGTGTAATTTGCGGAAAAAAAAAAAAACATTAAAAAAAAAAAAAAAGGTTAGATTTTTCTGAGGTGCCAGGGTTGAAAACTGTGTTGTCCTAGTTGTGTATTGGACACGATGTGGGCTGCACGACCGCTGTCTGGGACATCCTGTTGTGTTTATTTACAGCCCTGGTATCACCGTTAGGTACCAGGGCTATTATGTCACGCTGCCTACCTGCTGCCACACTCACACTACTCCTCCATTCCTCCTGCTGCTGCTGGTGTCGGTCTGTGTTTCCCACTGCCAGGGTACACAGATTTACCTTCTGCTGCCACTCTGCCACCAGCTATTACGTCCAACAATAGCTATATGTGTAATTTGCTGTATAAAAAAAAAAGGTTTGAGTTTTCTGAGGTGCCCGGGTTGAAAACTGTGTTGTCCCAGTTGTGTATTGGACACGATGTGGGCTGCACGACCGCTGTCTGGGACCTCCTGTTGTGTTTATTTACAGCCCTGGTATCACCGCTAGGTACCAGGGCTATTATGTCACGCTGCCTACCTGCTGCCACACTCACACTACTCCTCCATTCCTCCTGCTGCTGTCGGTCTGTGTTTCCCACTGCCAGGGTACACAGGTTTACCTTCTGCTGCCACTCTGCCACCAGCTATTACGTCCAACAATAGCTATATGTGTAATTTGCTGTAAAAAAAAAAAAAAAAAAAAACATTAAAAAAAAAAAAGATTTAATTTTTCTGAGGTGCCCGGGGTTGAAAACTGTGTTGTCCCAGTTGTGTATTGGACACGATGTGGGCTGCAAGACCGCTGTCTGGGACCTCCTGTTGTGTTTATTTACAGCCCTGGTATCACCGCTAGGTACCAGGGCTATTATGTCACGCTGCCTACCTGCTGCCACACTCACACTACTCCTCCATTCCTCCTGCTGCTGCTGCTGTCGGTCTGTGTTTCCCAAAGCCAGGGTACACAGATTTACCTTCTGCTGCCACTCTGCCACCAGCTATTACGTCCAACAATAGCTATATGTGTAATTTGCTGTAAAAAAAAAAAAACATAAAAAAAAAAAAAGGTTTGATTTTTCTGAGGTGCCAGGGTTGAAAACTGTGTTGTCCCAGTTGTGTATTGGACACGATGTGGGCTGCACGACCGCTGTCTGGGACCTCCTGTTGTGTTTATTTACAGCCCTGGTATCACCGCTAGGTACCAGGGCTATTATGTCACGCTGCCTACCTGCTGCCACACTCACACTACTCCTCCATTCCTCCTGCTGCTGCTGGTGTCGGTCTGTGTTTCCCACTGCCAGGGTACACAGATTTACCTTCTGCTGCCACTCTGCCACCAGCTATTACGTCCAACAATAGCTATATGAGTAATTTGCTGTAAAAAAAAAAAAAAAAAAAAACATTAAAAAAAAAGGTTTAATTTTTCTGAGGTGCCCGGGTTGAAAACTGTGTTGTCCCAGTTGTGTATTGGACACGATGTGGGCTGCACGACCGCTGTCTGGGACCTCCTGTTGTGTTTATTTACAGCCCTGGTATCACCGCTAGGTACCAGGGCTATTATGTCACGCTGCCTACCTGCTGCCACACTCACACTACTCCTCCATTCCTCCTGCTGCTGCTGCTGTCGGTCTGTGTTTCCCACTGCCAGGGTACAAAGATTTACCTTCTGCTGCCACTCTGCCACCAGCTATTACATCCAACAATAGCTTTATGTGTAATTTGCTGTAAAAAAAAAATAAAAAAAAAAAACCATTAAAAAAAAAAAGGTTTAATTTTTGAGGTGCCCGGGTTGAAAACTGTGTTGTCCCAGTTGTGTATTGGACACGATGTGGGCTGCACGACCGCTGTCTGGGACCTCCTGTTGTGTTTATTTACAGCCCTGGTATCACCGCTAGGTACCAGGGCTGTTATGTCACGCTGCCTACCTGCTGCCACACTCACACTACTCCTCCATTCCTCCTGCTGCTGCTGCTGTCGGTCTGTGTTTCCCACTGCAAGGGTACACAGATTTACCTTCTGCTGCCACTCTGCCACCAGCTATTATGTCCAACAATAGCTATATGTGTAATTTGCTGTAAAAAAAAAAAAAAACATTTAAAAAAAAAAAGGTTTGATTTTTCTGAGGTGCCCGGGTTGAAAATTGTGTTGTCCCAGTTGTGTATTGGACACGATGTTGGCTGCACGACCGCTGTCTGGGACCTCCTGTTGTGTTTATTTACAGCCCTGGTATCACCGCTAGGTACCAGGGCTATTATGTCACGCTGCCTACCTGCTGCCACACTCACACTACTCCTCCATTCCTCCTGCTGCTGCTGGTGTCGGTCTGTGTTTCCCACTGCCAGGGTACACAGATTTACCTTCTGCTGCCACTCTGCCACCAGCTATTACGTCCAACAATAGCTATATGTGTAATTTGCTGTAAAAAAAAAAAAGGTTTGAGTTTTCTGAGGTGCCCGGGTTGAAAACTGTGTTGTCCCAGTTGTGTATTGGACACGATGTGGGCTGCACGACCGCTGTCTGGGACCTCCTGTTGTGTTTATTTACAGCCCTGGTATCACCGCTAGGTACCAGGGCTATTATGTCACGCTGCCTACCTGCTGCCACACTCACACTACTCCTCCATTCCTCCTGCTGCTGCTGGTGTCGGTCTGTGTTTCCCACTGCCAGGGTACACAGATTTACCTTCTGCTGCCACTCTGCCACCAGCTATTACGTCCAACAATAGCTATATGTGTAATTTGCTGTAAAAAAAAAAAAAAAAAAAAAAACATTAAAAAAAAAAAGATTTAATTTTTCTGAGGTGCCCGGGGTTGAAAACTGTGTTGTCCCAGTTGTGTATTGGACACGATGTGGGCTGCACGACCGCTGTCTGGGACCTCCTGTTGTGTTTATTTACAGCCCTGGTATCACCGCTAGGTACCAGGGCTATTATGTCACGCTGCCTACCTGCTGCCACACTCACACTACTCCTCCATTCCTCCTGCTGCTGCTGCTGTCGGTCTGTGTTTCCCAAAGCCAGGGTACACAGATTTACCTTCTGCTGCCACTCTGCCACCAGCTATTACGTCCAACAATAGCTATGTGTGTAATTTGCGGAAAAAAAAAAAAAAACATTAAAAAAAAAAAGGTTTGATTTTTCTGAGGTGCCAGGGTTGAATACTGTGTTGTCCCAGTTGTGTATTGGACACGATGTGGGCTGCACGACCGCTGTCTGGGACCTCCTGTTGTGTTTATTTACAGCCCTGGTATCACCGCTAGGTACCAGGGCTATTATGTCACGCTGCCTACCTGCTGCCACACTCACACTACACCTCCATTCCTCCTGCTGCTGTCGGTCTGTGTTTCCCACTGCCAGGATACACAGATTTACCTTCTGCTGCCACTCTGCCACCAGCTATTACGTCCAACAATAGCTATATGTGTAATTTGCTGTAAAAAAAAAAAAAAAAAAAAACATTAAAAAAAAAAAAGATTTAATTTTTCTGAGGTGCCCGGGGTTGAAAACTGTGTTGTCCCAGTTGTGTATTGGACACGATGTGGGCTGCAAGACCGCTGTCTGGGACCTCCTGTTGTGTTTATTTACAGCCCTGGTATCACCGCTAGGTACCAGGGCTATTATGTCACGCTGCCTACCTGCTGCCACACTCACACTACTCCTCCATTCCTCCTGCTGCTGCTGCTGTCGGTCTGTGTTTCCCAAAGCCAGGGTACACAGATTTACCTTCTGCTGCCACTCTGCCACCAGCTATTACGTCCAACAATAGCTATATGTGTAATTTGCTGTAAAAAAAAAAAAAAAACATAAAAAAAAAAAAAGGTTTGATTTTTCTGAGGTGCCAGGGTTGAAAACTGTGTTGTCCCAGTTGTGTATTGGACACGATGTGGGCTGCACGACCGCTGTCTGGGACATCCTGTTGTGTTTATATACAGCCCTGGTATCACCGTTAGGTACCAGGGCTATTATGTCACGCTGCCTACCTGCTGCCACACTCACACTACTCCTCCATTCCTCCTGCTGCTGCTGGTGTCGGTCTGAGTTTCCCACTGCCAGGGTACACAGATTTACCTTCTGCTGCCACTCTGCCACCAGCTATTACGTCCAACAATAGCTATATGTGTAATTTGCTGTATAAAAAAAAAAGGTTTGAGTTTTCTGAGGTGCCCGGGTTGAAAACTGTGTTGTCCCAGTTGTGTATTGGACACGATGTGGGCTGCACGACCGCTGTCTGGGACCTCCTGTTGTGTTTATTTACAGCCCTGGTATCACCGCTAGGTACCAGGGCTATTATGTCACGCTGCCTACCTGCTGCCACACTCACACTACTCCTCCATTCCTCCTGCTGCTGTCGGTCTGTGTTTCCCACTGCCAGGGTACACAGGTTTACCTTCTGCTGCCACTCTGCCACCAGCTATTACGTCCAACAATAGCTATATGTGTAATTTGCTGTAAAAAAAAAAAAAAAAAAAAACATTAAAAAAAAAAAAGATTTAATTTTTCTGAGGTGCCCGGGGTTGAAAACTGTGTTGTCCCAGTTGTGTATTGGACACGATGTGGGCTGCAAGACCGCTGTCTGGGACCTCCTGTTGTGTTTATTTACAGCCCTGGTATCACCGCTAGGTACCAGGGCTATTATGTCACGCTGCCTACCTGCTGCCACACTCACACTACTCCTCCATTCCTCCTGCTGCTGCTGCTGTCGGTCTGTGTTTCCCAAAGCCAGGGTACACAGATTTACCTTCTGCTGCCACTCTGCCACCAGCTATTACGTCCAACAATAGCTATATGTGTAATTTGCTGTAAAAAAAAAAAAACATAAAAAAAAAAAAAGGTTTGATTTTTCTGAGGTGCCAGGGTTGAAAACTGTGTTGTCCCAGTTGTGTATTGGACACGATGTGGGCTGCACGACCGCTGTCTGGGACCTCCTGTTGTGTTTATTTACAGCCCTGGTATCACCGCTAGGTACCAGGGCTATTATGTCACGCTGCCTACCTGCTGCCACACTCACACTACTCCTCCATTCCTCCTGCTGCTGCTGGTGTCGGTCTGTGTTTCCCACTGCCAGGGTACACAGATTTACCTTCTGCTGCCACTCTGCCACCAGCTATTACGTCCAACAATAGCTATATGAGTAATTTGCTGTAAAAAAAAAAAAAAAAAAAAACATTAAAAAAAAAGGTTTAATTTTTCTGAGGTGCCCGGGTTGAAAACTGTGTTGTCCCAGTTGTGTATTGGACACGATGTGGGCTGCACGACCGCTGTCTGGGACCTCCTGTTGTGTTTATTTACAGCCCTGGTATCACCGCTAGGTACCAGGGCTATTATGTCACGCTGCCTACCTGCTGCCACACTCACACTACTCCTCCATTCCTCCTGCTGCTGCTGCTGTCGGTCTGTGTTTCCCACTGCCAGGGTACAAAGATTTACCTTCTGCTGCCACTCTGCCACCAGCTATTACATCCAACAATAGCTTTATGTGTAATTTGCTGTAAAAAAAAAATAAAAAAAAAAAAACCATTAAAAAAAAAAAGGTTTAATTTTTGAGGTGCCCGGGTTGAAAACTGTGTTGTCCCAGTTGTGTATTGGACACGATGTGGGCTGCACGACCGCTGTCTGGGACCTCCTGTTGTGTTTATTTACAGCCCTGGTATCACCGCTAGGTACCAGGGCTGTTATGTCACGCTGCCTACCTGCTGCCACACTCACACTACTCCTCCATTCCTCCTGCTGCTGCTGCTGTCGGTCTGTGTTTCCCACTGCAAGGGTACACAGATTTACCTTCTGCTGCCACTCTGCCACCAGCTATTATGTCCAACAATAGCTATATGTGTAATTTGCTGTAAAAAAAAAAAAAAACATTTAAAAAAAAAAAGGTTTGATTTTTCTGAGGTGCCCGGGTTGAAAATTGTGTTGTCCCAGTTGTGTATTGGACACGATGTTGGCTGCACGACCGCTGTCTGGGACCTCCTGTTGTGTTTATTTACAGCCCTGGTATCACCGCTAGGTACCAGGGCTATTATGTCACGCTGCCTACCTGCTGCCACACTCACACTACTCCTCCATTCCTCCTGCTGCTGCTGGTGTCGGTCTGTGTTTCCCACTGCCAGGGTACACAGATTTACCTTCTGCTGCCACTCTGCCACCAGCTATTACGTCCAACAATAGCTATATGTGTAATTTGCTGTAAAAAAAAAAAAGGTTTGAGTTTTCTGAGGTGCCCGGGTTGAAAACTGTGTTGTCCCAGTTGTGTATTGGACACGATGTGGGCTGCACGACCGCTGTCTGGGACCTCCTGTTGTGTTTATTTACAGCCCTGGTATCACCGCTAGGTACCAGGGCTATTATGTCACGCTGCCTACCTGCTGCCACACTCACACTACTCCTCCATTCCTCCTGCTGCTGCTGGTGTCGGTCTGTGTTTCCCACTGCCAGGGTACACAGATTTACCTTCTGCTGCCACTCTGCCACCAGCTATTACGTCCAACAATAGCTATATGTGTAATTTGCTGTAAAAAAAAAAAAAAAAAAAAAAAAAACATTAAAAAAAAAAAGATTTAATTTTTCTGAGGTGCCCGGGGTTGAAAACTGTGTTGTCCCAGTTGTGTATTGGACACGATGTGGGCTGCACGACCGCTGTCTGGGACCTCCTGTTGTGTTTATTTACAGCCCTGGTATCACCGCTAGGTACCAGGGCTATTATGTCACGCTGCCTACCTGCTGCCACACTCACACTACTCCTCCATTCCTCCTGCTGCTGCTGCTGTCGGTCTGTGTTTCCCAAAGCCAGGGTACACAGATTTACCTTCTGCTGCCACTCTGCCACCAGCTATTACGTCCAACAATAGCTATGTGTGTAATTTGCGGAAAAAAAAAAAAAAACATTAAAAAAAAAAAGGTTTGATTTTTCTGAGGTGCCAGGGTTGAATACTGTGTTGTCCCAGTTGTGTATTGGACACGATGTGGGCTGCACGACCGCTGTCTGGGACCTCCTGTTGTGTTTATTTACAGCCCTGGTATCACCGCTAGGTACCAGGGCTATTATGTCACGCTGCCTACCTGCTGCCACACTCACACTACTCCTCCATTCCTCCTGCTGCTGCTGGTGTCGGTCTGAGTTTCCCACTGCCAGGGTACACAGATTTACCTTCTGCTGCCACTCTGCCACCAGCTATTACGTCCAACAATAGCTATATGTGTAATTTGCTGTATAAAAAAAAAAGGTTTGAGTTTTCTGAGGTGCCCAGGTTGAAAACTGTGTTGTCCCAGTTGTGTATTGGACACGATGTGGGCTGCACGACCGCTGTCTGGGACCTCCTGTTGTGTTTATTTACAGCCCTGGTATCACCGCTAGGTACCAGGGCTATTATGTCACGCTGCCTACCTGCTGCCACACTCACACTACTCCTCCATTCCTCCTGCTGCTGTCGGTCTGTGTTTCCCACTGCCAGGGTACACAGGTTTACCTTCTGCTGCCACTCTGCCACCAGCTATTACGTCCAACAATAGCTATATGTGTAATTTGCTGTAAAAAAAAAAAAAAAAAAAAACATTAAAAAAAAAAAAGATTTAATTTTTCTGAGGTGCCCGGGGTTGAAAACTGTGTTGTCCCAGTTGTGTATTGGACACGATGTGGGCTGCAAGACCGCTGTCTGGGACCTCCTGTTGTGTTTATTTACAGCCCTGGTATCACCGCTAGGTACCAGGGCTATTATGTCACGCTGCCTACCTGCTGCCACACTCACACTACTCCTCCATTCCTCCTGCTGCTGCTGCTGTCGGTCTGTGTTTCCCAAAGCCAGGGTACACAGATTTACCTTCTGCTGCCACTCTGCCACCAGCTATTACGTCCAACAATAGCTATATGTGTAATTTGCTGTAAAAAAAAAAAAAACATAAAAAAAAAAAAAGGTTTGATTTTTCTGAGGTGCCAGGGTTGAAAACTGTGTTGTCCCAGTTGTGTATTGGACACGATGTGGGCTGCACGACCGCTGTCTGGGACCTCCTGTTGTGTTTATTTACAGCCCTGGTATCACCGCTAGGTACCAGGGCTATTATGTCACGCTGCCTACCTGCTGCCACACTCACACTACTCCTCCATTCCTCCTGCTGCTGCTGGTGTCGGTCTGTGTTTCCCACTGCCAGGGTACACAGATTTACCTTCTGCTGCCACTCTGCCACCAGCTATTACGTCCAACAATAGCTATATGAGTAATTTGCTGTAAAAAAAAAAAAAAAAAAAAACATTAAAAAAAAAGGTTTAATTTTTCTGAGGTGCCCGGGTTGAAAACTGTGTTGTCCCAGTTGTGTATTGGACACGATGTGGGCTGCACGACCGCTGTCTGGGACCTCCTGTTGTGTTTATTTACAGCCCTGGTATCACCGCTAGGTACCAGGGCTATTATGTCACGCTGCCTACCTGCTGCCACACTCACACTACTCCTCCATTCCTCCTGCTGCTGCTGCTGTCGGTCTGTGTTTCCCACTGCCAGGGTACAAAGATTTACCTTCTGCTGCCACTCTGCCACCAGCTATTACATCCAACAATAGCTTTATGTGTAATTTGCTGTAAAAAAAAAAAAAAAAAAAAAAAAAACCATTAAAAAAAAAAAGGTTTAATTTTTGAGGTGCCCGGGTTGAAAACTGTGTTGTCCCAGTTGTGTATTGGACACGATGTGGGCTGCACGACCGCTGTCTGGGACCTCCTGTTGTGTTTATTTACAGCCCTGGTATCACCGCTAGGTACCAGGGCTGTTATGTCACGCTGCCTACCTGCTGCCACACTCACACTACTCCTCCATTCCTCCTGCTGCTGCTGCTGTCGGTCTGTGTTTCCCACTGCAAGGGTACACAGATTTACCTTCTGCTGCCACTCTGCCACCAGCTATTATGTCCAACAATAGCTATATGTGTAATTTGCTGTAAAAAAAAAAAAAAACATTTAAAAAAAAAAAGGTTTGATTTTTCTGAGGTGCCCGGGTTGAAAATTGTGTTGTCCCAGTTGTGTATTGGACACGATGTTGGCTGCACGACCGCTGTCTGGGACCTCCTGTTGTGTTTATTTACAGCCCTGGTATCACCGCTAGGTACCAGGGCTGTTATGTCACGCTGCCTACCTGCTGCCACACTCACACTACTCCTCCATTCCTCCTGCTGCTGCTGGTGTCGGTCTGTGTTTCCCACTGCCAGGGTACACAGATTTACCTTCTGCTGCCACTCTGCCACCAGCTATTACGTCCAACAATAGCTATATGTGTAATTTGCTGTAAAAAAAAAAAAGGTTTGAGTTTTCTGAGGTGCCCGGGTTGAAAACTGTGTTGTCCCAGTTGTGTATTGGACACGATGTGGGCTGCACAACCGCTGTCTGGGACCTCCTGTTGTGTTTATTTACAGCCCTGGTATCACCGCTAGGTACCAGGGCTATTATGTCACGCTGCCTACCTGCTGCCACACTCACACTACTCCTCCATTCCTCCTGCTGCTGCTGGTGTCGGTCTGTGTTTCCCACTGCCAGGGTACACAGATTTACCTTCTGCTGCCACTCTGCCACCAGCTATTACGTCCAACAATAGCTATATGTGTAATTTGCTGTAAAAAAAAAAAAAAAAAAAAAAACATTAAAAAAAAAAAAGATTTAATTTTTCTGAGGTGCCCGGGGTTGAAAACTGTGTTGTCCCAGTTGTGTATTGGACACGATGTGGGCTGCACGACCGCTGTCTGGGACCTCCTGTTGTGTTTATTTACAGCCCTGGTATCACCGCTAGGTACCAGGGCTATTATGTCACGCTGCCTACCTGCTGCCACACTCACACTACTCCTCCATTCCTCCTGCTGCTGCTGCTGTCGGTCTGTGTTTCCCAAAGCCAGGGTACACAGATTTACCTTCTGCTGCCACTCTGCCACCAGCTATTACGTCCAACAATAGCTATGTGTGTAATTTGCGGGAAAAAAAAAAAAAACATTAAAAAAAAAAAAGGTTTGATTTTTCTGAGGTGCCAGGGTTGAAAACTGTGTTGTCCCAGTTGTGTATTGGACACGATGTGGGCTGCACGACCGCTGTCTGGGACCTCCTGTTGTGTTTATTTACAGCCCTGGTATCACCGCTAGGTACCAGGGCTATTATGTCACGCTGCCTACCTGCTGCCACACTCACACTACACCTCCATTCCTCCTGCTGCTGTCGGTCTGTGTTTCCCACTGCCAGGATACACAGATTTACCTTCTGCTGCCACTCTGCCACCAGCTATTACGTCCAACAATAGCTATATGTGTAATTTGCTGTACAAAAAAAAAAAAAAAAAAAAAAACATTAAAAAAAAAAAAGATTTAATTTTTCTGAGGTGCCCGGGGTTGAAAACTGTGTTGTCCCAGTTGTGTATTGGACACGATGTGGGCTGCAAGACCGCTGTCTGGGACCTCCTGTTGTGTTTATTTACAGCCCTGGTATCACCGCTAGGTACCAGGGCTATTATGTCACGCTGCCTACCTGCTGCCACACTCACACTACTCCTCCATTCCTCCTGCTGCTGCTGCTGTCGGTCTGTGTTTCCCAAAGCCAGGGTACACAGATTTACCTTCTGCTGCCACTCTGCCACCAGCTATTACGTCCAACAATAGCTATATGTGTAATTTGCTGTAAAAAAAAAAAAAACATAAAAAAAAAAAAAGGTTTGATTTTTCTGAGGTGCCAGGGTTGAAAACTGTGTTGTCCCAGTTGTGTATTGGACACGATGTGGGCTGCACGACCGCTGTCTGGGACCTCCTGTTGTGTTTATTTACAGCCCTGGTATCACCGCTAGGTACCAGGGCTATTATGTCACGCTGCCTACCTGCTGCCACACTCACACTACTCCTCCATTCCTCCTGCTGCTGCTGCTGTCGGTCTGTGTTTCCCACTGCCAGGGTACACAGATTTACCTTCTGCTGCCACTCTGCCACCAGCTATTACGTCCAACAATAGCTATATGAGTAATTTGCTGTAAAAAAAAAAAAAAAAAAACCATTAAAAAAAAAAGGTTTAATTTTTCTGAGGTGCCCGGGTTGAAAACTGTGTTGTCCCAGTTGTGTATTGGACACGATGTGGGCTGCACGACCGCTGTCTGGGACCTCCTGTTGTGTTTATTTACAGCCCTGGTATCACCGCTAGGTACCAGGGCTATTATGTCACGCTGCCTACCTGCTGCCACACTCACACTACTCCTCCATTCCTCCTGCTGCTGCTGCTGTCGGTCTGTGTTTCCCACTGCCAGGGTACAAAGATTTACCTTCTGCTGCCACTCTGCCACCAGCTATTACATCCAACAATAGCTTTATGTGTAATTTGCTGTAAAAAAAAAAAAAAAAAAAAAAAAACATTAAAAAAAAAAAGGTTTAATTTTTGAGGTGCCCGGGTTGAAAACTGTGTTGTCCCAGTTGTGTATTGGACACGATGTGGGCTGCACGACCGCTGTCTGGGACCTCCTGTTGTGTTTATTTACAGCCCTGGTATCACCGCTAGGTACCAGGGCTGTTATGTCACGCTGCCTACCTGCTGCCACACTCACACTACTCCTCCATTCCTCCTGCTGCTGCTGGTGTCGGTCTGTGTTTCCCACTGCCAGGGTACACAGATTTACCTTCTGCTGCCACTCTGCCACCAGCTATTACGTCCAACAATAGCTATATGTGTAATTTGCTGTAAAAAAAAAAAAGGTTTGAGTTTTCTGAGGTGCCCGGGTTGAAAACTGTGTTGTCCCAGTTGTGTATTGGACACGATGTGGGCTGCACGACCGCTGTCTGGGACCTCCTGTTGTGTTTATTTACAGCCCTGGTATCACCGCTAGGTACCAGGGCTATTATGTCACGCTGCCTACCTGCTGCCACACTCACACTACTCCTCCATTCCTCCTGCTGCTGCTGCTGTCGGTCTGTGTTTCCCAAAGCCAGGGTACACAGATTTACCTTCTGCTGCCACTCTGCCACCAGCTATTACGTCCAACAATAGCTATGTGTGTAATTTGCGGAAAAAAAAAAAAAACATAAAACAAAAAAGGTTTGATTTTTCTGAGGTGCCAGGGTTGAAAACTGTGTTGTCCCAGTTGTGTATTGGACACGATGTGGGCTGCACGACCGCTGTCTGGGACCTCCTGTTGTGTTTATTTACAGCCCTGGTATCACCGCTAGGAACCAGGGCTATTATGTCACGCTGCCTACCTGCTGCCACACTCACACTACTCCTCCATTCCTCCTGCTGCTGTCGGTCTGTGTTTCCCACTGCCAGGGTACACAGATTTACCTTCTGCTGCCACTCTGCCACCAGCTATTACGTCCAACAATAGCTATATGTGTAATTTGCTGTAAAAAAAAATAAAAAAAACATTAAAAAGAAAAAAGGTTTAATTTTTCGGAGGTGCCCGGGTTGAAAACTGTGTTGTCCCAGTTGTGTATTGGACACGATGTGGGCTGCACGACCGCTGTCTGGGACCTCCTGTTGTGTTTATTTACAGCCCTGGTATCACCGCTAGGTACCAGGGCTATTATGTCACGCTGCCTACCTGCTGCCACACTCACACTACTCCTCAATTCCTCCTGCTGCTGTCGGTCTGTGTTTCGCACTGCCAGGGTACACAGATTTACCTTCTGCTGCCACTCTGCCACCAGCTATTACGTCCAACAATAGCTATATGTAAAAAAGAAGAGATTTGGTCCGCTTCAAGTCACTCCAATGATTTATTTGGGACTTATCCCAGGGCAGCCACAGCAAACTCAGCTAACATGTTTCGGACCTGCAATGGTCCTTACTCATAGCATGGTTATGGCAAAAACATCACAGGTTAAAAAGGGCATGACAGGGGGAGTGGTTGGTCCAGAGCCACCCGTAAAGGGGGTGGAGCCGGCCAAGATACAACCTTGTTCCCTCCGTCATGTTACAAATGCATAAAATATAAAATGTAATATAAGAAACAACGAGGTATAAAAAATGTGAAAAGGTTTGAGTAACCTGAGAGGAGAACACCAAATAGAAAATTATTTTGTTGGAAATACCTCGATACTGCAATTGGACCATGAATAGTATGTATAAATACTAGCGTACCAAAAAAGTATAACATGGACATAAAATGAAATGAAAAGGACAAGAACAGGACAGGAACCCCAGACAAATGGGGGGAGGGAAGATTGTATCAACCCAAAAAGGTAAGCAGCTAACTTGTGATAAGTGCCAAATCCCATCTCGCATTTAGGCCCCATGGGGCTCTTGTCTTCATGCGAAAGATCCAGAATGCCTCTCGCTTCTTTATTAGGGCTTGTAGATCCCCTCCTCTCTTGGGCAAGAATACCCTCTCTATACCCTGGAAAGAGAAAGAGGACATGTCACCTCCATGAACACTTCTAAAGTGTTTGGCCACATTAGATATATGCGTGGTAGACCATCCTGCCCCCAGAAAGTGCTCTGAAATTCTAGCTCTAAGGGGTCTGGTGGTACAACCCACGTACTGCAATGAGCATGCCGTACACGTCACCAAATATATAACGTTTTTTGTCCCACAGTTAATAAAATGTTTCATGGAAAAACAAGTCCCAGTGGTACGTGATCGAATGGTGGGAGGGAGATGAGGCTTTGCGGCCTCTCCTTCTGAATGGCGTTAAATTTGCCAGTCGTCGGGCCCCGACTCTGGGCAGTCTCCTGTCACCCAGTCTTTTTGCCTCTGTCCCACAGACCTCCACCTGGCTATCTCTGAAGGGCTCATACAAATGTGCTGTTTCAACCTGTCGTTATTGCTCTGTGCATGACCAGACCCGCACCATTCGATCACGTACCACTGGGACTTGTTTTTCCATGAAACATTTTATTAACTGTGGGACAAAAAACGTTATATATTTGGTGACGTGTACGGCATGCTCATTGCAGTACGTGGGTTGTACCACCAGACCCCTTAGAGCTAGAATTTCAGAGCACTTTCTGGGGGCAGGATGGTCTACCACGCATATATCTAATGTGGCCAAACACTTTAGAAGTGTTCATGGAGGTGACATGTCCTCTTTCTCTTTCCAGGGTATAGAGAGGGTATTCTTGCCCAAGAGAGGAGGGGATCTACAAGCCCTAATAAAGAAGCGAGAGGCATTCTGGATCTTTCGCATGAAGACAAGAGCCCCATGGGGCCTAAATGCGAGATGGGATTTGGCACTTATCACAAGTTAGCTGCTTACCTTTTTGGGTTGATACAATCTTCCCTCCCCCCATTTGTCTGGGGTTCCTGTCCTGTTCTTGTCCTTTTCATTTCATTTTATGTCCATGTTATACTTTTTTGGTACGCTAGTATTTATACATACTATTCATGGTCCAATTGCAGTATCGAGGTATTTCCAACAAAATAATTTTCTATTTGGTGTTCTCCTCTCAGGTTACTCAAACCTTTTCACATTTTTTATACCTCGTTGTTTCTTATATTACATTTTATATTTTATGCATTTGTAACATGACGGAGGGAACAAGGTTGTATCTTGGCCGGCTCCACCCCCTTTACGGGTGGCTCTGGACCAACCACTCCCCCTGTCATGCCCTTTTTAACCTGTGATGTTTTTGCCATAACCATGCTATGATTAAGGACCATTGCAGGTCCGAAACATGTTAGCTGAGTTTGCTGTGGCTGCCCTGGGATAAGTCCCAAATAAATCATTGGAGTGACTTGAAGCGGACCAAATCTCTTCTTTTTTACCTTGATCTGTGGGCTGGTTGCCCAGGTCCAGCTCGGTTTCCACTACGAGTGTAGCGGTATATCCACCTTGTCCAATAGCTATATGTGTAATTTGCTGTAAAAAAAAAAAAAAAACCATAAAAAAAAAAGGTTTAATTTTTCTGAGGTGCCCGGGTTGAAAACTGTGTTGTCCCAGTTGTGTACTGGACACGATGTGGGCTGCACGACCGCTGTCTGGGACCTCCTGTTGTGTTTATTTACAGCCCTGGTATCACCGCTAGGTACCAGGGCTATTATGTCACGCTGCCTACCTGCTGCCACACTCACACTACTCCTCCATTCCTCCTGCTGCTGCTGCTGTCGGTCTGTGTTTCCCACTGCCAGGGTACACAGATTTACCTTCTGCTGCCACTCTGCCACCAGCTATTACGTCCAACAATAGCTATATGTGTAATTTGCTGTAAAAAAAAAAAAAAAAAACATTAAAAAAAAAAAGGTTTAATTTTTCTGAGATGCACGGGTTGAAAACTGTGTTGTCCCAGTTGTGTGTTGGACACGATGTGGGCTGCACGACCGCTGTCTGGGACCTCCTGTTGTGTTTATTTACAGCCCTGGTATCACCGCTAGGTACCAGGGCTTTTATGTCACGCTGCCTACCTGCTGCCACACTCACACTACTCCTCCATTCCTCCTGCTGCTGCTGCTGTCGGTCTGTGTTTCCCACTGCCAGGGTACACAGATTTACCTTCTGCTGCCACTCTGCCACCAGCTATTACATCCAACAATAGCTTTATGTGTAATTTGCTGTAAAAAAAAAAAAAAAAAAAACATTAAAAAAAAAAAGGTTTTATTTTTCTGAGGTGCCCGGGTTGAAAACTGTGTTGTCCCAGTTCTGTATTGGACACGATGTGGGCTGCACGACCGCTGTCTGGGACCTCCTGTTGTGTTTATTTACAGCCCTGGTATCACCGCTAGGTACCAGGGCTATTATGTCACGCTGCCTACCTGCTGCCACACTCACACTACTCCTCCATTCCTCCTGCTGCTGTCGGTCTGTGCTTCCCACTGCCAGGGTACACAGATTAACCTTCTGCTGCCACTCTGCCACCAGCTATTACGTCCAACAATAGCTATATGTGTAATTTGCTGTAAAAAAAAATAAAAAAAACATTAAAAAAAAAAAAGGTTTAATTTTTCTGAGGTGCCCGGGTTGAAAACTGTGTTGTCCCAGTTGTGTATTGGACACGATGTGGGCTGCACGACCGCTGTCTGGGACCTCCTGTTGTGTTTATTTACAGCCCTGGTATCACCGCTAGGTACCAGGGCTATTATGTCACGCTGCCAACCTGCTGCCACACTCACACTACTCCTCCATTCCTCCTGCTGCTGCTGCTGTCGGTCTGTGTTTCCCACTGCAAGGGTACACAGATTTACCTTCTGCTGCCACTCTGCCACCAGCTATTACGTCCAACAATAGCTATATGTGTAATTTGCTGTAAAAAAAAAAAAAGATTTGATTTTTCTGAGGTGCCCGGGTTGAAAACTGTGTTGTCCCAGTTGTGTATTGGACACGATGTGGGCTGCACGACCGCTGTCTGGGACCTCCTGTTGTGTTTATTTACAGCCCTGGTATCACCGCTAGGTACCAGGGCTATTATGTCACGCTGCCTACCTGCTGCCACACTCACACTACTCCTCCATTCCTCCTGCTGCTGCTGCTGTCGGTCTGTGTTTCCCACTGCCAGGGTACACAGATTTACCTTCTGCTGCCACTCTGCCACCAGCTATTACATCCAACAATAGCTTTATGTGTAATTTGCTGTAAAAAAAAAAAAAAAAAAAAAAAAAAACATTAAAAAAAAAAAGGTTTTATTTTTCTGAGGTGCCCGGGTTGAAAACTGTGTTGTCCCAGTTCTGTATTGGACACGATGTGGGCTGCACGACCGCTGTCTGGGACCTCCTGTTGTGTTTATTTACAGCCCTGGTATCACCGCTAGGTACCAGGGCTATTATGTCACGCTGCCTACCTGCTGCCACACTCACACTACTCCTCCATTCCTCCTGCTGCTGCTGCTGTCGGTCTGTGTTTCCCACTGCCAGGGTACACAGATTTACCTTCTGCTGCCACTCTGCCACCAGCTATTACGTCCAACAATAGCTTTATGTGTAATTTGCTGTAAAAAAAAAAAAAAAAAAAAACATTAAAAAAAAAAAGGTTTTATTTTTCTGAGGTGCCCGGGTTGAAAACTGTGTTGTCCCAGTTCTGTATTGGACACGATGTGGGCTGCACGACCGCTGTCTGGGACCTCCTGTTGTGTTTATTTACAGCCCTGGTATCACCGCTAGGTACCAGGGCTATTATGTCACGCTGCCAACCTGCTGCCACACTCACACTACTCCTCCATTCCTCCTGCTGCTGCTGCTGTCGGTCTGTGTTTCCCACTGCCAGGGTACACAGATTTACCTTCTGCTGCCACTCTGCCACCAGCTATTACATCCAACAATAGCTTTATGTGTAATTTGCTGTAAAAAAAAAAAAGGTTTGATTTTTCTGAGGTGCCCGGGTTGAAAACTGTGTTGTCCCAGTTGTGTATTGGACACGATGTGGGCTGCACGACCGCTGTCTGGGACCTCCTGTTGTGTTTATTTACAGCCCTGGTATCACCGCTAGGTACCAGGGCTATTATGTCACGCTGCCTACCTGCTGCCACACTCACACTACTCCTCCATTCCTCCTGCTGCTGTCGGTCTGTGTTTCCCACTGCCAGGGTACACAGATTTACCTTCTGCTGCCACTCTGCCACCAGCTATTACGTCCAACAATAGCTATATGTGTAATTTGCTGTAAAAAAAAAATTAAAAAAACAAAAAAAAAAAAAGATTTAATTTTTCTGAGGTGCCCAGGGTTGAAAACTGTGTTGTCCCAGTTGTGTATTGGACACGATGTGGGCTGCACGACCGCTGTCTGGGACCTCCTGTTCTGTTTATTTACAGCCCTGGTATCACCGCTAGGTACCAGAGCTATTATGTCACGCTGCCTACCTGCTGCCACACTCACACTACTCCTCCATTCCTCCTGCTGCTGCTGCTGTTGGTCTGTGTTTCCCACTGCCAGGGTACACAGATTTACCTTCTGCTGCCACTCTGCCACCAGCTATTACGTCCAACAATAGCTATATGTGTAATTTGCTGTAAAAAAAAATAAAAAAAACATTAAAAAAAAAAAGGTTTAATTTTTCTGAGGTGCCCGGGTTGAAAACTGTGTTGTCCCAGTTGTGTATTGGACACGATGTGGGCTGCACGACCGCTGTCTGGGACCTCCTGTTGTGTTTATTTACAGCCCTGGTATCACCGCTAGGTACCAGGGCTATTATGTCACGCTGCCAACCTGCTGCCACACTCACACTACTCCTCCATTCCTCCTGCTGCTGCTGCTGTCGGTCTGTGTTTCCCACTGCCAGGGTACACAGATTAACCTTCTGCTGCCACTCTGCCACCAGCTATTACGTCCAACAATAGCTATATGTGTAATTTGCTGTAAAAAAAAAAAAAAAACATTAAAAAAAAAAAGGTTTAATTTTTCTGAGGTGCCCGGGTTGAAAACTGTGTTGTCCCAGTTGTGTATTGGACACGATGTGGGCTGCACGACCGGTGTCTGGGACCTCCTGTTGTGTTTATTTACAGCCCTGGTATCACCGCTAGGTACCAGGGCTATTATGTCACGCTGCCTACCTGCTGCCACACTCACACTACTCCTCAATTCCTCCTGCTGCTGTTGGTCTGTGTTTCGCACTGCCAGGGTACACAGATTTACCTTCTGCTGCCACTCTGCCACCAGCTATTACGTCCAACAATAGCTATATGTGTAATTTGCTGTAAAAAAAAAAAAAACATAAAAAAAAAAGGTTTAATTTTTCTGAGGTGCCCGGGTTGAAAACTGTGTTGTCCCAGTTGTGTACTGGACACGATGTGGGCTGCACGACCGCTGTCTGGGACCTCCTGTTGTGTTTATTTACAGCCCTGGTATCACCGCTAGGTACCAGGGCTATTATGTCACGCTGCCTACCTGCTGCCACACTCACACTACTCCTCCATTCCTCCTGCTGCTGCTGCTGTCGGTCTGTGTTTCCCACTGCCAGGGTACACAGATTTACCTTCTGCTGCCACTCTGCCACCAGCTATTACGTCCAACAATAGCTATATGTGTAATTTGCTGTAAAAAAAAAAAAAAAAAACATTAAAAAAAAAGGTTTAATTTTTCTGAGATGCACGGGTTGAAAACTGTGTTGTCCCAGTTGTGTGTTGGACACGATGTGGGCTGCACGACCGCTGTCTGGGACCTCCTGTTGTGTTTATTTACAGCCCTGGTATCACCGCTAGGTACCAGGGCTTTTATGTCACGCTGCCTACCTGCTGCCACACTCACACTACTCCTCCATTCCTCCTGCTGCTGTCGGTCTGTGTTTCCCACTGCCAGGGTACACAGATTTACCTTCTGCTGCCACTCTGCCACCAGCTATTACGTCCAACAATAGCTATATGTGTAATTTGCTGTAAAAAAAAAATTAAAAAAACAAAAAAAAAAAAAGATTTAATTTTTCTGAGGTGCCCAGGGTTGAAAACTGTGTTGTCCCAGTTGTGTATTGGACACGATGTGGGCTGCACGACCGCTGTCTGGGACCTCCTGTTCTGTTTATTTACAGCCCTGGTATCACCGCTAGGTACCAGAGCTATTATGTCACGCTGCCTACCTGCTGCCACACTCACACTACTCCTCCATTCCTCCTGCTGCTGCTGCTGTTGGTCTGTGTTTCCCACTGCCAGGGTACACAGATTTACCTTCTGCTGCCACTCTGCCACCAGCTATTACGTCCAACAATAGCTATATGTGTAATTTGCTGTAAAAAAAAATAAAAAAAACATTAAAAAAAAAAAGGTTTAATTTTTCTGAGGTGCCCGGGTTGAAAACTGTGTTGTCCCAGTTGTGTATTGGACACGATGTGGGCTGCACGACCGCTGTCTGGGACCTCCTGTTGTGTTTATTTACAGCCCTGGTATCACCGCTAGGTACCAGGGCTATTATGTCACGCTGCCAACCTGCTGCCACACTCACACTACTCCTCCATTCCTCCTGCTGCTGCTGCTGTCGGTCTGTGTTTCCCACTGCCAGGGTACACAGATTAACCTTCTGCTGCCACTCTGCCACCAGCTATTACGTCCAACAATAGCTATATGTGTAATTTGCTGTAAAAAAAAAAAAAAACATTAAAAAAAAAAAGGTTTAATTTTTCTGAGGTGCCCGGGTTGAAAACTGTGTTGTCCCAGTTGTGTATTGGACACGATGTGGGCTGCACGACCGCTGTCTGGGACCTCCTGTTGTGTTTATTTACAGCCCTGGTATCACCGCTAGGTACCAGGGCTATTATGTCACGCTGCCTACCTGCTGCCACACTCACACTACTCCTCCATTCCTCCTGCTGCTGCTGCTGTCGGTCTGTGTTTCCCACTGCCAGGGTACACAGATTTACCTTCTGCTGCCACTCTGCCACCAGCTATTACATCCAACAATAGCTTTATGTGTAATTTGCTGTAAAAAAAAAAAAAAAAAAAAAAAAAAAAACATTAAAAAAAAAAAGGTTTTATTTTTCTGAGGTGCCCGGGTTGAAAACTGTGTTGTCCCAGTTCTGTATTGGACACGATGTGGGCTGCACGACCGCTGTCTGGGACCTCCTGTTGTGTTTATTTACAGCCCTGGTATCACCGCTAGGTACCAGGGCTATTATGTCACGCTGCCTACCTGCTGCCACACTCACACTACTCCTCCATTCCTCCTGCTGCTGCTGCTGTCGGTCTGTGTTTCCCACTGCCAGGGTACACAGATTTACCTTCTGCTGCCACTCTGCCACCAGCCATTACGTCCAACAATAGCTTTATGTGTAATTTGCTGTAAAAAAAAAAAAAAAAAAAAACATTAAAAAAAAAAAGGTTTTATTTTTCTGAGGTGCCCGGGTTGAAAACTGTGTTGTCCCAGTTCTGTATTGGACACGATGTGGGCTGCACGACCGCTGTCTGGGACCTCCTGTTGTGTTTATTTACAGCCCTGGTATCACCGCTAGGTACCAGGGCTATTATGTCACGCTGCCAACCTGCTGCCACACTCACACTACTCCTCCATTCCTCCTGCTGCTGCTGCTGTCGGTCTGTGTTTCCCACTGCCAGGGTACACAGATTTACCTTCTGCTGCCACTCTGCCACCAGCTATTACATCCAACAATAGCTTTATGTGTAATTTGCTGTAAAAAAAAAAAAAGGTTTGATTTTTCTGAGGTGCCCGGGTTGAAAACTGTGTTGTCCCAGTTGTGTATTGGACACGATGTGGGCTGCACGACCGCTGTCTGGGACCTCCTGTTGTGTTTATTTACAGCCCTGGTATCACCGCTAGGTACCAGGGCTATTATGTCACGCTGCCTACCTGCTGCCACACTCACACTACTCCTCCATTCCTCCTGCTGCTGTCGGTCTGTGTTTCCCACTGCCAGGGTACACAGATTTACCTTCTGCTGCCACTCTGCCACCAGCTATTACGTCCAACAATAGCTATATGTGTAATTTGCTGTAAAAAAAAAATTAAAAAAACAAAAAAAAAAAAAAGATTTAATTTTTCTGAGGTGCCCAGGGTTGAAAACTGTGTTGTCCCAGTTGTGTATTGGACACGATGTGGGCTGCACGACCGCTGTCTGGGACCTCCTGTTCTGTTTATTTACAGCCCTGGTATCACCGCTAGGTACCAGAGCTATTATGTCACGCTGCCTACCTGCTGCCACACTCACACTACTCCTCCATTCCTCCTGCTGCTGCTGCTGTTGGTCTGTGTTTCCCACTGCCAGGGTACACAGATTTACCTTCTGCTGCCACTCTGCCACCAGCTATTACGTCCAACAATAGCTATATGTGTAATTTGCTGTAAAAAAAAATAAAAAAAACATTAAAAAAAAAAAGGTTTAATTTTTCTGAGGTGCCCGGGTTGAAAACTGTGTTGTCCCAGTTGTGTATTGGACACGATGTGGGCTGCACGACCGCTGTCTGGGACCTCCTGTTGTGTTTATTTACAGCCCTGGTATCACCGCTAGGTACCAGGGCTATTATGTCACGCTGCCAACCTGCTGCCACACTCACACTACTCCTCCATTCCTCCTGCTGCTGCTGCTGTCGGTCTGTGTTTCCCACTGCCAGGGTACACAGATTAACCTTCTGCTGCCACTCTGCCACCAGCTATTACGTCCAACAATAGCTATATGTGTAATTTGCTGTAAAAAAAAAAAAAAACATTAAAAAAAAAAAGGTTTAATTTTTCTGAGGTGCCCGGGTTGAAAACTGTGTTGTCCCAGTTGTGTATTGGACACGATGTGGGCTGCACGACCGGTGTCTGGGACCTCCTGTTGTGTTTATTTACAGCCCTGGTATCACCGCTAGGTACCAGGGCTATTATGTCACGCTGCCTACCTGCTGCCACACTCACACTACTCCTCAATTCCTCCTGCTGCTGTTGGTCTGTGTTTCGCACTGCCAGGGTACACAGATTTACCTTCTGCTGCCACTCTGCCACCAGCTATTACGTCCAACAATAGCTATATGTGTAATTTGCTGTAAAAAAAAAAAAAACATAAAAAAAAAAGGTTTAATTTTTCTGAGGTGCCCGGGTTGAAAACTGTGTTGTCCCAGTTGTGTACTGGACACGATGTGGGCTGCACGACCGCTGTCTGGGACCTCCTGTTGTGTTTATTTACAGCCCTGGTATCACCGCTAGGTACCAGGGCTATTATGTCACGCTGCCTACCTGCTGCCACACTCACACTACTCCTCCATTCCTCCTGCTGCTGCTGCTGTCGGTCTGTGTTTCCCACTGCCAGGGTACACAGATTTACCTTCTGCTGCCACTCTGCCACCAGCTATTACGTCCAACAATAGCTATATGTGTAATTTGCTGTAAAAAAAAAAAAAAAAAACATTAAAAAAAAAGGTTTAATTTTTCTGAGATGCACGGGTTGAAAACTGTGTTGTCCCAGTTGTGTGTTGGACACGATGTGGGCTGCACGACCGCTGTCTGGGACCTCCTGTTGTGTTTATTTACAGCCCTGGTATCACCGCTAGGTACCAGGGCTTTTATGTCACGCTGCCTACCTGCTGCCACACTCACACTACTCCTCCATTCCTCCTGCTGCTGTCGGTCTGTGTTTCCCACTGCCAGGGTACACAGATTTACCTTCTGCTGCCACTCTGCCACCAGCTATTACGTCCAACAATAGCTATATGTGTAATTTGCTGTAAAAAAAAAATTAAAAAAACAAAAAAAAAAAAAGATTTAATTTTTCTGAGGTGCCCAGGGTTGAAAACTGTGTTGTCCCAGTTGTGTATTGGACACGATGTGGGCTGCACGACCGCTGTCTGGGACCTCCTGTTCTGTTTATTTACAGCCCTGGTATCACCGCTAGGTACCAGAGCTATTATGTCACGCTGCCTACCTGCTGCCACACTCACACTACTCCTCCATTCCTCCTGCTGCTGCTGCTGTTGGTCTGTGTTTCCCACTGCCAGGGTACACAGATTTACCTTCTGCTGCCACTCTGCCACCAGCTATTACGTCCAACAATAGCTATATGTGTAATTTGCTGTAAAAAAAAATAAAAAAAACATTAAAAAAAAAAAGGTTTAATTTTTCTGAGGTGCCCGGGTTGAAAACTGTGTTGTCCCAGTTGTGTATTGGACACGATGTGGGCTGCACGACCGCTGTCTGGGACCTCCTGTTGTGTTTATTTACAGCCCTGGTATCACCGCTAGGTACCAGGGCTATTATGTCACGCTGCCAACCTGCTGCCACACTCACACTACTCCTCCATTCCTCCTGCTGCTGCTGCTGTCGGTCTGTGTTTCCCACTGCCAGGGTACACAGATTAACCTTCTGCTGCCACTCTGCCACCAGCTATTACGTCCAACAATAGCTATATGTGTAATTTGCTGTAAAAAAAAAAAAAAACATTAAAAAAAAAAAGGTTTAATTTTTCTGAGGTGCCCGGGTTGAAAACTGTGTTGTCCCAGTTGTGTATTGGACACGATGTGGGCTGCACGACCGGTGTCTGGGACCTCCTGTTGTGTTTATTTACAGCCCTGGTATCACCGCTAGGTACCAGGGCTATTATGTCACGCTGCCTACCTGCTGCCACACTCACACTACTCCTCAATTCCTCCTGCTGCTGTTGGTCTGTGTTTCGCACTGCCAGGGTACACAGATTTACCTTCTGCTGCCACTCTGCCACCAGCTATTACGTCCAACAATAGCTATATGTGTAATTTGCTGTAAAAAAAAAAAAAACATAAAAAAAAAAGGTTTAATTTTTCTGAGGTGCCCGGGTTGAAAACTGTGTTGTCCCAGTTGTGTACTGGACACGATGTGGGCTGCACGACCGCTGTCTGGGACCTCCTGTTGTGTTTATTTACAGCCCTGGTATCACCGCTAGGTACCAGGGCTATTATGTCACGCTGCCTACCTGCTGCCACACTCACACTACTCCTCCATTCCTCCTGCTGCTGCTGCTGTCGGTCTGTGTTTCCCACTGCCAGGGTACACAGATTTACCTTCTGCTGCCACTCTGCCACCAGCTATTACGTCCAACAATAGCTATATGTGTAATTTGCTGTAAAAAAAAAAAAAAAAAAACATTAAAAAAAAAGGTTTAATTTTTCTGAGATGCACGGGTTGAAAACTGTGTTGTCCCAGTTGTGTGTTGGACACGATGTGGGCTGCACGACCGCTGTCTGGGACCTCCTGTTGTGTTTATTTACAGCCCTGGTATCACCGCTAGGTACCAGGGCTTTTATGTCACGCTGCCTACCTGCTGCCACACTCACACTACTCCTCCATTCCTCCTGCTGCTGCTGCTGTCGGTCTGTGTTTCCCACTGCCAGGGTACACAGATTTACCTTCTGCTGCCACTCTGCCACCAGCTATTACATCCAACAATAGCTTTATGTGTAATTTGCTGTAAAAAAAAAAAAAAAAAAAACATTAAAAAAAAAAAGGTTTTATTTTTCTGAGGTGCCCGGGTTGAAAACTGTGTTGTCCCAGTTCTGTATTGGACACGATGTGGGCTGCACGACCGCTGTCTGGGACCTCCTGTTGTGTTTATTTACAGCCCTGGTATCACCGCTAGGTACCAGGGCTATTATGTCACGCTGCCTACCTGCTGCCACACTCACACTACTCCTCCATTCCTCCTGCTGCTGTCGGTCTGTGCTTCCCACTGCCAGGGTACACAGATTAACCTTCTGCTGCCACTCTGCCACCAGCTATTACGTCCAACAATAGCTATATGTGTAATTTGCTGTAAAAAAAAATAAAAAAAACATTAAAAAAAAAAAGGTTTAATTTTTCTGAGGTGCCCGGGTTGAAAACTGTGTTGTCCCAGTTGTGTATTGGACACGATGTGGGCTGCACGACCGCTGTCTGGGACCTCCTGTTGTGTTTATTTACAGCCCTGGTATCACCGCTAGGTACCAGGGCTATTATGTCACGCTGCCTACCTGCTGCCACACTCACACTACTCCTCCATTCCTCCTGCTGCTGCTGCTGTCGGTCTGTGTTTCCCACTGCCAGGGTACACAGATTTACCTTCTGCTTCCACTCTGCCACCAGCTATTACATCCAACAATAGCTTTATGTGTAATTTGCTGTAAAAAAAAAAAAAAAAAAAAAAAACATTAAAAAAAAAAAAGGTTTTATTTTTCTGAGGTGCCCGGGTTGAAAACTGTGTTGTCCCAGTTCTGTATTGGACACGATGTGGGCTGCACGACCGCTGTCTGGGACCTCCTGTTGTGTTTATTTACAGCCCTGGTATCACCGCTAGGTACCAGGGCTATTATGTCACGCTGCCAACCTGCTGCCACACTCACACTACTCCTCCATTCCTCCTGCTGCTGCTGCTGTCGGTCTGTGTTTCCCACTGCCAGGGTACACAGATTTACCTTCTGCTGCCACTCTGCCACCAGCTATTACATCCAACAATAGCTTTATGTGTAACTTGCTGTAAAAAAAAAAAAAAAAAAAAAAACATTAAAAAAAAAAAAGGTTTTATTTTTCTGAGGTGCCCGGGTTGAAAACTGTGTTGTCCCAGTTCTGTATTGGACACGATGTGGGCTGCACGACCGCTGTCTGGGACCTCCTGTTGTGTTTATTTACAGCCCTGGTATCACCGCTAGGTACCAGGGCTATTATGTCACGCTGCCAACCTGCTGCCACACTCACACTACTCCTCCATTCCTCCTGCTGCTGCTGCTGTCGGTCTGTGTTTCCCACTGCCAGGGTACACAGATTTACCTTCTGCTGCCACTCTGCCACCAGCTATTACGTCCAACAATAGCTATATGTGTAATTTGCTGTAAAAGAAAAAAAGGTTTGATTTTTCTGAGGTGCCCGGGTTTAAAACTGTGTTGTCCCAGTTGTGTATTGGACACGATGTGGGCTGCACGACCGCTGTCTGGGACCTCCTGTTGTGTTTATTTACAGCCCTGGTATCACCGCTAGGTACCAGGGCTATTATGTCACGCTGCCTACCTGCTGCCACACTCACACTACTCCTCCATTCCTCCTGCTGCTGTCGGTCTGTGTTTCCCACTGCCAGGGTACACAGATTTACCTTCTGCTGCCACTCTGCCACCAGCTATTACGTCCAACAATAGCTATATGTGTAATTTGCTGTAAAAAAAAATAAAAAATACATTAAAAAAAAAAAGGTTTAATTTTTCTGAGGTGCCCGGGTTGAAAACTGTGTTGTCCCAGTTGTGTATTGGACACGATGTGGGCTGCACGACCGCTGTCTGGGACCTCCTGTTGTGTTTATTTACAGCCCTGGTATCACCGCTAGGTACCAGGGCTATTATGTCACGCTGCCAACCTGCTGCCACACTCACACTACTCCTCCATTCCTCCTGCTGCTGCTGCTGTCGGTCTGTGTTTCCCACTGCCAGGGTACACAGATTAACCTTCTGCTGCCACTCTGCCACCAGCTATTACGTCCAACAATAGCTATATGTGTAATTTGCTGTAAAAAAAAAAAAAACATTAAAAAAAAAAAGGTTTAATTTTTCTGAGGTGCCCGGGTTGAAAACTGTGTTGTCCCAGTTGTGTATTGGAAACGATGTGGGCTGCACGACCGGTGTCTGGGACCTCCTGTTGTGTTTATTTACAGCCCTGGTATCACCGCTAGGTACCAGGGCTATTATGTCACGCTGCCTACCTGCTGCCACACTCACACTACTCCTCAATTCCTCCTGCTGCTGTTGGTCTGTGTTTCGCACTGCCAGGGTACACAGATTTACCTTCTGCTGCCACTCTGCCACCAGCTATTACGTCCAACAATAGCTATATGTGTAATTTGCTGTAAAAAAAAAAAAAAAAACCATAAAAAAAAAAGGTTTAATTTTTCTGAGGTGCCCGGGTTGAAAACTGTGTTGTCCCAGTTGTGTACTGGACACGATGTGGGCTGCACGACCGCTGTCTGGGACCTCCTGTTGTGTTTATTTACAGCCCTGGTATCACCACTAGGTACCAGGGCTATTATGTCACGCTGCCTACCTGCTGCCACACTCACACTACTCCTCCATTCCTCCTGCTGCTGTCGGTCTGTGTTTCCCACTGCCAGGGTACACAGATTAACCTTCTGCTGCCACTCTGCCACCAGCTATTACGTCCAACAATAGCTATATGTGTAATTTGCTGTAAAAAAAAATAAAAAAAACATTAAAAAAAAAAAGGTTTAATTTTTCTGAGGTGCCCGGGTTGAAAACTGTGTTGTCCCAGTTGTGTATTGGACACGATGTGGGCTGCACGACCGCTGTCTGGGACCTCCTGTTGTGTTTATTTACAGCCCTGGTATCACCGCTAGGTACCAGGGCTATTATGTCATGCTGCCTACCTGCTGCCACACTCACACTACTCCTCCATTCCTCCTGCTGCTGCTGCTGTCGGTCTGTGTTTCCCACTGCCAGGGTACACAGATTTACCTTCTGCTTCCACTCTGCCACCAGCTATTACATCCAACAATAGCTTTATGTGTAATTTGCTGTAAAAAAAAAAAAAAAAAAAAAAAACATTAAAAAAAAAAAAGGTTTTATTTTTCTGAGGTGCCCGGGTTGAAAACTGTGTTGTCCCAGTTCTGTATTGGACACGATGTGGGCTGCACGACCGCTGTCTGGGACCTCCTGTTGTGTTTATTTACAGCCCTGGTATCACCGCTAGGTACCAGGGCTATTATGTCACGCTGCCAACCTGCTGCCACACTCACACTACTCCTCCATTCCTCCTGCTGCTGCTGCTGTCGGTCTGTGTTTCCCACTGCCAGGGTACACAGATTTACCTTCTGCTGCCACTCTGCCACCAGCTATTACATCCAACAATAGCTTTATGTGTAACTTGCTGTAAAAAAAAAAAAAAAAAAAAAAACATTAAAAAAAAAAAAGGTTTTATTTTTCTGAGGTGCCCGGGTTGAAAACTGTGTTGTCCCAGTTCTGTATTGGACACGATGTGGGCTGCACGACCGCTGTCTGGGACCTCCTGTTGTGTTTATTTACAGCCCTGGTATCACCGCTAGGTACCAGGGCTATTATGTCACGCTGCCAACCTGCTGCCACACTCACACTACTCCTCCATTCCTCCTGCTGCTGCTGCTGTCGGTCTGTGTTTCCCACTGCCAGGGTACACAGATTTACCTTCTGCTGCCACTCTGCCACCAGCTATTACGTCCAACAATAGCTATATGTGTAATTTGCTGTAAAAGAAAAAAAGGTTTGATTTTTCTGAGGTGCCCGGGTTTAAAACTGTGTTGTCCCAGTTGTGTATTGGACACGATGTGGGCTGCACGACCGCTGTCTGGGACCTCCTGTTGTGTTTATTTACAGCCCTGGTATCACCGCTAGGTACCAGGGCTATTATGTCACGCTGCCTACCTGCTGCCACACTCACACTACTCCTCCATTCCTCCTGCTGCTGTCGGTCTGTGTTTCCCACTGCCAGGGTACACAGATTTACCTTCTGCTGCCACTATGCCACCAGCTATTACGTCCAACAATAGCTATATGTGTAATTTGCTGTAAAAAAAAAATTAAAAAAACAAAAAAAAAAAAAAGATTTAATTTTTCTGAGGTGCCCAGGGTTGAAAACTGTGTTGTCCCAGTTGTGTATTGGACACGATGTGGGCTGCACGACCGCTGTCTGGGACCTCCTGTTCTGTTTATTTACAGCCCTGGTATCACCGCTAGGTACCAGAGCTATTATGTCACGCTGCCTACCTGCTGCCACACTCACACTACTCCTCCATTCCTCCTGCTGCTGCTGCTGTTGGTCTGTGTTTCCCACTGCCAGGGTACACAGATTTACCTTCTGCTGCCACTCTGCCACCAGCTATTACGTCCAACAATAGCTATATGTGTAATTTGCTGTAAAAAAAAATAAAAAAAACATTAAAAAAAAAAAGGTTTAATTTTTCTGAGGTGCCCGGGTTGAAAACTGTGTTGTCCCAGTTGTGTATTGGACACGATGTGGGCTGCACGACCGCTGTCTGGGACCTCCTGTTGTGTTTATTTACAGCCCTGGTATCACCGCTAGGTACCAGAGCTATTATGTCACGCTGCCTACCTGCTGCCACACTCACACTACTCCTCCATTCCTCCTGCTGCTGCTGCTGTTGGTCTGTGTTTCCCACTGCCAGGGTACACAGATTAACCTTCTGCTGCCACTCTGCCACCAGCTATTACGTCCAACAATAGCTATATGTGTAATTTGCTGTAAAAAAAAAAAAACATTAAAAAAATAAAGGTTTAATTTTTCTGAGGTGCCCGGGTTGAAAACTGTGTTGTCCCAGTTGTGTATTGGACACGATGTGGGCTGCACGACCGGTGTCTGGGACCTCCTGTTGTGTTTATTTACAGCCCTGGTATCACCGCTAGGTACCAGGGCTATTATGTCACGCTGCCTACCTGCTGCCACACTCACACTACTCCTCAATTCCTCCTGCTGCTGTTGGTCTGTGTTTCGCACTGCCAGGGTACACAGATTTACCTTCTGCTGCCACTCTGCCACCAGCTATTACGTCCAACAATAGCTATATGTGTAATTTGCTGTAAAAAAAAAAAAAAAAAAACCATAAAAAAAAAAGGTTTAATTTTTCTGAGGTGCCCGGGTTGAAAACTGTGTTGTCCCAGTTGTGTACTGGACACGATGTGGGCTGCACGACCGCTGTCTGGGACCTCCTGTTGTGTTTATTTACAGCCCTGGTATCACCGCTAGGTACCAGGGCTATTATGTCACGCTGCCTACCTGCTGCCACACTCACACTACTCCTCCATTCCTCCTGCTGCTGTCGGTCTGTGTTTCCCACTGCCAGGGTACACAGATTAACCTTCTGCTGCCACTCTGCCACCAGCTATTACGTCCAACAATAGCTATATGTGTAATTTGCTGTAAAAAAAAAAAAGATTTGATTTTTCTGAGTTTTCTCAGGTGCCCGGGTTGAAAACTGTGTTGTCCCAGTTGTGTATTGGACACGATGTGGGCTGCACGACCGCTGTCTGGGACCTCCTGTTGTGTTTATTTACAGCCCTGGTATCACCGCTAGGTACCAGGGCTATTATGTCACGCTGCCTACCTGCTGCCACACTCACACTACTCCTCCATTCCTCCTGCTGCTGCTGCTGTCGGTCTGTGTTTCCCACTGCCAGGGTACACAGATTTACCTTCTGCTGCCACTCTGCCACCAGCTATTACGTCCAACAATAGCTATATGAGTAATTTGCTGTAAAAAAAAAAAAAAAAAAAACATTAAAAAAAAAAGGTTTAATTTTTCTGAGGTGCCCGGGTTGAAAACTGTGTTGTCCCAGTTGTGTATTGGACACGATGTGGGCTGCACGACCGCTGTCTGGGACCTCCTGTTGTGTTTATTTACAGCCCTGGTATCACCGCTAGGTACCAGGGCTATTATGTCACGCTGCCTACCTGCTGCCACACTCACACTACTCCTCCATTCCTCCTGCTGCTGCTGCTGTCGGTCTGTGTTTCCCACTGCCAGGGTACAAAGATTTACCTTCTGCTGCCACTCTGCCACCAGCTATTACATCCAACAATAGCTTTATGTGTAATTTGCTGTAAAAAAAAAAATAAAAAAAAAAAAACATTACAAAAAAAAAGGTTTAATTTTTGAGGTGCCCGGGTTGAAAACTGTGTTGTCCCAGTTGTGTATTGGACACGATGTGGGCTGCACGACCGCTGTCTGGGACCTCCTGTTGTGTTTATTTACAGCCCTGGTATCACCGCTAGGTACCAGGGCTGTTATGTCACGCTGCCTACCTGCTGCCACACTCACACTACTCCTCCATTCCTCCTGCTGCTGCTGCTGTCGGTCTGTGTTTCCCACTGCAAGGGTACACAGATTTACCTTCTGCTGCCACTCTGCCACCAGCTATTACGTCCAACAATAGCTATATGTGTAATTTGCTGTAAAAAAAAAAAAAAAAAACATTAAAAAAAAAAAAGGTTTGATTTTTCTGAGGTGCCCGGGTTGAAAATTGTGTTGTCCCAGTTGTGTATTGGACACGATGTTGGCTGCACGACCGCTGTCTGGGACCTCCTGTTGTGTTTATTTACAGCCCTGGTATCACCGCTAGGTACCAGGGCTATTATGTCACGCTGCCTACCTGCTGCCACACTCACACTACTCCTCCATTCCTCCTGCTGCTGCTGGTGTCGGTCTGTGTTTCCCACTGCCAGGGTACACAGATTTACCTTCTGCTGCCACTCTGCCACCAGCTATTACGTCCAACAATAGCTATATGTGTAATTTGCTGTAAAAAAAAAAAAAGGTTTGAGTTTTCTGAGGTGCCCGGGTTGAAAACTGTGTTGTCCCAGTTGTGTATTGGACACGATGTGGGCTGCACGACCGCTGTCTGGGACCTCCTGTTGTGTTTATTTACAGCCCTGGTATCACCGCTAGGTACCAGGGCTATTATGTCACGCTGCCTACCTGCTGCCACACTCACACTACTCCTCCATTCCTCCTGCTGCTGCTGGTGTCGGTCTGTGTTTCCCACTGCCAGGGTACACAGATTTACCTTCTGCTGCCACTCTGCCACCAGCTATTACGTCCAACAATAGCTATATGTGTAATTTGCTGTAAAAAAAAAAAAAAAAAAAAAAACATAAAAAAAAAAAAAAGATTTAATTTTTCTGAGGTGCCCGGGGTTGAAAACTGTGTTGTCCCAGTTGTGTATTGGACACGATGTGGGCTGCACGACCGCTGTCTGGGACCTCCTGTTGTGTTTATTTACAGCCCTGGTATCACCGCTAGGTACCAGGGCTATTATGTCACGCTGCCTACCTGCTGCCACACTCACACTACTCCTCCATTCCTCCTGCTGCTGCTGCTGTCGGTCTGTGTTTCCCAAAGCCAGGGTACACAGATTTACCTTCTGCTGCCACTCTGCCACCAGCTATTACGTCCAACAATAGCTATGTGTGTAATTTGCGGAAAAAAAAAAAAAACATTAAAAAAAAAAAAAAGGTTTGATTTTTCTGAGGTGCCAGGGTTGAAAACTGTGTTGTCCCAGTTGTGTATTGGACACGATGTGGGCTGCACGACCGCTGTCTGGGACATCCTGTTGTGTTTATTTACAGCCCTGGTATCACCGTTAGGTACCAGGGCTATTATGTCACGCTGCCTACCTGCTGCCACACTCACACTACTCCTCCATTCCTCCTGCTGCTGCTGGTGTCGGTCTGTGTTTCCCACTGCCAGGGTACACAGATTTACCTTCTGCTGCCACTCTGCCACCAGCTATTACGTCCAACAATAGCTATATGTGTAATTTGCTGTAAAAAAAAAAAGGTTTGAGTTTTCTGAGGTGCCCGGGTTGAAAACTGTGTTGTCCCAGTTGTGTATTGGACACGATGTGGGCTGCACGACCGCTGTCTGGGACCTCCTGTTGTGTTTATTTACAGCCCTGGTATCACCGCTAGGTACCAGGGCTATTATGTCACGCTGCCTACCTGCTGCCACACTCACACTACTCCTCCATTCCTCCTGCTGCTGTCGGTCTGTGTTTCCCACTGCCAGGGTACACAGATTTACCTTCTGCTGCCACTCTGCCACCAGCTATTACGTCCAACAATAGCTACATGTGTAATTTGCTGTAAAAAAAAAAAAAAAAAAAACATTAAAAAAAAAAAAGATTTAATTTTTCTGAGGTGCCCAGGGTTGAAAACTGTGTTGTCCCAGTTGTGTATTGGACACGATGTGGGCTGCAAGACCGCTGTCTGGGAGCTCCTGTTGTGTTTATTTACAGCCCTGGTATCACCGCTAGGTACCAGGGCTATTATGTCACGCTGCCTACCTGCTGCCACACTCACACTACTCCTCCATTCCTCCTGCTGCTGCTGCTGTCGGTCTGTGTTTCCCAAAGCCAGGGTACACAGATTTACCTTCTGCTGCCACTCTGCCACCAGCTATTACGTCCAACAATAGCTATGTGTGTAATTTGCGGAAAAAAAAAAAAAAAAACATAAAAAAAAAAAAGGTTTGATTTTTCTGAGGTGCCAGGGTTGAAAACTGTGTTGTCCCAGTTCTGTATTGGACACGATGTGGGCTGCACGACCGCTGTCTGGGACCTCCTGTTGTGTTTATTTACAGCCCTGGTATCACCGCTAGTAACCAGGGCTATTATGTCACGCTGCCTACCTGCTGCCACACTCACACTACTCCTCCATTCCTCCTGCTGCTGTCGGTCTGTGTTTCCCACTGCCAGGGTACACAGATTTACCTTCTGCTGCCACTCTGCCACCAGCTATTACGTCCAACAATAGCTATATGTGTAATTTGCTGTAAAAAAAAATAAAAAAAACATTAAAAAGAAAAAAGGTTTAATTTTTCTGAGGTGCCCGGGTTGAAAACTGTGTTGTCCCAGTTGTGTATTGGACACGATGTGGGCTGCACGACCGCTGTCTGGGACCTCCTGTTGTGTTTATTTACAGCCCTGGTATCACCGCTAGGTACCAGGGCTATTATGTCACGCTGCCTACCTGCTGCCACACTCACACTACTCCTCAATTCCTCCTGCTGCTGTCGGTCTGTGTTTCGCACTGCCAGGGTACACAGATTTACCTTCTGCTGCCACTCTGCCACCAGCTATTACATCCAACAATAGCTATATGTGTAATTTGCTGTAAAAAAAAAAAAAAAACCATAAAAAAAAAAGGTTTAATTTTTCTGAGGTGCCCGGGTTGAAAACTGTGTTGTCCCAGTTGTGTACTGGACACGATGTGGGCTGCACGACCGCTGTCTGGGACCTCCTGTTGTGTTTATTTACAGCCCTGGTATCACCGCTAGGTACCAGGGCTATTATGTCACGCTGCCTACCTGCTGCCACACTCACACTACTCCTCCATTCCTCCTGCTGCTGCTGCTGTCGGTCTGTGTTTCCCACTGCCAGGGTACACAGATTTACCTTCTGCTGCCACTCTGCCACCAGCTATTACGTCCAACAATAGCTATGTGTGTAATTTGCGGAAAAAAAAAAAAAACATTAAAAAAAAAAAAGGTTTGATTTTTCTGAGGTGCCAGGGTTGAAAACTGTGTTGTCCCAGTTGTGTATTGGACACGATGTGGGCTGCACGACCGCTGTCTGGGACATCCTGTTGTGTTTATTTACAGCCCTGGTATCACCGTTAGGTACCAGGGCTATTATGTCACGCTGCCTACCTGCTGCCACACTCACACTACTCCTCCATTCCTCCTGCTGCTGCTGGTGTCGGTCTGTGTTTCCCACTGCCAGGGTACACAGATTTACCTTCTGCTGCCACTCTGCCACCAGCTATTACGTCCAACAATAGCTATATGTGTAATTTGCTGTAAAAAAAAAAAGGTTTGAGTTTTCTGAGGTGCCCGGGTTGAAAACTGTGTTGTCCCAGTTGTGTATTGGACACGATGTGGGCTGCACGACCGCTGTCTGGGACCTCCTGTTGTGTTTATTTACAGCCCTGGTATCACCGCTAGGTACCATGGCTATTATGTCACGCTGCCTACCTGCTGCCACACTCACACTACTCCTCCATTCCTCCTGCTGCTGTCGGTCTGTGTTTCCCACTGCCAGGGTACACAGATTTACCTTCTGCTGCCACTCTGCCACCAGCTATTACGTCCAACAATAGCTATATGTGTAATTTGCTGTAAAAAAAAAAAAAAAAAAATTAAAAAAAAAAAAGATTTAATTTTTCTGAGGTGCCCGGGGTTGAAAACTGTGTTGTCCCAGTTGTGTATTGGACACGATGTGGGCTGCAAGACCGCTGTCTGGGACCTCCTGTTGTGTTTATTTACAGCCCTGGCATCACCGCTATGTACCAGGGCTATTATGTCACGCTGCCTACCTGCTGCCACACTCACACTACTCCTCCATTCCTCCTGCTGCTGCTGCTGTCGGTCTGTGTTTCCCAAAGCCAGGGTACACAGATTTACCTTCTGCTGCCACTCTGCCACCAGCTATTACGTCCAACAATAGCTATGTGTGTAATTTGCGGAAAAAAAAAAAAAAACATAAAAAAAAAAAATGTTTGATTTTTCTGAGGTGCCAGGGTTGAAAACTGTGTTGTCCCAGTTGTGTATTGGACACGATGTGGGCTGCACGACCGCTGTCTGGGACCTCCTGTTGTGTTTATTTACAGCCCTGGTATCACCGCTAGGAACCAGGGCTATTATGTCACGCTGCCTACCTGCTGCCACACTCACACTACTCCTCCATTCCTCCTGCTGCTGTCGGTCTGTGTTTCCCACTGCCAGGGTACACAGATTTACCTTCTGCTGCCACTCTGCCACCAGCTATTACGTCCAACAATAGCTATATGTGTAATTTGCTGTAAAAAAAAATAAAAAAAACATTAAAAAGAAAAAAGGTTTAATTTTTCTGAGGTGCCCGGGTTGAAAACTGTGTTGTCCCAGTTGTGTATTGGACACGATGTGGGCTGCACGACCGCTGTCTGGGACCTCCTGTTGTGTTTATTTACAGCCCTGGTATCACCGCTAGGTACTAGGGCTATTATGTCACGCTGCCTACCTGCTGCCACACTCACACTACTCCTCAATTCCTCCTGCTGCTGTCGGTCTGTGTTTCGCACTGCCAGGGTACACAGATTTACCTTCTGCTGCCACTCTGCCACCAGCTATTACATCCAACAATAGCTATATGTGTAATTTGCTGTAAAAAAAAAAAAAAAACCATAAAAAAAAAAGGTTTAATTTTTCTGAGGTGCCCGGGTTGAAAACTGTGTTGTCCCAGTTGTGTACTGGACACGATGTGGGCTGCACGACCGCTGTCTGGGACCTCCTGTTGTGTTTATTTACAGCCCTGGTATCACCGCTAGGTACCAGGGCTATTATGTCACGCTGCCTACCTGCTGCCACACTCACACTACTCCTCCATTCCTCCTGCTGCTGCTGCTGTCGGTCTGTGTTTCCCACTGCCAGGGTACACAGATTTACCTTCTGCTGCCACTCTGCCACCAGCTATTACGTCCAACAATAGCTATATGTGTAATTTGCTGTAAAAAAAAAAAAAAAAAAAATTAAAAAAAAAAAGGTTTAATTTTTCTGAGATGCACGGGTTGAAAACTGTGTTGTCCCAGTTGTGTGTTGGACACTATGTGGGCTGCACGACCGCTGTCTGGGACCTCCTGTTGTGTTTATTTACAGCCCTGGTATCACCGCTAGGTACCAGGGCTTTTATGTCACGCTGCCTACCTGCTGCCACACTCACACTACTCCTCCATTCCTCCTGCTGCTGCTGCTGTCGGTCTGTGTTTCCCACTGCCAGGGTACACAGATTTACCTTCTGCTGCCACTCTGCCACCAGCTATTACATCCAACAATAGCTTTATGTGTAATTTGCTGTAAAAAAAAAAAAAAAAAAACCATTAAAAAAAAAAAGGTTTTATTTTTCTTAGGTGCCCGGGTTGAAAACTGTGTTGTCCCAGTTCTGTATTGGACACGATGTGGGCTGCACGACCGCTGTCTGAGACCTCCTGTTGTGTTTATTTACAGCCCTGGTATCACCGCTAGGTACCAGGGCTATTATGTCACGCTGCCTACCTGCTGCCACACTCACACTACTCCTCCATTCCTCCTGCTGCTGTCGGTCTGTGCTTCCCACTGCCAGGGTACACAGATTAACCTTCTGCTGCCACTCTGCCACCAGCTATTACGTCCAACAATAGCTATATGTGTAATTTGCTGTAAAAAAAAATAAAAAAAACATTAAAAAAAAAAAAGGTTTAATTTTTCTGAGGTGCCCGGGTTGAAAACTGTGTTGTCCCAGTTGTGTATTGGACACGATGTGGGCTGCACGACCGCTGTCTGAGACCTCCTGTTGTGTTTATTTACAGCCCTGGTATCACCGCTAGGTACCAGGGCTATTATGTCACGCTGCCTACCTGCTGCCACACTCACACTACTCCTCCATTCCTCCTGCTGCTGCTGCTGTCGGTCTGTGTTTCCCACTGCCAGGGTACACAGATTTACCTTCTGCTGCCACTCTGCCACCAGCTATTACATCCAACAATAGCTTTATGTGTAATTTGCTGTAAAAAAAAAAAAAAAAAAAAAAACATTAAAAAAAAAAAAGGTTTTATTTTTCTGAGGTGCCCGGGTTGAAAACTGTGTTGTCCCAGTTCTGTATTGGACACGATGTGGGCTGCACGACCGCTGTCTGGGACCTCCTGTTGTGTTTATTTACAGCCCTGGTATCACCGCTAGGTACCAGGGCTATTATGTCACGCTGCCAACCTGCTGCCACACTCACACTACTCCTCCATTCCTCCTGCTGCTGCTGCTGTCGGTCTGTGTTTCCCACTGCCAGGGTACACAGATTTACCTTCTGCTGCCACTCTGCCACCAGCTATTACATCCAACAATAGCTTTATGTGTAATTTGCTGTAAAAAAAAAAAAAACATTAAAAAAAAAAAAGGTTTTATTTTTCTGAGGTGCCCGGGTTGAAAACTGTGTTGTCCCAGTTGTGTATTGGACACGATGTGGGCTGCACGACCGCTGTCTGGGACCTCCTGTTGTGTTTATTTACAGCCCTGGTATCACCGCTAGGTACCAGGGCTATTATGTCACGCTGCCTACCTGCTGCCACACTCACACTACTCCTCCATTCCTCCTGCTGCTGTTGGTCTGTGTTTCCCACTGCCAGGGTACACAGATTTACCTTCTGCTGCCACTATGCCACCAGCTATTACGTCCAACAATAGCTATATGTGTAATTTGCTGTAAAAAAAAAATTAAAAAAAAAAAAAAAAAAAATATTTAATTTTTCTGAGGTGCCCAGGGTTGAAAACTGTGTTGTCCCAGTTGTGTATTGGACACGATGTGGGCTGCACGACCGCTGTCTGGGACCTCCTGTTCTGTTTATTTACAGCCCTGGTATCACCGCTAGGTACCAGAGCTATTATGTCACGCTGCCTACCTGCTGCCACACTCACACTACTCCTCCATTCCTCCTGCTGCTGCTGCTGTTGGTCTGTGTTTCCCACTGCCAGGGTACACAGATTTACCTTCTGCTGCCACTCTGCCACCAGCTATTACGTCCAACAATAGCTATATGTGTAATTTGCTGTAAAAAAAAATAAAAAAACATTAAAAAAAAAAAGGTTTAATTTTTCTGAGGTGCCCGGGTTTAAAACTGTGTTGTCCCAGTTGTGTATTGGACATGATGTGGGCTGCACGACCGCTGTCTGGGACCTCCTGTTGTGTTTATTTACAGCCCTGGTATCACCGCTAGGTACCAGGGCTATTATGTCACGCTGCCTACCTGCTGCCACACTCACACTACTCCTCCATTCCTCCTGCTGCTGTCGGTCTGTGTTTCGCACTGCCAGGGTACACAGATTTACCTTCTGCTGCCACTCTGCCACCAGCTATTACGTCCAACAATAGCTATATGTGTAATTTGCTGTAAAAAAAAAAAAAAAACATTAAAAAAAAAAGGTTTAATTTTTCTGAGGTGCACGGGTTGAAAACTGTGTTGTCCCAGTTGTGTGTTGGACACGATGTGGGCTGCACGACCGCTGTCTGGGACCTCCTGTTGTGTTTATTTACAGCCCTGGTATCACCGCTAGGTACCAGGGCTATTATGTCACGCTGCCTACCTGCTGCCACACTCACACTACTCCTCCATTCCTCCTGCTGCTGCTGCTGTCGGTCTGTGTTTCCCACTGCCAGGGTACACAGATTTACCTTCTGCTGCCACTCTGCCACCAGCTATTACATCCAACAATAGCTTTATGTGTAATTTGCTGCAAAAAAAAAAAAAAAAAAAAAACATTAAAAAAAAAAGGTTTTATTTTTCTGAGGTGCCCGGGTTGAAAACTGTGTTGTCCCAGTTCTGTATTGGACACGATGTGGGCTGCACGACCGCTGTCTGGGACCTCCTGTTGTGTTTATTTACAGCCCTGGTATCACCGCTAGGTACCAGGGCTATTATGTCACGCTGCCTACCTGCTGCCACACTCACACTACTCCTCCATTCCTCCTGCTGCTGTCGGTCTGTGTTTCCCACTGCCAGGGTACACAGATTAACCTTCTGCTGCCACTCTGCCACCAGCTATTACGTCCAACAATAGCTATATGTGTAATTTGCTGTAAAAAAAAAATAAAGAAAACATTAAAAAAAAAAAAGGTTTAATTTTTCTGAGGTGCCCGGGTTGAAAACTGTGTTGTCCCAGTTGTGTATTGGACACGATGTGGGCTGCACGACCGCTGTCTGGGACCTCCTGTTGTGTTTATTTACAGCCCTGGTATCACCGCTAGGTACCAGGGCTATTATGTCACGCTGCCAACCTGCTGCCACACTCACACTACTCCTCCATTCCTCCTGCTGCTGCTGCTGTCGGTCTGTGTTTCCCACTGCAAGGGTACACAGATTTACCTTCTGCTGCCACTCTGCCACCAGCTATTACGTCCAACAATAGCTATATGTGTAATTTGCTGTAAAAAAAAAAAAAAGGTTTGATTTTTCTGAGGTGCCCGGGTTGAAAACTGTGTTGTCCCAGTTGTGTATTGGACACGATGTGGGCTGCACGACCGCTGTCTGGGACCTCCTGTTGTGTTTATTTACAGCCCTGGTATCACCGCTAGGTACCAGGGCTATTATGTCACGCTGCCAACCTGCTGCCACACTCACACTACTCCTCCATTCCTCCTGCTGCTGCTGCTGTCGGTCTGTGTTTCCCACTGCCAGGGTACACAGATTTACCTTCTGCTGCCACTCTGCCACCAGCTATTACGTCCAACAATAGCTATATGTGTAATTTGCTGTAAAAAAAAAAAAGGTTTGATTTTTCTGAGGTGCCCGGGTTGAAAACTGTGTTTTCCCAGTTGTGTATTGGACACGATGTGGGCTGCACGACCGCTGTCTGGGACCTCCTGTTGTGTTTATTTACAGCCCTGGTATCACCGCTAGGTACCAGGGCTATTATGTCACGCTGCCTACCTGCTGCCACACTCACACTACTCCTCCATTCCTCCTGCTGCTGTCGGTCTGTGTTTCCCACTGCCAGGGTACACAGATTTACCTTCTGCTGCCACTATGCCACCAGCTATTACGTCCAACAATAGCTATATGTGTAATTTGCTGTAAAAAAAAAATTAAAAAAACAAACAAAAAAAAAGATTTAATTTTTCTGAGGTGCCCAGGGTTGAAAACTGTGTTGTCCCAGTTGTGTATTGGACACGATGTGGGCTGCACGACCGCTGTCTGGGACCTCCTGTTCTGTTTATTTACAGCCCTGGTATCACCGCTAGGTACCAGAAGCAATTATGTCACGCTGCCAACCTGCTGCCACACTCACACTACTCCTCCATTCCTCCTGCTGCTGCTGCTGTCGGTCTGTGTTTCCCACTGCCAGGGTACACAGATTTACCTTCTGCTGCCACTCTGCCACCAGCTATTACGTCCAACAATAGCTATATGTGTAATTTGCTGTAAAAAAAAAAAAGGTTTGATTTTTCTGAGGTGCCCGGGTTGAAAACTGTGTTGTCCCAGTTGTGTATTGGACACGATGTGGGCTGCACGACCGCTGTCTGGGACCTCCTGTTCTGTTTATTTACAGCCCTGGTATCACCGCTAGGTACCAGAGCTATTATGTCACGCTGCCTACCTGCTGCCACACTCACACTACTCCTCCATTCCTCCTGCTGCTGCTGCTGTCGGTCTGTGTTTCCCACTGCCAGGGTACACAGATTAACCTTCTGCTGCCACTCTGCCACCAGCTATTACGTCCAACAATAGCTATATGTGTAATTTGCTGTAAAAAAAAAAAAAAAAAAACATAAAAAAAAAGGTTTAATTTTTCTGAGGTGCCCGGGTTGAAAACTGTGTTGTCCCAGTTGTGTACTGGACACGATGTGGGCTGCACGACCGCTGTCTGGGACCTCCTGTTGTGTTTATTTACAGCCCTGGTATCACCGCTAGGTACCAGGGCTATTATGTCACGCTGCCTACCTGCTGCCACACTCACACTACTCCTCCATTCCTCCTGCTGCTGCTGCTGTCGGTCTGTGTTTCCCACTGCCAGGGTACACAGATTTACCTTCTGCTGCCACTCTGCCACCAGCTATTACGTCCAACAATAGCTATATGTGTAATTTGCTGTAAAAAAAAAAAAAAAACATTAAAAAAAAAAAGGTTTAATTTTTCTGAGGTGCACGGGTTGAAAACTGTGTTGTCCCAGTTGTGTGTTGGACACGATGTGGGCTGCACGACCGCTGTCTGGGACCTCCTGTTGTGTTTATTTACAGCCCTGGTATCACCGCTAGGTACCAGGGCTATTATGTCACGCTGCCTACCTGCTGCCACACTCACACTACTCCTCCATTCCTCCTGCTGCTGTCGGTCTGTGTTTCCCACTGCCAGGGTACACAGATTAACCTTCTGCTGCCACTCTGCCACCAGCTATTACGTCCAACAATAGCTATATGTGTAATTTGCTGTAAAAAAAAAAAAAGATTTGATTTTTCTGAGGTGCCCGGGTTGAAAACTGTGTTGTCCCAGTTGTGTATTGGACACGATGTGGGCTGCACGACCGCTGTCTGGGACCTCCTGTTGTGTTTATTTACAGCCCTGTTATCACCGCTAGGTACCAGGGCTATTATGTCACGCTGCCTACCTGCTGCCACACTCACACTACTCCTCCATTCCTCCTGCTGCTGCTGCTGTCGGTCTGTGTTTCCCACTGCCAGGGTACACAGATTTACCTTCTGCTGCCACTCTGCCACCAGCTATTACATCCAACAATAGCTTTATGTGTAATTTGCTGTAAAAAAAAAAAAAAAAAAAAAAAACATTAAAAAAAAAAAAGGTTTTATTTTTCTGAGGTGCCCGGGTTGAAAACTGTGCTGTCCCAGTTCTGTATTGGACACGATGTGGGCTGCACGACCGCTGTCTGGGACCTCCTGTTGTGTTTATTTACAGCCCTGGTATCACCGCTAGGTACCAGGGCTATTATGTCACGCTGCCTACCTGCTGCCACACTCACACTACTCCTCCATTCCTCCTGCTGCTGCTGCTGTCGGTCTGTGTTTCCCACTGCCAGGGTACACAGATTTACCTTCTGCTGCCACTCTGCTACCAGCTATTACGTCCAACAATAGCTATATGTGTAATTTGCTGTAAAGAAAAAAAAAATAACCATTAAAAAAAGGTTTAATTTTTCTGAGGTGCCCGGGTTGAAAACTGTTTTGTCCCAGTTGTGTATTGGACACGATGTGGGCTGCACGACCGCTGTCTGGGACCTCCTGTTCTGTTTATTTACAGCCCTGGTATCACCGCTAGGTACCAGGGCTATTATGTCACGCTGCCTACCTGCTGCCACACTCACACTACTCCTCCATTCCTCCTGCTGCTGCTGCTGTCGGTCTGTGTTTCCCACTGCCAGGGTACACAGATTTACCTTCTGCTGCCACTCTGCCACCAGCTATTACGTCCAACAATAGCTATATGTGTAATTTGCTGTAAAAAAAAAAAAAACCATTAAAAAAAAAAAGGTTCGATTTATCTGAGGTGCACGGGTTGAAAACTGTGTTGTCCCAGTTGTGTATTGGACACGATGTGGGCTGCACGACCGCTGTCTGGGACCTCCTGTTGTGTTTATTTACAGCCCTGGTATCACCGCTAGGTACCAGGGCTATTATGTCACGCTGCCTACCTGCTGCCACACTCACACTACTCCTCCATTCCTCCTGCTGCTGCTGCTGTCGGTCTGTGTTTCCCACTGCCAGGGTACACAGATTTACCTTCTGCTGCCACTCTGCCACCAGCTATTACGTCCAACAATAGCTTTATGTGTAATTTGCTGTAAAAAAAAAAAAAAAAACATTAAAAAAAAAAAGGTTTAATTTTTCTGAGGTGCCCGGGTTGAAAACTGTGTTGTCCCAGTTGTGTATTGGACACGATGTGGGCTGCATGACCGCTGTCTGGGACCTCCTTTTGTGTTTATTTACAGCCCTGGTATCACCGCTAGGTACCAGGGCTATTATGTCACGCTGCCTACCTGCTGCCACACTCGCACTACTCCTCCATTCCTTCTGCTGCTGCTGCTGTCGGTCTGTGTTTCCCACTGCCAGGGTAAACAGATTTACCTTCTGCTGCCACTCTGCCACCAGCTATGACGTCCAACAATAGCTATATGTGTATTTTGCTGTAAAAAAAAAAAAAAAAAACATTAAAAAAAAAAGGTTTAATTTTTCTGAGGTGCCCGGGTTGAAAACTGTGTTGTCCCAGTTGTGTATTGGACACGATGTGGGCTGCATGACCGCTGTCTGGGACCTCCTGTTTTGTATTTATGGGCTGGTGCCACCGCTAGGTACCACAGCCTATTATGTCTCGCTGCCTGCCTCATTGACTGCCTGCTTCCACACAATCATCCTCCTCCTGCTGCTGCTGCTGAATTTACCTCCTGCTATCTGTGTGTTTCCACTGCCAGGGAGCACATACAATGGCGCTTCCACCATGCGCCACCAGCTATTTATTACGCTCAAAAATAGCTGCATTTCTTTAAAAAAATATATATATATACTTTTTAATACTTTGTGATATTATTTTTAGAGGTGTCCGGGTTGAAAACTGTGTTGTCCCAGTTGTGTATTGGACACGATGTGGGCTGCATGACTGCTGTCTGGGACCTCCTGTTTTGTATTTATGGGCTGGTGCCACCGCTAGGTACCACAGCCTATTATGTCTCGCTGCCTGCCTCATTGACTGCCTGCTTCCACACAATCATCCTCCTCCTGCTGCTGCTGCTGAATTTACCTCCTGCTATCTGTGTGTTTCCACTGCCAGGGAGCACATACAATGGCGCTTCCACCATGCGCCACCAGCTATTTATTACGCTCAAAAATAGCTGCATTTCTTTAAAAAAAAAATATATATATACTTTTTAATACTTTGTGATATTATTTTTAGAGGTGTCCGGGTTGAAAACTGTGTTGTCCCAGTTGTGTATTGGACACGATGTGGGCTTCACGACCGCTGTCTGGAACCTCATGCTGTGTATTTACGGCCTGGTACCACCGCTAGGTACCACAGCCTATTATGTCTCGCTGCCTGCCTCATTGACTGCCTGCTGCCACACAATCATCCTCCTCCTGCTGCTGCTGCTGAATTTACCTCCTGCTGTCTGTGTGTTTCCACTGCCAGGGAGCACATACAATGGCGCTTCCACCATGCGCCACCAGCTATTTATTATGCTCCAAAATAGCTGCATTTCTTTAAAAAAAAGAAAAAAATATATATACTTTTTAATACTTTGTGATATTATTTTTAGAGGTGTCCGGGTTGAAAACTGTGTTGTCCCAGTTGTGTATTGGACACGATGTGGGCTTCACGACCTCTGTCTGGAACCTCATGCTGTGTATTTATGGCCTGGTACCACCGCTAGGTACCACAGCCTATTATGTCTCGCTGCCTGCCTCATTGACTGCCTGCTGCCACACAATCATCCTCCTCCTGCTGCTGCTGCTGAATTTACCTCCTGCTATCTGTGTGTTTCCACTGCCAGGGAGCACATACAATGGCGCTTCCACCATGCGCCACCAGCTATTTATTATGCTCCAAAATAGCTGTATTTCTTTAAAAAAAAGAAAAAAAATATATATACTTTTTAATACTTTGTGATATTATTTTTAGAGGTGTCCGGGTTGAAAACTGTGTTGTCCCAGTTGTGTATTGGACACGATGTGGGCTTCACGACCGCTGTCTGGAACCTCATGCTGTGTATTTATGGCCTGGTACCACTGCTAGGTACCACAGCCTATTATGTCTCGCTGCCTGCCTCATTGACTGCCTGCTGCCACACAATCATCCTCCTCCTGCTGCTGCTGCTGAATTTACCTCCTGCTGTCTGTGTGTTTCCACTGCCAGGGAGCACATACAATGGCGCTTCCACCATGCTCCACCAGCTATTTATTACGCTCCAAAATAGCTGCATTTCTTTAAAAAAAAAATATAGAAGAGAAATAAGTGAAGAAGAAGAAGACGATATAGAAGAAGAAGATATAGAAAAAGAAGAAGAAGAAGAAGAAGAAGAAGAAGAAGAAGGAGAAGAAGAAGAAGATATAGAAAAAGAAGAAGAAGAAGAAGAAGAAGAAATAGAAAAATAATAACAAGAAGAAATAGAAAAATAATAATAAGAAGAAGATATAAAAAAAGAAGATATAGAAAAAGAAGATATAGAAAAAGAAGAAGAAGAAGAACAGAATTTTGGACACAACTTCTCTTTCCACCTTTTTTTTTTTTTTTTTAAAGGAACATCCCCACATAATCACTTGCTGTACTTGGAAAAAAAGATGTTTCTTGCATCATTCACCCCCAAAACAAGTGTTGGAAGCTATTTAAGGCCAATTCGAATAGTCAGCTCGAATAATGAGCTCGAATACCGACTCGAATAGTGAGCTCGAGGTCGAATCGAATAGTAAAAAATATTCGACTCGAATATTCGACCGAACTCGAATAATTTACTATTCGAATTCGACCTAACTCGAATAATAAAAAGGGGTATCCGAGCAGGGGCGAGCCTGGGCGGGTGCTGCGGGTGCAAGGCACCCATGCGCCTGCCTCTGAGAGGCGCCGCCCGGCCGCTGCTCTCCCCCTGACTGTGGCCGCCGCTCTCCCCCTGTGGCCGAAGCTCGCTCGCTTTCTACACCCGCCGGCGCCGCCGCGTCAGACCTCGATCAGGCGGGCGGGCGCTAGGACCTAGCACGCCGCACTGATATGCGGAAGTGACATCACTTCC